>NC_141877.1:430486481-430789512 GCF_056163025.1 Triticum urartu | reverse complement strand
GAGGAAATTAAGAAGCAGATTAAGGAGTTATTGGAGAAAGGTTACAATCGACCAAGTTCATAACCATGGGGAGCCCTAGTGCTCCTAGTTGAGAAGAAGGACGGATCTTTGAGAATGGTTATTGATTATCGAGCATTTAATGAAGTGACGATCAAGAACAAGTACCCACTACCGATGATCAACGATTTGTTTGACCAGCTGCAGGGAGCTAAAGTATTCTCCAAGATCGATCTCCGATCTGGATACCACCAGTTGAAGATCCGAGAACAAGACATACCTAAGACAGCTTTCACCACAAGGTATGGGCTATATGAGTACACTGTCATGTCATTTGGATTGACTAACGCCCTACCTATTTTGTGAGTATGATGAACAAGGTGTTCATGGAGTTTTTGGATAAGTTTGTTGTGGTGTTCATTGATGATATTTTGGTATACTCGAAGAATGAAGAGGAGCGCAAGGAACATTTGCGATTAGTTCTCGAGAAGCTCAGGGAACATCAGCTATATGCCAAGTTCAGCAAATGTGAGTTTTGGTTGAAGGAAGTTGGATTTCTTGGACATGTTATATCAGGAGAAGGTATAGCTGTCGTGGAATTGTCACAGAAGATGTCCTAGTGTGAGGACTTAGTCGTGGAGCCATCGCACTAGGTTAGCTTAAAGGGGTTAAACGGCACAAAGGACACATGAGTTTATACTGGTTCGGCCCCTTGCGGTCAAGGTAAAGGCCTACTCCAGTTGAGGTGGTATTGCTTATGTTTCAATTACCAGGGAGCGAATATGATTGACCCAGCTTTCGATTTGTTGTCTCTTGCCCTAAGTCGCCGCCGGGTCGTCCCTTTATATACACAGGTTGACGCCCGGTGGTTTACAGAGTCCCGACCGGCTCATAAACAACGAGTCCAGCTCGGTGACTAACTACACATGCCTTATGATACAAGTTACACACACACACACACACACACACATATATATATATATATATATCTTTACCTACTAATAAAGCGGCTATCGCTTCTGGTCGTCCGTCATTAAAATTACCCTCTAAGTTGGTAAATATTACCCACCAATGCCACCCATAAGTGAGAAAACGATTCAATTTTTCGGACCAAAAGTCGCCGCCTCCTTGTTATTTTACAGAGCCGCGATGAGTAGAAGTCACGAAATGATAAGCAGCAGACTGGTTGGTGGATCTCTCCTCTAGCAACTAGACCACGGTTCGATCCCCAGCCTCCACAATTTACATCTTTCTTTTCTCACGCATGTATGCGTTCATGGGCCAGCCCATGTGCGGGGCTTCGCTGCCCTGTTTGTTTTATTTTATTTTTTTTGTATTTTCTTTTCTCATTCTGTTTTCTTTCTTATTTCAATTAATTCGGGATTTTAATATTCTAAAAGTTGCGATTTTTCAAAAAACAATTTTGAGAAATCATAAAATATATGTGAATTCAAAAAAAATTGAAAATCATAAAAAATTTGCAGATTCAAAAAATGTTGGTGTTTTTGTAAAACTGTTCACAAAATTATAAATAAATCACAATTTGGAAAAATGGTCGGGAAATAAATCATGTTCATATTCGGGAATCTGAAAAAAAATGTTCATGACAATTTAGAAAATGTTCACAAATTCCCGCAAAAAATGTTCACAAAAATAAAAATAAACATTTTTTTTCAAATTTGTTCCCAATTTTAAAAAAATTCATCGATTCATAAAATGTTCGTTGGTTCAAAAACTATTAATGAATTCGAAACCAGTTTGTACATTTTTTTTGTAAAAACACTAATGTTCATGATTTTGAGAAAATCAAAAATTTCAAAAAAATGTTTGTCGATTCGAAAAACTGTTCACTGATTCAAAAGTATTTGATGTCTAGGATTTGATTAGTTTTTCAAAAGTCTTTATATGTCTTGGCGTTGGGAGTAGTTCATGGTCAATGAGATTTGTTTTTAAAGTTTTAAACGTTTCCTTGCGCAACATAATGACAAGTGTGGTATGCACTGGCAAACTCATAGCCTTGGGATTTACCGCATCGAATGCATTGTGATCACGTAGACATCGTGACCATCACCGGCTAGGATGAGAATGGCAACATGGTGAGCCACTCTGTTAAAATAGAGTACGCTCATATATTAGAATAATGAGTCATACTTAGTTGGTTAGCCATAATTTTTGTCTCCCGTTGCAACGCACGGGCATATTTGCTAGTATATATATATATATATATGGCGGTTTTCACTTGTTTGGGCCTTAAGTTGCCTTTGGGCTCCGGGCCCTGTCATCTGCATAATAGACTATCGCCTTAAGCGTCTTCATGGGCTTTGTCTTGATAAACCGCCAGGGACTTAACCCGGCCCCTCCTGGGCGGGTTAATCCAATAGTTATATCCCCAACATTAGGCCCCAGGTTGATTTGAACTTGTTCATATCAATCTTCAACACTTAGAAAAAATTCCTTCCTCATTACCTTTGCAAAATCTTGTAACTCATCGTGACGTCATCTTCTAGGTTCTTGATAACCCGCCATGATGTCATCTATCATTAAATTTACACAAGGCCCAAGTCTTAATAAATCTTCTCTTTAATGAATCTTCGAAAATGCGGCATTTGTACCGGTCACATTCGTTCTTGGCTATAACCTTCCTTTTCGATTTGAACCTGGTGCTCCCCGAACGCCGTAGCGGACGTAGCAATCCTTTTTGTTATTGAGAATATCTCCTCTGTATTAGAAAACCAATCTGGATCATAAACTGCTCAAGCACTGATATTTTAGGTCTGAATACTTTTGTATTTAACTGAAATGCGATAGATCTGAAATCGTAGCATCAATCTGCGAAACCTGTTTTTCTTAGCACTTAGATTTTTCATCCCTAGATCTATCCTTTCAATATATGTATGGGCGGCTTAACTTAGAAATAGTAACCCGCCAGGTATCATCAGTCCCCTTTTAAGCCACCAAAGGTTCCTTGTAGCTCTGCAATGTCAATCTCTGGCTTAACGCCTATATATGCTTCTTTATTTTGTCCCTATTAACCATAAGCCAGCTTATCCATGTAATATTGAACCGACATAACCTTTCTTTCATATCATTGATAACATGGCTAAGACATATACGTCTTGCAATTGGGTCAAATCCCGGGTTACCGAAGAAGATCTGAACAACTATGTTGCTACTGGCGCTTTGGCCAAAAAAGAGATCATCCATTGGAGAGTTCCTGGTGGGGAAATTCCTCCTCAACCCAAAGATGGAGAAATAATTTTTTTTCCTGACCACTTGGGTCGAGGATTCATTCCACCCAGCTAAAACAATTTTCATGATGTGCTGCATTTCCTTCAACTTCACCCTCAAGACATCGGACCAAACTCTGTGTCCAATATCTGCAACTTCCAAATATTTTGCGAAGCTTATCTTCAAGAGGAGCCTACAGTTGACTTATTCAGGGAATTCTATTACTTGAACCGCCAAACAGAGTTCATCGACGGGCCATGTCAAGAACTGGGTGGAGTCTCTATTTAGAAGAGGAAGGACGTCAGCTTTCCCCATGCTAAACTACATAGCCACCCCCAAGACTGGAACCAAACTTGGTTTTATTGTCAAGATACATCTCTAGACGGTGAAAACCCTCTGCCGGGTTACCGTGAACACCGACTTAGCAACACACATCTGCTCCCCCAACGGCTCAACTCGAGGGAAAGGGCCAAATACTCACCAGCCTTTTCAAAGCTCAGAGCCTTTATGGCCAACGTCTTAACTAGCGTCGACTTTTCCCGGTGCTGGATATCTTGGAGTATCTTGCCATTAAGCCGCCGTCCCGGCTTAATGTGTGAATATACTGGTGATGTAAACCATCCTCAACGCCATTGTAACATTCAGCTGTCTGATGCGGAAGTCACTGAAGCCACGAAGAAGCTGCTGGAAGAATCTGTGAAAGAGTGCAGCAAAACCGGACTTAGTCTGTTCTGTTCCTTCAACCGGCCGCCAGCTGTAAGAATTTCCCCTCTTATGCTTAATCCATATTTTGATATCTACTTATGACCTTCTCAATCTTCATAGGCTGATGATCCATTTTGGAAGAGGAGAACACAGGATAAACCGGCAAAACCGACTCGTGTGAAAATCAAGGCTCACAAGAAGCCCACCAAGAAGAAGACTGCCGAGTCCGCCGATTTAAACATTGATGATGATCATGATCATGATCATGAGTCAGAGGTAGAACTTGATTCTCTTGGCTCCTTTTTTATACATCTCATTGATAATGATTGTTGACAGGACGATGCAGAAGCTAGCCGTGCCGGTGACGTAGAGGTAATTATTCTTTCTTCCGGCTCAGAACCTCTACCAACACCAAAAACCTGACAAGCAAGCCGAAAAGTAAGATTTTCTCACCCTCCAGCTCACTTGGATCCAAAATTTCTTTTGAAGAAACAGCAATGAAGCTCGCCGCATGACCCGGCATAGAGACAATGTGATTACTTCTGCCGGCTTACCAAACAGTCCGCTTCGCAAACGTCGTCCAGAGGTCTTACATATTTTTGACATACTTTACCCCAAGGCGGGTTATTTTCGACAACCTCTTAACTCGTCTGATTCAAACTACTAGGGGACTTCTCATTCCTCCTCTGGCGAGTCAACAGGAACCCAAATTCCAGCTTTCAAAACTATACTGGGTAAGATCATTTTCAATTATTTCAACTTTTATGCTTGATCATCACCTTGACTTCCTTTTCTTATATTTCAGGGGCCAAGCTAAGCCCAGCAAGAAGGCCACACTAGCTAAGCCAGCCGACGATCTTAATCTGTCTGAACCGGAGAAGCAGCCAGAGTCTCCTCATCCTCAACAAACTGCAGAAGCCACCATGGATAACTCACCTCCGGAAGATCGTGAAGCTTCCATGGACCATGTGGATGTTGAACCGACTACCTCTAAGCCGCCAAGCCCTATCAAACCTTCCGAAGATAAGATTGATGATGTTGTTGTCACCGGCGTTGGATTCATAGCTTCGGGTCAACCTAACATCTTATCCAAGCACAGGGCTAAGGAGGAAATTTCTATTGAAGACAAAGGCAAGTGGAAAGCGAACTTGGAGAGCTATACTCATTTCAGCGCCCAAGATCTCCATTCTGGCTTTTTAAATCTCCTGTACACAAGCCGTGACTTTGAAGCCGACTTAGTAAACCTGATGAAGGAGCGCTATGAGGTAAACACTACAATCCCTTGTTACATGAATATCCTTCCCCCTAGCCACCAAGTTTATTGAACATGATAGAATAACATCTGTTGTAAACTTCAATAATTGCATAGATCAACTCCTTGTAGCCCCAAGGGACGGCTTAATAAACATGTTGAGCCGGAACTTCTTAACCCAGCAAGAATTAACATTGCGTCTGTAGCCCCCAAGGGTCGGCTTAACAAAATATGTTAAGTCGAGACTAATCATCTTCCAGAAATCTAGCAAGAGTTAACATTGCGTCTGTAGCCCCGAAGGGTCGGCTTTACAAAATATGTTAAGTCGAGACTAATCATCTTCCAGAAATCCATAATTCCAGTCATAGCCTTCGTAAGCCGGATCATCCTCATTTATCCAGGTCAGCAAATAGAGCCATGTTTGAAGAGCAATATGCATTAGCCCCCAAGTGCCACGTATAATACTTGTATTGTGCTTGGGACTTCAGAATGTTTGAAGAAGCAATAGACATTAGCCCCCAAGTGTCAAGTATAATACTTGTACTGTACTTGGGACTTCAAATAAATTCATTGCCATCTTATTACTATTTACTTTTGCAGACTGAGCTTAACAGTGAAGAATCCGAAGTCGCCGACCTCCAAGAAAATATCACGTTGCAACAAGAAGAAACCTCCAAGGCCAAGGATGAACTGACTAGTGTCTTAGCAACCATGGAAAAAATGAAGGAAAGCTTCAAAGCGGAACAAAAAGATTAGGAGACAGAAAAGGCAGCTCTGCTGAAAAGGGCTGAAGATGCTGAAGCGTCCCTTGAGCCGGTATCTTCAGAGCTTGCCGGCTTACAACAACAAATTAAGGCCATGACTGCTGCTATCTTTGGTAAAATAATTTCCTGTTTACTCTATGAATATTTTAATATCCATCATGCTCTCGGCTTACAAACATCCTTAATACCGCAGGATCTCGGGTTACCCATCTAGGCTTAGATATGCGGAAGAAGCTGAAAGCTGCTTACACACTCATACAACAGATCTATACTGGCGCACAACGAGCCATCTGCACAGCCGCCTACAACAAACCGGCTCCAACCCTTATCAAGGATACATTGGACAAACTATCTATGCTGCCTGAACAGATTGGGGAATTGAAAAAATCAGCTGCCAGAGCTGGTGCCCTTACTGCACTAACCCGGGCCAAAGCGTGGCTAGTTGATCTTGAGCTGGCAGACTTGGCCAACGGCTGCCCAACATAGAAGAAGATGGACCACCCTTTACTGCAGATGACTTTGCTGCTCTTACAAGGGAAATGCATGTTTTGGCTAGCAAATTGGTCGAAGAAACTGATCTTACACATTACCAACCAGTTTATGATGCCAACAATAAGAAGGTGAAGGCGCCGACTCATGATGCTCCAGATCTGACTCCTCCGATCTATAAGCACACTTATGCCCCTGATGTTGATCCATCCACAGTTATAAGTGATGAAGCTGTATTCAAAGCATTAATGGGGATCGACTGGTCGACCACTAACTTCCAGCCATTGGTTGAAGAGGAGGTAGATGAACCGGGGCTGGATGAGCCACAACCTTCAACACAACAAGAATAGGAGCCGTAAGCCGTTGGCCGGCTTAACATCTGTGTTCTGTGAAAACTGCTAAAACAATTGTTCCTGTGGGGCACTTGGTGCCGTTGTAATAGGCTTTAATTAAATCCTTGATCTTCCATGCCATTGTGCATGTGTTGCTATGCTTAATACTATTGATCTATCAAATTAAAGATCTGCCACACATATTTTATAATTTCATCAACTGTGTGTATCAGATTTATTTATTGTACCTGCACACAAACACATGACAATGATCCTGGTAGTTTACCACAGGACGGGTCATAATATCATATCAAAAACCACTGGTGGCTAAAGATAGTCCATAACCAGGGCTGGTTCAATCATGACCTTTAATAAAAAAGCATCATACGTGTGATACTCGACTGGCTTAATTTACCAGTGGAAAAGGGTGACAACCCAAAAAATTTGAGCGTACAAAGCTCCATGCCAGTTGACACGTACCGCCGGCTTAATACACCATATGCAGCTAGGGGTAATATCCAAAAACTTAGAGCGTATCACTTCCATGCATATAAAATCATTATATCCTGGCGACTTATAGTCTTAAAGCCAGGCCGGGTTAATACACACCGGGTAATTTCATGTATAACTCAGAAGGCATAGCCTTCCTTGGTTTTTAACCATGTATCAAGAAGTGTTCAGGTCAAAAATCAAAAAATCAAGGCTGTCATAGGCGGCCAGGCCTAAAAAATCAAGTGCATTCAAGGGCTGCACAACCACTAAGTTAAACCTTCATACAAACCTTATAAGTCGGACCTCACATAACCAATCGTCGTTTTAACTTTTGACAAATTCAGGGTCTGTATAAGGTTGATTTGTCAAAGTACGGCGGGTCATTCCAGGATTACCTGGGCGGAGTGGCAGACTTAAAAAGGCAGGATAACTCAGGGTTTTAGGTGAATACACCTGGCGTCCAAGCCTAGCTTTTAAGCCCGTTAAAAGGGTCACAAAAACTCTTGGACAAAGAGCCCCCAAGTAACATTATATTCCGGGCATGTTAGCCGGATCAACAAAGGTAGTCATAGCTATGCTCCATGAGCAGGAAGCCCCCAAGTGATATATTTATGAGCTGTGCTCGCTGGGTACCTATGTTTGAGCCGTGCTATGCAACATACTCCCTTTGGTTCTTATTATTTGGCATCAAGCCTTTAAGTGATCATATAATATAAAGACTCAATTTCTGAGAAATGACAACGACAGAGGCCCTGATTTATCAGGGATGCCGGCTTTATTATATTAATCAAAATATATACCTTGTCAAATATGTACATCAGGTCAGCCTGTGGCTCAGGTATAGTAAGGTCGAAGATAAGCAATATTCCACAGCCGGTGGGTTTCCTCCTCCGACGTGCATGAGTCCTTGTGGTCTCGAACAACGATAAGGTAGTATGACCCATTGTTCAGATTTATGCTGACCACAAAGGGACCTTCCCAAGGTGGGGATAGCTTATGCATATCAGATTGATCCTGGATAAGCCAGAGCACCAAGTCACCTTCTTGAAAAGTTCTGGTTTTAACTCGGCGGCTGTGATATCGGCGCAGATCCTGCTCGTAAATCGCCAAACGAGCCGCCACAAGGTCATGCTCCTCATCTAACAGGTCAAGGGCATCCTGACGTGCTTTTTCATTGTCAGCTTCAACATAAGCCGCCACGCGGGGCGAGTCGTGATGGATGTCACTAGGGAGAACCGCCTCTGCTCCGTAAACCATGAAGAAAGGCGTGTAACCCGTAGATCTGTTGGGGGTAGTATTGATACTCCATAACACGGAACGTAACTCCTCCACCCAACAACCCGGCATCCTCTGTAAAGGAACCATAAGCTGGGGCTTGATGCCTCTCAGGATCTCTTGATTGGCTCTCTCAGCTTGACCATTGGACTGGGGGTGAGCCACTGATGATACATCAAGCCGTATATGCTCATGTTGACAAAATTCTTCCATAGCACCCTTGGATAGATTAGTGCCATTATCGGTTATAATACTATGGGGAAAGCCAAAACGAAAAATCACCTTCTTGATGAATTGAACTGCTGTCACTGCATCACATTTGCTATCTGGCTCTGCCTCAATCCACTTTGTAAACCTGTCAACTGCCACTAGAAGGTGTGTATTTTTATCTTTGGACCTCTTGAAAGGCCCAACCATATCAAGCCCCCAGACTACAAATGGCCAAGTGATTGGAATCATCCTCAATTCTTGAGCTAGTACGCGAGCTCAGCATGAAAACTTCTGACACCCATCACACTTATTGACCAAATCCTTAGCGTCGGTGTGAGCCGTCAGCCAATAAAACCTGTGACGGAAAGCTTTGGCTACAAGAGACTTAGAGCCCACGTGATGACCACAATCTCCTTCATGAATCTCTCGCAGAATCGCACGACCTTCTTCAGGAGAAACACAATGTTGAAACACCCCTTTCACACTGCGATGATGCAACTCTCCATTGACAACAGTCATTGACTTAGACCTCCGGGTTATCTGCCTGGCCAAAGTTTCATCCTAAGGTAAGTCACCCCGGGTCATATAGGCCAAATATGGAACTGTCCAATCAGGAATAGCATGAAGAGCCGCCACCAGTTGTGCTTCTGGGTCAGGAATAGCAAGATCATCCTCTGTGGGAAATTTAACAAAAGGGTTATGCAGAATATTCAGGAAAGTATTAGGCGGTACCGGCTTACACTGAGACCCTAACCGGCTTAAAGCATCAATCGCCTCATTTTTCCTGTGATCAACATGCTCAACCTGATAACCTTTAAAGTGACCTGCTATAGCATCAACCTCTCGACGATAAGCCGCCATGAGTGGATCCTTAGAATCCCAAGTGCTAGAAACTTGCTGTGCTACCAGATCTAAGTCACCGAAACACCTCACCCGACTTAAGCTCATCTCCTTAGCCATCCGAAGACCATGGATCAAGGCCTCATACTCAGCTGCATTGTTAGTACAAGGGAACATCAGCCGAAGAACAAAAGAAAACTTATCACCTTGTGGGGAAGTTAACACAACTCCAGCCCCCGAGCCTTCCAACTGTCTGGATCCATCAAAGTGAATAGTCCAATATGTGTTGTCGGCCTTCTCCTCAGGCATTTGCAACTCTGTCCAATCATTGATAAAGTCCACAAGTGCTTGAGACTTGATAGCTGTACGTGGCACATACTTTAACCCATGAGGCCCAAGCTCAATGGCCCACTTGGCTACCCGTCCTGTGGCTTCTCTATTCTGAATGATATCCCCTAAGGGGGCAGAACTAACCATAGTGATAGGATGACCCAGAAAATAGTTTAAGATTCCGGCTAGCCATAAAAACCCCATGCACCAACTTCTGCCAATGTGGATTCCTTTGTTTGGACTCAATAAGGACCTCACTAATGTAGTAAACCGACCGTTGAACCAGATATTCTTTGCCAGTTTCCTTCCTTTCCACTACAATGGCAACACTGACAGCTCGGCTATTGGCAGCCACATATAACAGCAAGGGCTCCATGTCAATGGGAGCAGCAAGAACTTGCGGCTCAGCCAATTGTTTCTTCAAGGACTTGAATGCCTGATCAGCAGCATCACTCCAGACAAAGTGATCTGTCTTCTTCATCATCTGATACAGAGGAATAACTTTCTCACCCAACCGGCTTAAGGCCGCAACACGACCCGCCACGCACTGAACATAATTAATACACGCCAGCTTAGCCAGAGAGGTGATTGCTTTTATCTTCTCCAGGTTAGCCTCAATACCCCGTTCAGAAACTAGGAAACCCAACAGTTTGCCGGCTGGCACACCAAAGGCACACTTGGCCCGGTTAAGCATCATCTTATAAACCTGGAGACTATCAAAGGTCTCCTTCAAATCATCAATCAAGGTTTCCTTCTTTCTGGATTTCACCACAATGTCATCCACATAGGCATGCACATTACGATTGATTTGATTGTGGTGGCAATTTTGCACACACCGTTGGTAAGTCGCCTGTGCACTCTTGAGCCCAAAAGGCATAGACACATAGCAGAAGGCTCCAGCCGGAGTGATAAGAGCCGTCTTCTCCTGGTCCTTAACTGCCACTTTTATCCGATGATAACCAAAATAAGCATCCAAAAAGCTCAAACGCTCACAACCCGCCGTAGCATCAATAATCTGTTCAATACGAGGGAGAGCAAAGGGATCAGCCGGACAAGCCTTGTTTAAGTCCGTGTAATCCACACATATATGCCATGTGCAGTTCTTCTTAAGCACCAGGATCGGGTTAGCCAACCACTCAGGGTGAAAAACTTCAACAATGAAACCAGCCGCCAAGAGCCGGGCCACCTCTTCACCAATGGCTTTATGCCTCTCTTCATTAAAACGACGAAAAAACTGTTTAACCGGTTTAAACTTTGGATCAATATTAAGAGTGTGCTCAGCGAGTTCCCGCGGTACACCTGGCATGTCAGAAGGTTTCCATGCAAAGATGTCCCGGTTCTCACGGATGAACTCGATGAGCGCGCTTTCCTATTTCAGATCCAGATTAGCACCGATGCTGAACTATTTGGATGAATCGCCAGGAACGAAATCGACTAGCTTAGTATCATCTGCCGACTTAAACTTCAAGACCAGATCATGCTTCGTAGTTGGCTTCTTGAAAGATGTCATGTTAGCCGGGTCAACATTATATTTGTAAAACTACAACTCCTCTATTGTGCAGACAGACTCGGCGTAGGCTGCATCACCTTCGTCGCACTCCAAAGCTATCTTCTGGCTTCCATGCACCATGATGGTCCCCTTGTGACCAGACATTTTGAGCTGTAGATAAACATAACAAGGCCTGGCCATAAACTTAGCATAAGCTGGCCGTCCAAACAGAGCATGGTAGGGGCTCTTGGTCTTTACCACTACAAAGGTCAATGTCTCAGACCTCGAATCATAGTCATCTCCAAAAGCAACCTCCAGAGATATTTTTCCAACCGGATATGCCGACTTATCAGGCACTACACCGTGAAAAACAGTATTCGATGGCTTAAGGTTTTTGTCAGTCAATCCCAAGCGATGGAAAGTTTCATAATAAAGGATATTGATGATGCTGCCTCCATCCATGAGTACTTTGGTGAATTTGTATCCTCCCACCTGAGGCTCCACCACCAAAGCCAAATGACCCGAATTATCAACCCGGGGTGGGTGATCCTCACGACTCCACACAATGGGTTTCTCAGACCATCGCAGGTAACGAGGAACCGCCGGCTCAAAGGCATTTACTCCCTTTTATGGAGCTTCTGATCCCGCTTGCATAAACTTGTAGTGAAAACATGGTACTGCCCACTGTTCAACTGCTTCGGGTTACTCTGATAACTGGACTGCTGCTGCTGATTCCCCTGATTGTTCTGTTGGCCATAACTGCCCTGATTGCCTTGGTTTTGGAAGCCGGAATTAGAACCTCCACCACCATAACTCGGGCCGTGAGAGCCACAACCTAAGCCGCCACCTGGCCCATGATTTTTTGAAAAAGATTTGAATTTCTGTACTCATTCACAATGAAGCAATCCTTCCAGAGGTGAGTGGATGGCCTCTCCCGTGTACCATGCCTTGGGCAGGGCATGTTTAGTTGCCGCTCAAGATCAAAACCTAACCCTCCGATCCGTGCAGGCGGCTTTCCCTTACATCATTGTCCATTATTCTGTGTATTGGTGTTAGCTACAAAATCCAAACTATTATCAGCTTTGCGCTTACCTTGCCTCCCTGATTCACCGGGTTATGCTGTTGTCCTGTGTTACCGCCGCTCTTCTTTCCCTTCCCAGGCTTTTCCTCAGACTCAGGGTCCTTGGTGCCACCAGAGTCGGCATACTTAACCAGAGCCGCCATCAGCTCCCCCATGTCATTGTAGTGACAGTTGAGCTACCCTAACTTCTGCTTAAGGGGCATAAAACGACAGTTTTCTTCTCTAACATCAAGACTGCTGAGCCGGCATTAATGCGATCCGACGAATGCAGGATAGTCGAGACCCGACACACACAATGGGTTGTTGACTCGCCTTCTTCTTGGATACAGGAATCTAAATCCACAATCGACATAGGCTGCTTGCATGTATCCTTAAAATTCTGGATGAACCGGGCTTTTAACTCGGCCCACGATCCAATGGAGTTAGCAGCCAACCGTTT
The DNA here is from genome assembly GCF_056163025.1 of Triticum urartu. Taxonomy (NCBI): domain Eukaryota; kingdom Viridiplantae; phylum Streptophyta; class Magnoliopsida; order Poales; family Poaceae; genus Triticum; species Triticum urartu. The sequence continues at coordinate 430,776,589 of NC_141877.1, read as the reverse complement.
CAACCAATTGCGGGCTGTCCCCTCCAACATCATCATGAAGTACTTAGCGCATGCAGCATCATCAACATCCAGCAATTCCATTGCCATCTCATAACTCTCAACCCATGCTTCAGGGGGTAAGTCGGCTATGTAGTTGGGCACCTTATGAGGACCTTTGAAATCCTTGGGCAAGCGTACGTTGCGTAAAGCCGGTACCAAACATGGCACTCCCAAGGTTCTGGAGGTTACCCCCGTCTCCACCGAAGTTGTCGAATAAACCGGGGAACGTTGATGAGCCCCTTGCTGAGTCGCCAGCTCAGCTTCCCAGCGTGCTCTGCCCTGATCTACCAAATCCTGAGCATTAGCACCACCACGCGCCGGGTCGTGTCCACGGAGCGGGTTACGATGTCTCTCACTGGTTGAAACGGCCGGTGAATGAATTTGTCTACTATAACTCCGGCTTGGGCGAGGGGTTGAATGAATCCTCTCACGCTTGTAGGAATAAGCCCCCTGCTGTACCAATGCTGTCTGAAGAAGCTCCCTAGCCCTCTGCGTTTCAACCATAGTTGGAGACTCGCCTTCCACCGGGAGAGCCGCCAATCACGATGCCGCAGCGATCATGTTATCCAAAGGGTTAGAGTAATGACCCGGTGGTGTTGGAACATACTGTAGTGGAACATTATTCAGACGAGGCGGATCCGTCACGCGTGGCTGAGTCGACGCTCCAGCTTTAGGTGTGGTTACCGCCCGATTTACCTCTGGAGGGTCACTGGTCCCTGCACCAGGTGTGTTGAAGAGGTTCCTTGCCTCATAAACCGGAGGCAGATGACTCCGATGCCTTCTCCTCATGATGTCATTCGAAGCGTTCTGATCCAACGAGAGCCGGAAGGAATCAACCTGGATCCGTTGTGCATGAGCATCCAGAACATTTCGTTCCGCCATCATTCTCATGTCCTCAGCCGCCAGATCCTCCTTGGATTGAGCTATGTGATCTCGCATCTTTGCAATTTCCATGTTATGCTAATCTTGATCTGTCGAGTTGACTTCTGCTGTTACCAATGTTGTCAAGGTGTCCAGTAAGTCGGACAAGACCTGAGCCGGCGGGCCCACGGGGCCTCCTGCCCCGGCCGCCGTCACTGTTGCTGACCCAAAAATCATTGCTGCTATAGTCAAGGAATTCTGCACTGGTTGTGCACCGGCCATGAAAACCGTGACCCGGTTCGGCGGCTCACAGGGGTCCGGAATACTGTCACCATCGGAATAGCCCCCAAGCATGTCGTCCTGCAGTTGATACAACAAAGTAGTCTCACCCGTGGACGACTCACCATCAGAGTAGATCTCCATCTCACCACCAGACATAGATCCTTCCTCGAATTTTGCCCCATGGATGAACCCAACGAAGGCACGCTTCACAGCAGGCTGAATCTGGGCGGGTCATGCTTGCTGAGGCATCTCGATAATGTCGGTGCAGATGTCCGGCTCAGGGCCTGGTTCGCCGATCTTGCCGATGAAGACCTGGATTCCACCGAAGGGGACTCGGTGCCTGTACTCGATGGAGCCGGCCTCGGGGCCCCAGCCTGCGTCGTCGATGTAGAGCTTGTCGCGACGACTCTTGGTCATCTGGCTCACAGCGTATCCCTTGATCCCTTCGAAGTTTCCCTTCAAGAACTCGAAGCCACCGTGCGCTGGCCCCACGGTGGGCGCCAACTATCGTGGAATTGTCACGGCAGGTGTCCTAGTGTGAGGACTTAGTCATGGAGCCATCGCACTAGGTTAGCTTAAAGGGGTTAAACGGGACAAAGGACAGAGGAGTTTATATGGGTTCGGCCCCTTGCGGTCCTTGGTCGATGGTTGACGCCCGATGGTTTACAGAGTCCTGGCCGGCTCATAAACAACGAGTCTGGCTCAGTGACTAACTAGACATGCCTTATGATACAAGTTACATAAATATATGGCGGTTTGCACTTGTTTGGGCCTTAAGTTACCTTTGGGCTCCGGGCCCTGTCATCTGCATAATAGACTACCGCCTTAAGCGTCTTCATGGGCTTTGTCTTGATAAACCGCCAGGGACTTAACCCGGCCCCTCCTGGGTTGGTTAACCCAATAGTTATATCCCCAACAATAGCGGTAGACCCTACCAAGGTTCAGTCCATCACTGAGTGGTTGGCACCCACATCACATGATATTATAGGAGGTTCATTGAGAATTTTTCCAAGATTACGAAAGCCATGACGGAGTTGTTGAAGAAGGGCACCAAGTTCAAATGGACCGAGGAGTGTGAGGCCATTTTTTAGGAGTTGAAGAAATGTTTGGTTACAACCCCAATGCTGATTCTTTCGGATATACGCAAGGATTTCCAAGTTTATTGCGACGCTTCTCGCCTAGGACTTGGAGGGGTACTTATGCAGGACGGAAGAGTTGTTTCATATGCCTCACAGCAAATTCAACCTCATGAGTTGAATTATGCCACGCATGATTTGGAATTAGCAGCCGTATTGCATGTGCTCAAGACCCAGAGACATTTTCTGATTGGAAACCGTTGTGATGTATACACGGATCGTAAGAGTTTGAAGTATATCTTCATGCAGAAGGAGTTAAATCTCAGGCAAAGGAGATGGTTGGAGCACATAAAGGATTATGATATGAAGTTGCATTACCATCCAGGAAAGGCCAATGTCGTAGCGGACACTTCAAGAGTTTTGCCAATACCCTCGTAAGCGGAGGATTACCACTGGAGTTAGTCGAGAATCTCAAGGAACTTCGTTTGGAGATAGTTCCAAGAGGTTTTGTTGCAGCAATGGAGGTTCAGTCTACATTATTGGGAAAGATTCGAGAAGCTCAGAAGGATGATAAGGAAATTGTTGAGATAAAGGAGAAAATGAGCAAAAGAAAATACAAGGGTTTTCGTGAGGATGAGCACGAAACGTTATGGTTTGAGGATCGTGTATATGTGCCCAATAATGCGGAAATCAGGAAGTTAATACTTCAGGAAGATCATGACTCGCCATACTCGATTCACCCCGGGAACACCAAGATGTATTTGGATTTGAAGGAACATTTCTGGTGGATAGGTATGAAGAAGGATATTGCCGAGTATGTAGCAGTATGTGACGTATGTCAGAGAGTGAAGGCAGAACATCAGAAACCAGTAGGATTACTCCAGCATATGCCGATACCCGAATGGAAGTGGGACAAGCTTGGCATGGATTTTATCACTGGATTACCTAGGACCCGATCGGGATATGACTCCAGCTGGGTAGTAGTTGATTGCTTGACCAAGGTAGCTCACTTTATCCCCGTGAAAACCACTTATATGAGTGCAAAGTTGACCAAGATATATATGACCAGGATCATATGTCTGCATGGAGTTCCGAGGACCATCGTATCAGATAGAGGAACACAGTTTACCTCGAAGTTTTGGAATCAATTGCACCAGACTTTGGGTACTAGGCTAGAGTTTAGTACAGCCTTTCATCCGTAGACAGATGGACAGACCGAGAGAGTCAATCAGATTCTAGAGGACATGTTGAGAGCTTGTGCGCTAGACTATGGATTTAGTTGGGATGGCAATTTGCCTTACGCAGAGTTCTCATACAACAATAGCTACCAGGCTAGTTTGAAGATGGCCCCTTTCGAAGCTTTGTATGGAAGAAGGTGCAGGACACCATTGATGTGGGATGAAGTAGGAGACCGCCAGTTGGTTGGACCAGATTTGATCAAAGAATCTGAAGAGAAGGTTAAGTTGATTCGGGATAGACTGAAGGTAGCTCAGTCTAGGCAGAAGAGTTATTCCGATACAAAATGTAAGGAGGTAGCCTACGAGATTGGAGACAGAGCATATCTTTTTGTATCACCCCTGCGAGGTGTTTAACGATTTGGAGTTAAGGGAAAGTTAGCCCTGAGATTTGTAGGACCATACCGATTTTTGGAGCGTATGGGAGAAGTGGCCTACAAGTTGGAGTTACCCGAAGGATTGTCAGTAGTTCATGATGTGTTTCATGTTTCCTAGTTGAAGAAGTGCCATGCTGAGATGGCCGAAATTTCTCTAAGAGATACAATGCCCTTGGAAGCAATTCAGTTGGAGAGTGACCTAACCTACGAAGAGAAACCAATCAAGATTATCGATTTTGCCATCCGAGTTACACGCAGCAAGGTTATCAAGTTTTGTAAATCTCAGTGGAGCCATCATACCGAGGAGGAACTTGGGAACAAGAGGAAGACCTACTGAAAGACCACCCACACCTATTCTCTAGCCAACCCGAATATCGAGGGCGAGATTCATCTTAAGGGGGGTAGGTTTGTAACATCCCAATCTTTCAATTTGGATGTTATACATAGGTCATCATATGCATACCATATTTTATTTGAATTTTGGTTGAGATCCTAGAAATCTTAAGGAACTCAAGGACCCAAGGAGAGAGTTGGAGGTTTCACAAATTTTCATATTTGAATTTTTCTTCAAATTTGAAAAGAGGATCAATTTGATTTTAAATATTTTCTCTCCAATTATTTCCAAATATAAAAATAAATGAGAAAAGATAAAATGACTTCTTAAAAAGAGAGGAATATTGGAGGAGAATTTTTAAAATCAAATTAATATTTTATTTGGTATTTTATTTGAAATTAGAAAAGATGCATTTTTGAAAATTGTATTTTTAGACCAGAAAAATGTTCATTTTGATCTAAATATTAAGTTTGGACAGTGCAAATTATTTTTGGTATTTTTAGAATTTTTTTAATGTTTTATCAGGATTTTTTTCGGGTGAAATTTATTTTTAAAAAAAGTCTTCATCGCCCGGCTGGGCCAAAGGCCTAGCCGAGCCGGCGCGTCGCCCACGCCGCCTTACTCCCTGGCGGTAGAGTCTGCGTCGCCGCCGCCGTCTGAGTTCGGCCAGGGCACGCCTCCCGAGGCCGACCCCGACCCCTACTCCAAGCCGCCTCGCTGCCGCCCTTTATAAGCCGCCCCCAGCTCCTCTCCTCACCCCGAGCCGCCGCACCACCGCCTCCGCAGCCGAGCCACGCCGCCGCCACCGCTGCTGCTCGTCCCGCCGCACCACCGCCGCTGCTGGCGCGCGTCACCGCCGTCGCCCGCTGCCGCGGCCGCCGCCAATCACCGACGCCGCCCGAGCCCTGCCTCACCGCCGCCAACCGCCGACGCCACCGGAGCCCCGCCTCGCTCCCGCCAACCGCCGGTTCCCACCGTTGTCTCGCCGCCGCGGTTGACCGGTAAAAAACTGCTCGGTTTACCGGTTTATTTTCGGTTTAGGATGGATCGGTTTTTTATTTTTAGTTCGTTATTTGACAAACGTTCACCCCTTAGTTTATTTTAGCTAACGGGTTTAGTTCGTTTCACTCTGTTAGCGAACGTTCGTTCGTTAGGTTTTTCTTTTTATTTTATTTTCAACCAGGGACCTATCCCCGAATACTTTTATCACAGATTAGTCCCTAATCTTCAAACCCTCGTTACTTTTTGCTCGTTTGTCCAAATCCAGTGAAACCAATGCCAAAATCTTCGTCTTGTTCCCCTCTTTACAGATAATCAACTTGAACATGGTTTTGACAATTTAAAATTTGGTTTCAAGCAGATTTGAATTCGAACTTCTTTTGATCGTAGTTTGAGTTTCGTAGCTCCGATTTGATTGATTCTTTTGCAAATCGAAGCTCTTGAGTTGAACTTTCAGTTTGGATCTTTTATCTTGAGATTTACCCTTGCATCTTATGCTTGAGTGATTATGTATGCTATTGTTTGTTTACGATAGAGTTTCCGGAGTGCGAAGCGTGCTACTACGAGTCACTAGGGTTTTCAGATCGTCAGCAAGGCAAGTAACACTTTGATCATACTTCTCATACCCAGTTTTAATGCATTAGTTTCAACCCTCAAACATTGCATGAGTAGGTTTGATAACATGTGGGTATTGGGAAGTAGTTGATGAGGTAGGAACGTATTATCTTTATTTCAAACCCTCGTAGTTACTTCTACGTTATGCTTATTCTTCTATGCTATGCTTGTAGACGTGGTTTGGTTTGAGTGATCCATGACAGATGTGAGAGTTTTAATTAATGGTTAAACTTAAGGTGGCTACTTTAATACACATCTGGGTGGATTGGTTGGGGCACCCTAGAGCACCCAGTGGTTGTCCGGACGCCTGGAGCAATCCAGTGTTGTCATAGGATATCCCGGAGTACCCATGTGATCATCCTATGGTTTGCCACCCAGGCTCAAAGGGATCATAAGATTATTCATGCTAGAAATTTCCGTGTGCAGCCACAAGCCATTATGGGCTCTGGCATAGTTGAGTAAGTTGTGTGATCTCTTTCAGTGGTAGGCTAGCAGATGTAGGGGATGTAGGTGGTACTATCTACCCAGAGTAAAGAGTTCATGCTTCTGAAAGACTGTGTCTCAAACATCCGTTTCTCAAACATCATGTAGTGCAAGAAATCTAATGGAGGATATCGAGTTTTGTGGGGAAAAGTGCGCAAACCTCTGCAGAGTGTATAAACTAATCATGGTTAGCCGTGTCCCCGTTGTCGGTGTCAAAACCGGCGGATCTCGGGTAGAGGGTCCCGAACTGTGCGTCTAAGGTCGATGGTAATAGGAGACAAGGGACACAATGTTTATCCAGGTTCGCGCCCTCTCTATGGAGGTAGTACCGTACTTCCTGCTTGATTGATCTTGATGAATATGAGTATTACAACAGTTGATCTACCACGAGATCGTAATGGCTAAACCCTAAAAGTCTAGCATGTCTGACTATGATTATGAGGATATATGTCTACGGACCTAGCCCTCCGGTTTATATAGACACTGAAGGGATCTAGGGTTACATAAGGTCGGTTACAGAGAAAGGAATCTTCATATTTGGACACCAAGCTTGCCTTCCACGTCAAGGAGAGTCCCATCCGGACACGGGTAGAGTCTTTGGTCTTTGTATCTTCACAAGCCATCAGTCCGACCCATGTCTAATAGGTCGGATGCCCGAGGACCCCTTAGTCCAGGAATGCCTCACCCGGTTATGGACATCTTGAGTATCTGGTGCTTGAATTATTGATTTGATCTCATCACTCTACTTTATTAATTTGTTGGGTTGATAATTATTATTTTGGGATTTAGTTGGAGGAACCTTCTCAATGTTTTCAACAAATTTTGTAGTTAAATAAAATATACTCCTTTGTTTCTGGGGAAAACTAGATTTATGCAAATGATAACCGTAGAGCCTCCACCAGCCATATATGCATATAGTGTTAGCTGTTATTTGTTCATTGCTCTATAGTGTTATCTTGCCAGCATATTTCATGCGCTGACCTACACAGGCTGCAAACGTATTATGTTGCAGAGTTTTCAGACGAAGAGTAAGGTGCGCTAGGTCATTGTCATGCACTCAGCTATGCCGTTGGAGTTGATGGACTCATTTACTCTCGAAGCTTTCATTGTTATCTCATTTAGATGGCCTTCAGCCATATTATTGTAATAGTTCTCTTTCGAGACATTCGATGTAATAAGTGTGTGATTGAAATCTGTTATAAATCCTCAAGTATAGTGTGTGTCAGCATTACCGATCCAGGGATGACACTTATACACAGAGATTTGACCATCTCAGGTCAGATCGCTACACAAGTCATGCCAAAATTCATGGAAAAATCCGGCATGATCTTTGCTAAAAAGGACATATCGAGCGCCTGAAATTTGCCGGAACGGAAATTAATTAACACTCCGGCAAAACATAGGCCACTCGGAGGTGTAACCTGCAAACTTGGCCGGCCACTTGGGCAAGCACATATCCTATTTGAGCAACACAAGATATACATGTTTATATCTACATCATATGAGCATTCAAACTTGATGGTCATTGCATTTCAATGGTTGAAAATATGAACAAAAACATTTCAAAATATCTTATAGGACCCATATTGACATGGAGATTTGGCTGGTCTCACCTCGAGGTCGGAGGGGGTCGATGACGGGGACGATGGCGGGGATGATGGAGGGGCTCCTTGATTTCTGCAAAAACGAAAACCCTATAAGCTATCAACTAATCAAATGCATACGCCTTGCATAGTGGGGTCCAATTTGAGCATTCAAAATAGGAGTAGTTCTCCAATTTGAGCATTCAATAAGCAAAACCAAATCATAAAATAAATTAGTATTCAAAGTAGCATGCATTCAATAAGAAAAACTAAATCATCTCTTACATCCGTACATCGTCGAATATTATCACTAATACATCTCGAATAGTATCATACATATAACATCACTAATACGGTAAAACCCTAGCGAACGACGGGTATAATAATGAACATGATGCTTCTATCAACACCTCTCTCTCTAAGCATGTGGACATGTTTTTCGATTTCGGTTTTTGCTTGAGGACAAGCGAGGTCTAAGCTTGGGGGAGTTGATACGTCTATTTTGCATCATGTTTTCTTACTGTTATTTATGATGTTTTATCCATAATAATGCTTTTTGGAGTAATTCGAATGCCTTTTCTCTCATAATATGCCAGGTATACACAAAGAGGGCGAATTCCGGCAGCTGGAAATCTGGACCTGGAAAAGCTACGCCAGGCCACTTATTTTGCACAACTCCAAACAAGCTGAAACTTCACATAGATTTTTTTTATCAAATATATGAAGAATATTGGAGCAAATAACTACCATAGGGGGCCCACCAGGTGGGCACAACCCACCTAGGCGTGCCATGGAGACCAAGCGCGCCATGGAGCCCAGGCGTGCCCTGGAGGGTTGTGCTCACCCAGGCCCACCTCCGGTGCCCATCTTCTGGTATATAAGTCATTTTTACCTAGAAAAAAATCAGAAGAGGTCTTTCGGGACGGAGCGCCGCTGTCTCGAGGCTGAACTTGGGCAGGAGTACTTTTGCCCTCCGACGGAGCGATTCCGCCGGGGGAACTTCCCTCCCGGAGGGGGAAATCATCGTCATCATCATCACCAACAACTCTCCCATCTTGGGGAGGGCATACTCCATCGACATCTTCAACAACACCATCTCATCCCAAACCCTAGTTCATCTCTTGTGTTCAATCTTGTTACCAGAACTATACCTTGGTGCTTGCGGGTGACTAGTAGTGTTGATTACATTTTGTAGTTGATTACTATATGGTTTATTCGGTGGAAGATCATATGTTCAGATCCAATATGCTATTTAATACCCCTCTGATCAAGAGCATGATTATCATTTGTGAGTAGTTACTTTTGTTCTTGAGGTCACGAGAGAAACCATGTTGCAAGTAATCATGTGAACTCGATATGTGTTCGATATTTTGGTAGTATGTATGTTGTGATTCCCTTAGTGGTGTCATGTGAACGTCGAATACATGAGACTTCACCATATTTGGGCCTAAGGGAATGCATTATGTAGCAATTAGATGATGGGTTGCGAGAGTGACAGAAGCTTAAACCCCATTTTATGCGCTATTCCGTAAGGGACCGATTGGATCCAATAGTTTAATGCTATGGTTAGAATTTATTCTTAATACTTTTCTCATAGTTGCGGATGCTTGCGGGAGGGTTAATCATAAGTAGGAGGTTTGTTCAAGTAAGAACATCACCTAAGCACCGGTCCAGCCACATATCCAATTATCAAAGTACCAAACACGAATTAAGCCAACATGATGAAAGTGACTAGATGAAAATACCGTGTACCCTCAAGAACGCTTTGCTTATCATAAGAGACTATTTTGGCCTGTCCTTTAACTCAAAAGGATTGGGCTACCTTGCAGCACTTTTGTTACTACTATCGTTACTTGCTCGTTACAAATTATCTTGCTATCAAACTACTCTGCTACTTACAATTTTTGCACTTGCAGGCATTACCTTGCTGAAAACCACTTGTCATTTCCTTCTTCTCCTCGTTGGGATCGACACTCTTACTTATCAAAAAGAGCTACAATTGACCCCCTATACTTGTGGGTCATCAAATACCCAATGCACAACTTTGATGTGGCACCTGTCGCACAAAAGCACAGTATTGCTAGTCAGCCACCCCTAGCTACGAATGCATGCCCCCAAATAGCTAGGTCCGAAATATCACCCTACCATAACACAAAACCTATAGGAGTCCATCATATATATGGTCAAACTTCCCCTTTCACTTCCCGACAAAGGTGGACCGTGTGCCGACCCACAAATGTGTGCTTATGGTGCAAGATGGATGAGACCACATATGAACCACCTGCTGGTGGCCCTACAATATATATGAAAAGGGTGTGGTGTGATATTTAACTACCATTCACAACTTTGATGTGGCACGTGTGCCTCACAAATTAACCGGACTTCCCCGACCCCACGGAGGTTGCAGGTAGTGCGAAGTAGCACCCACCCCCCAAACACACACGTCGGGGGGAGGGCATCTCACCACGACGTACTGTAACACGGACCAAGCAAAATCCAACTTGGTCGTACAACCATTCCCGCTCGTTGTTGGTCAAAGTGATGGACGTCCACACGGCCCCGCAAAATGGGCTAGCTTGTTGCTAATAACCTTGCGATGCAGTACTGTATGAAGACAAACCCACCCTGTGCATGTGGCCCAAGTATGTATATGGAAGTGGTGTGTGTGGTGTTTGAATGCCCAATCCGCAAATTTGATGTGGCACCATGCTTTGGAATCGTAAAATCCCCACACTAAGCGATGGTTCACGACGCGTAAATTTGATGTGGCACCATGCTTTGGAATCATAAAATCCCCACACTAAGCGATGGTTCACGACGCGTAGCATGCACTCAAACTTAATTAGGCTTGGGCTTGTTGAGTCTAGAGTAGTCATGCTATCACATCTAGTAATCCTTTCTTGCAGAAGGTTAGAAACACTTACTAGACACAGCTTCACTACTCTTCTGGTCTTTAGCCTTGGCAGCAGCCAGTCGAGCCCGCAGCAGATCAAGCTATTGGGCTTGATAGTCATTCTTTGCTTTCAACATAGCGACCTATTCCTTACAGCGAGTCAACACGAGATGATGGGCTTGTCGTTACGATTCCGCATACAGCTGGTCCTCTCGGTCCTGCTTCAGATCCTTCTACAATTGAGCAATCACTTCCACTCCTACTGAAGCATGATCCTTTAACATGGGCTTCGCGTCCCTTATAGGGAACTTTCATAAATCAATGTCAGGATCCCTATTCCAAGTCACATCGATCTAGCCGGTAACACGTCATATCACTTTGCGGCCTCACGCACGGTATTCCCACGGGTGTCGCCTTACCATGGCCCGGAACCATTTGCGTCTTTTGGCTCACGTATATGATAGTATCGTTAGCATCCATATGACAGAGAACCCGGGCCGACATGACTAGTCATGAAACCAAAGTGGCACTAACTTACGGGATAGGCGTACATGAATCACATCGAACATGTCGGTCAGCAGCGTGCGAATCCGGGCTGTAGCACTGGGCTAACAGGACTCCGGTGAACCGGGCTATAGCAGGCTAGGCAGGACTCCGGATGTCACCGCGTGACATTTCCCCAAAGGGACAGACACAGGAACAAAGTGAATCACATGCCGGCCAGTCAAGTGTTCCGGAGTAGTAGTGCTGGGCTAGCAGGACTCCGGTGAACCGGGCTGTAGCGGACTACTATGGCTCATGGAAGCACAAGACTACATTTCCCCATAAGAGAGGCTACCAAGGATAAACAACTAGGTTGTCGGATCCCACACATACCAAGCATTTCAATCATACACACAATATGCTCGATATGTGTAAATACAACATGGCATCAGAACAAGACTCTACGACTCAAAGTATTTATTCATTAGGCTCCGAGGAGCGAGATCAACAAAGGGGTAGTGGAGTTTAACTACAGCAAGCCAGCTTTGACTCAGTGTCTAACCTGAACTACGACTTCAAGCAACTCTTTTTAGGTGGCACACACGAGTCCACATATTCACCATATCAAATACACCACTATGGATCTGCTCCCGTCTCCCTATGAGAACGCCATCCATAGCACTCACGCTTATCTTGCGCATTTTAGAGTATCCACTTTCACTTGTCTATGAACTATGCAACGGATCCAAGTTTCCATATCCGAGGAATCCGGCTATTCGAATAGATAATGATAACCCTGCAGGGGTGTACTTCTTCACACACGCTCCCACCACTTATCACCATATACACGTCATGTATCTCAGCGACCTTCAAGCGGAAGCCTGGCGAGGGTGTCGGCCACGACCTGACTAACCACACAAGTCTCTAGTCTAGGTTTATCGCCTATTCAGGTTCCATCCGCGAGGAGATCCGGCCGGAGTTTCGCTCACAGCCCCAAACGATGTGTGCAGGGATCCCGAGACACCGAACGAGCACCCGGTACACCGTGCCACGGTGTATCTACCACATCATAGCCCACCCCTAGGGTTAGCGCTACGCACGGCCGCCAACACATATCCTATAAACACCAGAAACTAGTTGCAACTCCTGGACAGAGGACTAGGGCAGTTAATAAGTCGAGAGGGTCAATTAAGGATCCCAATGAGTGGTAGTAGCTGTTCATGGATCACAAACACAAAACTCAGTTCCTGAGGACGGTTTCAATGAGACAACCCACCATGTACTCCTACATGGCCTCTCACCGCTACCTTTACCAAATCTGTTCACACACTTAGCTCACACACACTAGGACATGTTCATCGCCATTCCAATTCATCCCCGATCAATTAGACCTGACTCAACTCTAAGCAGTAGCAGGCATGACAAGCAAGCATGAATGAGTAGGCACATCAGGGCTCAAACAACTCCTACTCATGCTAGTGGGTTTCATCTATTTACTGTGGCAATGACAGGTCATGCAGAGGATAAGGGGTTCAACTACCGCAGCAAGTAACAGATGAATCGTTGTTGTCCTAATGCAGTAAAAGAGAGCCGGAGTGAGAGAGTGGGATTGTATCAGAATGAACAAGGGGTTTTTGCTTGCTTGGCACTTCTAAAGATAGTATAGTTCTTCATCGGTGTCATCGAACTCATTGTCGGAACCACATCTATCGAGAGGGGACAAATACCGGCAAACAAAGAGGGACACAATCAATGCAATGCAACAATTATGATGCATGATAATGTCATGGCAATATGCTGTTGATTGAGCTAATGCAACTAGCAATCATATTAAATGAAGTTGGTTTGAACCAAGGGTTCAAATTCAAACTCCATATGTGCTTATTTAAATGTAAATTATGCAAATTGCCCTGTACAGCAACCCTAGCTTGTTCAAACATGCATGAAAATGCCATAAACAGATTCCTTGAATTTTTTTGATAATTTTTCATATATAATTTATTTCATTCTGAGTTATAGATTATTTTCTATGATTTTTGGAAGTTTGGGAGATTTTCTGAAAATAAATAAATCATTTAGATTTATTTAAAATATAGAAAAGCATTTACTGCGTCAGCCTTGCATCATGCTGACGTCATCTGGTCAACAGACGTGGTCCAGGTCAAACCTGACCAGTGGGACCCACTGGTCAGTAGTTAGTTAACTAACTAAAGTTAGTTAGTGTTAAACTAATACTAATCCTAGTTTAGTTAGTGGCCTGGGGCCCACACGTCAGTGACCCAGGGGGTCAAACTGGGCCCACATGGTCAACAGTCAGCAGGGTCAAACCCACCGGCGACTAGACGCTAGCGAGGCCCGAGACGGTGGCGCAGCTCGGAAAACGCCCACAGGGCACGGGCGAGGCTGTTCTTGGGCTCGTTGGAGAGCTCCTGCAGGCGCGCGTCTAGTGGTGGTGGAGGCCAGTTCTATTGTGGCCAGAGCCAATGACGGCGAGCTACAAGGCGGCGGCCAGAGTTCGGCCATGTGCGGGGTTGGGGCTGCAGCGTGCAAACGCGGAAACTGAGGCGCTAGCGAGGCACTACGCGATGCGGCAAGCATGTTGGGTAGCACGGGATGACCAAATGGTCGCCAGAGCGACGCCGGCGACAAGCTCGAGCGAAGGCGAGCTTCGGCCATGGTGGAACTATGACCTAGAGGGTGCAAACACGCGGGAAAGAAGAGGGGAAAAGCGGCGGAGCTCACAGGGAGGTTGATGAGGAGATCAATGGGCTCGGGGGCGACCGGAGCGAGGCGAATCGATGAACGGCGTCTGGCGGGTACCGAGGTTGAAGACGACCCGATGGCAGCGATGCAGGGCCTCCGGCGAAGCATGGCTCGGTGGGGAGGGCGAGGGCGTCGCGGCGGAGCTTCTGGACTCATCAGTAGGGCGAGGGGTGGTCGGTGGCTGCGGCGGCAGCGAGCGGCGGCGACGGCTCCGCTCGGCTTTGGGAGAGAGAGCAAGACAGAGGAGGGGGAAAGAACGAGAGCGAGTGAGAGAGGAGCGGGGCATCTCCGTGGCACATCCAGAAGAGCCGGGGCGTCGCAGTGGAAGCAGGAGCTGGCGCGCGCGCGGCGACCATACGCCCTGCCTACTGGCGTGAGGAGGAAGACGACAGAGGGGGCTGCGGTGCTGGGCTGGGCTGCACAGTTGGGCCGCCAGGTGGCTAGGTGAGCTCTTCTCTCTCTCTCTCTCTTTTCTAATTCTTTCTGTTTTCTATTTATCTATAACCTCTGGGCTTTATTAAAAATACCAGAACGTTTCCAAAAATCCTGAAAATAATTGTGGGCTCTGGTTGGAATATTCCCAACAGCCCTCACTTAAGTTCAGAATTAATTGAGCATTTAAAATATTATATAGCATTTAAATGCCCAATTGCAAATAGCATATGATTTAATTCAAAAATCCAGGATGGCCTAAAAATATGTGCATCATTTTTGTCAGAGGTGCTGGACCAATTCAAAAATGATGAAGATTTCTAAAGGGTATTTTGGGATCATTGAAAAGATTTAAGTTTGAACCTGGTTGAATTCATTTGGTGCTAGGGTTTCAACAATCCGCATTTCAAGTTTCATGAAATATAAACATGATGCATGGATGCAATGCCACTAGTTGCAAACAATTCTAGGGCTGTGACAAGCAAGTACACTTACCATGTGTTTCCCTAGTAAAGGCCTTGACCTGTGACACCTCGGCTTCTGACACACCTACTTGTGCCTTGGTCCGAGCTAGCTCCTCAGACAATTTTCCGTTCTTCTCCCGAGATGATTGCGAATTCACAAAAAAACTATCAAGCCTCCATACGGTCACATGCGACCTTGCCACAACTTGGGGGCTACTCGCACACAAGTCAGTAATTCTTATCTTACTAATAGAATCCACCAACTGGATGTACGATCCAGCCGGTGTCTTGGGGCTACTGCCTATGCGACAGTTTGTCCCCCCTTTGGATAAAAGCTTCGATGCACGGATAAATACGGTCGAGTATGATTTACTCCTAGAAAAAAGTGAATTCGACAAAAGGTCTACCGCCTTCTCAAAAATGGTGTGGGTGGCGCTGAGGTAGGTGTCCATCGAGCTAAGGGCATTGAACTCCTGGTCGGCAAAAGCAGAGCTCCTTAGGGCGGCCTTCCAACGTTGATGATTCATTAGGCTTTCAACCTCAGAGGTAGTGACCTAGCAGGCTCCCGAAGTGACTAGTTGAGGCGCTTTGGGGACATTTCCCGAAGTAAAGACCGGCTGCCCACCTGGTTTCGGGGCCGAATTCCCCGCCCCTTCAGTTAATGGAACCTCAGTGGACCGCCTACATAGGAAACCAAATGGTTAGGCATGAAAATACTTAACCTCCTGGGCAAGTGCAATTTTGATAAGATTACCTATTCGGGGGAGGAGTGTTATGCTCCGCCTCCATGGCTGCCCCTGTTGAGGAGCACCATGTGGTAGCAATTGAAGGGCCCCCTCGAGGGGCCGTACCGTTACGGGAGCGCTTTCAGCATCGAGCCTTAGGAAGAGAGGTCAGGGTGCTCAAGGCAGAAGTTCTCTTTCTGAATGAAACAGGGGTAGGTTTTACTGAGGAGGATGGTCGTATCCCTGGCAAGTCCGGAGTAATGGCTACTTTCGAGCCGTCAAGGCTCCCTTGGAAGAATGTCCCTTCCTCGTATATTATGGAAAATTCCTCGTTTTCACAAAAACAGGGTCGGCATCTCGATAGTAGCTTCCCGGCTCAGGCGCGAGGAACTTCAACTACTCGACCTAGAGTCTCCATTGTTGGTCAAATACATTTGATATTTAAAAAGAGTGAGGCGTATTGCTCGATAAATGAAAGGGTTGGAGGACGCTTACTCTGTCGCCGAGATTGTAGTAAGACAAGCCAACAATAAACTTCCTCTTAGCGAAGTCCGCGTCTTCTCCTTTGTGTAGGCCAGCTATGGTTGTGCCAAAGCTACATCATTATCGAAGCCACTTTGGATTGACCTGGTGGTGTCATCTGTGTCGTTGTACATGCACAATGGATGTTGTCTTTGCGAAGAGGTTGGACTCTTCGGTCGATGGACGTTGGCATCACATCTATAATGGTCAAGCCTATATTTGTCAGACACCTCACCTTTGCTGCAAGACGAGCCACGTCAGCATCATCCTATTGAGCATTGCTTCGTGGCCTCCAGCTATAGAGCTTCTTAGGAGGATCTGAAGAAAAGAGCAAAAGCCCGGGCCAAGCTGGCTCATGTAAGGCTATGTCAGCCATGTAAAACCACTCCAACACCCACGTGTCGTCTTCTCTACGAGTGTCGGGGGGGTATCCAGTTCTGACTATTCCGCACACCTTGACAGCTCCTACCTCGTGTAATTTCTTGTCTCGGGAGCAGGGCATCATGTAGAACTATCCTCTCCACAACCCAAAGTGGGCCTCGCATCTGAGGTACATCTCACATAGGGCAATGAACCCCGTGATGTGTATGATCGAGTTGGGGGGGGTCAGGTGATGGATTTGAATCCCGTAGAACTCAAGCAAACCACAAAGGAAAGGGTGGATTGTGAATCCTAGCCCGCGCAGGAGGAAGGGAACGAAGGATTCTCGCTCATCCCTGATACGTCTCCAACGTATCTATAATATTTTATTGTTCCATGCTATTATATTATCTGTTTTGGATGTTTAATGGGCTTTATTATACTCTTTTATATTATTTTTGGGACTAACCTATTAACCGGAGGCCCAGTGCCAGTTTCTGGTTTTTTTTGCCTATTTTAGTGTTTCGCAGAAAAGGAATACCAAACGGAATGAAACCTTCGCGATGATCTTTCTTGGACCGAAAGAAAACCAAGAGACTTGGAGTGGAAGTCTGGAACTCCGTGAGGCGGCCACGAGATAGGAGGGCACGCACAGGGGGTTAGGCGCGCCCCCACCCTCGTGGGCCCCACGGAGCTCCACCGACATACTTCTTTCGCCTATATATACTCTTATACCCTAGAAACATCAGGGGGAGCCACGAAACCACTATTCCACCGCCGCAACCTTCTGTACCCGTGAGATCCCATCTAGGAGCCTTTTTCGGTGATCTGCCGGAGGGGGAATCGATCATGGAGGGCTTCTACATCAACACTATAGCCTCTCCGATGAAGCGTGAGTAGTTTACCACAGACCTTTGGGTCCATAGTTATTAGCTAGATGGCTTCTTCTCTCTCTTTGATCTTCAATACAAAGTTCTCCTCGATGTTCTTGTAGATCTATTCGATGTAATACTCTTTTTGGTGTGTTTGCCGAGATCCGATGAATTGTGGGTTTATGAACTTGATTATCTATGAAGATTGTTTGGTTCTTCTCCGAATTCTTATATGCATGATTTGATACCTTTGCAAGTCGCTTCGAACTATCGGTTTAGTTTGGCCTACTAGATTGATATTTCTTGCAATGGGAGAAGTGCTTAGCTTTAAGTTCAATCTTGCGGTGTCCTTTCCCAGTGACAGTAGGGGCAGCAAGGCATGTATTGTATTGTTGCCATTGAGGATAAAAAGATGGGGTTTATGTCATATTGCTTGAGTTTATCCCTCTACATCATGTCATCTTGCTTAAAGCGTTACTCTGTTCTTTTGAACTTAATACTCTAGATTCATGCTAAATAGCGGTCGATGTGTGAAGTAATAGTAGTAGATGCAGAATCGTTTCGATCTACTTGACACGGACGTGATGCCTATATGCATGATCATTGCCTTATATATCTTCATAACTATGCACTTTTCTATCAATTGCTCGGCAGTAATTTGTTCACCCACCGTAATACATGTTATCATGAGAGAAGCCACTAGTGAAACCTATGGCCCCTGGGTCTCTTTCTTATTATATTGCATCTCTTTTATTATCGCATTTCATTTACTATTTTGCAATCTTTACTTTCCAATCTATACAACAAAAATACCAAAATTATTTATCTTATTATCTCTATCAGATCTCACTTTTGCAAGTGACCATGAAGGGATTGACAATCCCTTTATCACGTTGGTTGCGAGGTTCTTGATTGTTTGTGCACGTACTAGGTGACTTGTGTGTTGTTTCCTACTGGATTGATACCTTGGTTCTCAAAAACTAAGGGAAATACTTACGCTACTTTGCTACATCACCCTTTCCACTTCAAGGGAAAACCAACGCATGCTCAAGAGGTAGCAAGAAGGATTTCTAGCGCCATTGCCGAGGAGATCTATGCCAAGTCAAGACATACCAAGTACCCATCATAAACTCTTCTCCCTCGCATTACATTATTTTCCATTCGCCTCTCGTTTTCCTCTCCCCCACTTCTAAAATGATTTTCAAAAACCTTTGCCTTTTCTTTGCCCCTCTTTCGTTCGATCTTGTGTTACCATGTGACTTCTATTTGCTTGCATCTTTGCTTGCTAAAAATCTATTGATATGGATCCACTTAAAGTGTTCCGCTTGGATCATCTTTGATCCTTATGTGCTCGTGCTGAAACCCCAACTGGCCTAGTTGATGGGAAATCTTTATATGAGCATGCTCATTTTGTGCGTCACCGTTTGTTAGAAAAAGGGAGACTCTTATGGGATCAAATAAACAGATTGTTGTGTTATGCTTGGAATCTTTGTGAAATTTATGATTTTACTTGTTGCTCTAAGAACCCTAAAAAACACCTCCCCTACCTGTGTGAGTTTAATGATAATGAAATCTTATCGTCTTATGCAAAGGGTGTTTATAGTTACTATGATATCGAACAAATTGAAGAATTTGTTGCTTTTAAGGGTGCTTATGAAGTTGGTTCTTTGATTAAAAAGTATGATATTACTCGCTACAAATCTGAAATTTTGACATACTTAAATATTGCTATGAAAACTATGCTCATAATGTCTATGTCAAGGAACTTATTGAAAGAATGACTGTTGCTTTGGAAGAAAATAATGATATGCATGAATCTATAGATAATTATGATTCCGATGATTTGATTGAAAAATCCCTTGATGAACATGATGCCAATATTTATGAAGATGATTTGCTATAGTTCCTTATGTTAAACATGAGATCGTTGCTATTGCACCCATACTTGATAGTTCCTTCGATGAAAAGCATGATCGAAATGATGTTATTATAAATCATCTTAATGTCAATTGTGTTAATGATATGCAAAACCTCAAGCTTGGGGATGCTAGTTTTGCTATGACTACTATTTGTTGCAATGATCATGATTGGGGTAATTCTTCTTATGATCTTGAAAATTTATTTAAGCCCCATGATGAATATGAGATTGATAATAATGTTTGCAATAATATTAAAAGTGGGTTTGGAAGAGTGTCAACTTTAGATCCCACATATTTGGAGAATGTTCAATCTTATGAAGTTTTTGATAAAAGTGGGTTTGGAGAGGTCATGACTTTAGTTAATGTTAATCCCACTATTTTGCAAGAGTGTCAACTTTGCATACATGTGGATCGTGTTAAGAATATGTTTTGTGATAGCTATACTGTTGAATTTGCTTATGATCCTACATTTAGTTATTATGAGAGAGGAAAATATGGTTGTAGAAATTTTCATGTTACTAAATTACCTCTCATTATGTTGAGATTGCAATTGTTTCTTCCCGCTTCCTTGCATATGCTAGTTTTTGCTTGTCTTGATAATTTGTTTGCTTATATAATGCATATGCATAGGAAGTATGTTATACTTATATGAGATTTTGATATGCTTTATGATGCTCCCTTCGTGTTTCAATTGCTATCTTTCATGTGAGCATCATTAAAATTATAGATGCCTAGATAGGGGTGTTAAACGATAGCACTTGTTGGGAGGCAACCCAATTTGATTTTTTTTCTTTACTTTTTGTTCCTGTTTAGTAGTAAACAATTTATCTAGCCTCTGTTATTATTGTATTTTTTTGTGTTTTAATTAGTGTTTTGTGCCAAGTAAAGCCTTTGGGATCTTCTTGGGTGATTGTTGTTTGATCTTGCTGATAGAAACAGAAATATGCGCTCACGGGAATAATTTTCATGTTTTACCAGAGGGTGATAAAATAACAATTCCAACTGCAGTAGATCATTATACATATTTTCATGGTCGTCCTAATTTTTCAGAATTTTTGGAGTGACAGAAGTATTTGAAACATCCAGATTGCTACAGACTATTCTGTTTTTGACACATTCTGTTTTCCGTGTGTTGTTTGCTTATTTTGATGCATCTATGGCTAGTATCGGGGGGTATGAACCATAGAGAAGTTGGAATATAGTAGGTTTAACACCAATATAAATAAATAATGAGTTAATTACAGTACCTTAAAGTGGTGATTTATTTTCTTATACTAAAGGAGCTCACGAGATTTTCTGTTGAGTTTTGTGTTGTGAAGTTTTCAAGTTTTTGGGTAAAGATTTGATGGATTTTGGAACAAGGAGTGGCAAGAGCCTAAGCTTGGGGATGACCAAGGCACCTCAATGTAAAATTCAAGGACAACCAAAAGCCTAAGCTTGGGGATGCCCCGGAAGGCATCCCCTCTTTCGTCTTCATCTATCAGTAAAATTACTTGAGGATATATTTTTATTCACCACATGATATGTGTTTTGCTTGGAGCGTCTTGTATGATTTGAGTCTTTGCCTTTTCGTTTACCACAATCATCCTTGTTGTACACACCTTTTGGAAGAGACACACATGAATCAGAATTTATTAGAATACTCTATGTGCTTCACTTATATCTTTTGAGCTATACAATTTTGCTCTAGTGCTTCACTTATATCTTTTTAGAGCACGGTGGTGGTTTTATTTTATAGAAATTATTGATCTCACATGCTTCACTTATATTATTTTGAGTCTTTTAGAACAACATGATAATTTGCTTTGGTTATAAAACTAGTCGTAATATGATGGGCATCAAGATGGGTATAATAAAAACTTTCGTATAAAGTGTGTTGAATAGTAGGAGAAGTTTGATACTTGATGATTGTTTTGAGACATGAGGATGGTGATATTAGAGTCATGATAGTTGGGTAGTTGTGAATTTGAGAAATACTTGTGTTGAGGTTTGCAAGTCCCGTAGCATGCATGTAACAAACATCATGTCATCTTGCTTAAAGTGTTACTCTGTTCTTATGAACTTAATACTCTAGATGCATGCTGGATAGCGGTCGATGTGTGGAGTAATAGTAGTAGATGCAGAATCATTTCGATCTACTTGACATGGATGTGAGGCCTATATTCATGATCATTGCCTTAGATATCTCCATAACTATGCACTTTTCTATCAATTGCTCGGCAGTAATTTGTTCACCCACTGTAATACATGCTATCATGAGAGAAGCCACTAGTGAAACCTATGGCCCCCGGGTCTCTTTCTTATTATATTGCATCTCTTTTATTATCGCATTTCGTTTACTATTTTGCAATCTTTACTTTCCCATCTATACAACAAAAATACCAAAATTATTTATCTTATTATCTCTATCATATCTCACTTTCGCAAGTGACCGTGAAGGGATTGACAACCCCTTTATCCCGTTGGTTGCGAGGTTCTTGACTGTTTGTGCAGGTACTAGGTGACTTGTGTGTTGTCTCCTACTGGATTGATACCTTGGTTCTCAAAAACTAAGGGAAATACTTACGCTACTTTGCTGCATCACCCTTTCCACTTCAAGGGAAAACCAATGCATGCTCAAGAGGTAGCAATCCCCATGAGGGATGGGATAACTATCGGCGTTGGATATTAGGCCCAGGCGAGTTGAGGCCAATTCTGGATCTGGCAAGTACCCTTGAGTAGAAAGTTGATTCAACTTGAGGCACGTGACGGAGCAGCTCCCCTAGCCGCCCTTGAGAGGGCCATGTGGGCGCTTGGATGAGCCAACATCATTCGCCATTGTTAGAACTCCTCAAGCTTGACTTTTGGGGGGATGTTGGGCGGTGGATAGGAGGAGGTCCAAGATGCACTTGCCTGCAAATTTTGCCATGTCGCTGGTTAAATAAGGCCATCTGAGGCAACGTTTCGATGTCTGGCCATCAAGGCAACACGATTCCCCAGACGGCATAATGCGCGAGGTGGCGTGAGGTGGCACCTGGGCCAAAGAAGAGCTCGTTGATCCAAATTAAAAACTTTGAAGGTAAAATGGGAACTTGCCTGCCAAGCCGAAGATCATTCCAAGCCAAAGATCATCGAGCCGAAGACATTATCCGATGAAGGTTCACAGCCTCAGCTTCGAAGACAAGTTCGGGGGTTACTGACGGTGTCCTAGACTAGGGGGTCCTAGCCCGGCCGGACTGATATATGGGCTGGACCACTAGCCCATCAAGTGGGGAGGACTCTGAAGGTTTTCAATATGTGGCGACCGAAGATTTGGCGTGTACTTCAAGCATATTTTGGTTAGATTTGGCATGTAGATCCTTAGATGGCAACCGACCATGTGTAACCCTAAATACCCCTGGTGCCTATATAAACCAGAGGGTTTAGTCTGTAGAGGCCATCCATACACCCATTCATACATTCGTCATACCCCTAGGGTTTAGGCCACAACTCACGATCTCAAGGTAGATCAACTCTATACTTTGATACTTCCATAATATAAGCAAGAGCCGGACGTAGGGTTTTACCTCCATAGAGAGGGCCTGAACCTGGGTAAACTTCGTGTGGGTTCTCTTCTAATCCGATCAAACAGGTCGCCCCCTCCCCCTACCCGAGATCTGTCGGTTTTTACACTGGCACTACAGGCCGTGACTTGAACATTCTGCCATCTTTTCGATTGAGAGTATCTATGTCGACCCCGGTACTTCTGAGACACTGATTTTATTTGGTACTTCCATGCTAGCTCAATCTTCTCAAAAAAGAGCCACCTTTTTGTTCGGTACCTCCACATTTTCTTTTTTCTTTACTTCTGGCTATTGTGTCTTTGAGAGTGCATGCATCTTGAATACATCTGAGGGAGTCCTAGATTAGGGGGTCCTCGGCTGTCCGGGCTGTGTGATATGGGCCGGATTGATGGGCCGTGAAGATACAAGGTAGAAGACCTTCCCCGTGTCCGGATAGGACTCTTCTATGCGTGGATGGCAAGATTGGCATCCGGATATGTAATTTTCTTCTTGTACAAACCGACTCTGTACAACCCTAGGCCCCTCCAGTGTGTATATAAACCGGAGGGTTTAGTTCGTAGTGGCTATCAGAATTCATATAGGCTAGATATTTAGGGTTTAGCCATTATGATCTCGAGGTAGATTGACTCTTGTAACCCCTATACTCATCAAATACAATCAAGCATGACGTAGGGTTTTACCTCCATTAAGAAGGCCCAAACCTGGGTAAACATCGTGTTCCCCATGTCCCTTGTTACCTTCGACCCTCAGACGCACAGTTCGGGATCCCCTACATTGGTGCTTTCATTGAGAGTTCCACTGTGTCGTCAGCAAAAGGTTCGATGGCTCGTTCGATCATCAACAACAATGCTGTTTTCGGGGAAACTTTTCTCCCTAGTCAGCTTTTTGTGTTTGGCGGCTTCACTCTGTGGGCCAATTCGATTAGTCTCCTCGAACGGATTGATAGCTACGTCCCTGGTCATCAGATCAGGTTTCGAAACCAGAATTACGTCGCCCATATCCGAGGAGACTTGATCTTCGAAGGGTTCACAACCTCGATCGTTGTTCCTCATCTTCAAGAAGGAAACCCGTCAGATCCATCATCCAGCACCACTCAAGGACCAACTATCATCCCTGCCCTGGCCTTAGATCCAGAGCAGACCACCTCATCCGAAGATGGGAGTTCGGAACCCACCGGACTCTCTCCTACTATGGAGCTCTTCGCCGAAGACCCAGAGGCGACTGTGTTTTTGGCAAACCTGGGATCAAACAAGACTCTCCCTATCATCAGAGAGTAGAGTTCACCTCTGGACACCAACTCCGAACACTCGAGGTCTGCGTCCAGCGAGCGCGGCCAGGTAGAATCTACCAGGCCCAGCTCCGCAGGCCCACAGTTCCCCGCCCGGTCTTCGCTCCTAAACGATACCCTGGACTTAATGCGATCTCTCGCCATTACGGAAGTATCACCTCCGAAACACACCCAACCCGGACTAGGAGCTGAGAGCGAGGAATTTTACATCCCACCCACCACCCACTTAATAGCCACTGTCGAAGACTTGACCGACATGCTAGATTATGCCTCCGAAGACATTGACGGTATGGACGACAATGCCGGAGATGAACCAGGCCAGAATCCGCCTATCACCGGGCGTTGGATGGCCACCTCCACATACGATGTGTATATGGTATACACACCTAAAAAGGATAACCACGATGGTAGACAGGACCCAATTAAGGACAAGCCTGTTGAGGCACCATCAAAACGTCGACGTCAGCGGTGCCGCTCAAAATTGCATCGCGAAAAGCAAAGCAATACCGGCACCGAAGACAACAACACTCTGGATGATGCTGAAGATCCCAATGACCCCGCAGAGCCTCCGTCCGAGCAGGATGAATGGGAGGAGGAACAAGTTAACCCTGATGAGCCTATCGGGAATGAGGATTCGGAGGATAGTAACTATCTACAGGTCTCCGAGGAGGATGTCAGCCTCGGCAACGAAGACTTCATCATGCCAGAGGAACCCCTCGAGCAAGAACGCTTTAAGCAACAGCTAATCGCAACTGCGAGGAGCCTAAAAACGAAACAACAACAGGCTCAAGCGAAACAGGATACGCAAAACGACAGGTGGACCCAGGTCCTAGCGGGTGAGGAATATAGCCTCGATCGCCCAACAAAGAGTTATCTGAAGCATCGGCTACTGCCACAATTCGACGATGAGGCCCTTGAGCCAGTACCGTCAAGATATAATCACGCTGATGAACCAGTCCAACCACCACGTGGATGAGACAAAGCGGCTGCTTACGCCGAACACCAGCCTGCGCCACCTCTCCGTCAACGCAAAGAGGTAGCGGCTCCGGGCTACACCTACGATCTATGTCAGGACCTGGACAATAGAGCCGGTCAGACTAGATCAATCTATGGATCAAGGGGGCGTGCTCCAGCGCAAGATGACAGCCATCGAGCTTGGCGCGATAAGCATAACCTCGCTCGGGCCGAAAACCAAACACGGACGTCATCCGAACTCCGCCGTGACGTTTCCTGATACAGAGGCGCCACACACCCCTTATGCTTTACCGATGAGGTAATGCAGCACTAGTTTCCAGAAGGGTTTAAACCCGTAAACATTGAAGCATACGATGGAATTACGGATCTCGCGGTATGGATTGAAGATTTTCTTATCCATATTCACATGGCTCGCGGCGACGATCTCCACGCCATTAAATATCTCCCCCTCAAGTTAAATGGACTAGCACGCCACTGGATAAACAACCTCCCAGAGAACTCTATTGGCAGCTGGGAAGATTTGGAGGATGCATTTCGAGACAACTTCCAAGGTACTTATGTCCGGCCACCGGACGCCGATGACCTTAGTCACATAGTCCAGCAACCCTGATAGTCAGCCCGCAAACTCCTGACTCGGTTCTTAATTAAAAAGAACCAAATCATCGACTGTCTGGACGCCGAAGCCCTAGCGGCCTTTAAACATAGCGTCCGCGACGAATGGCTTGCCCGACACCTCGGGTAAGAAAAGCCGAAGTCTATGGCAGCTCTTACCACACTCATGACCCGCTTCTGCGTGGGAGAAGACATCTGGTTGGCTTGTAGAAGCAACAGTGCCAGCGACCCCGGCACATCCGAGCCCAGGGACGGCAACGGACGACCTCGACGTAACAAACACAACCGTCGAAACAACAATGAAGAAACCAAAGATACGGAGGTCAACGCTGGATTCAGCGGCCCTAAGTCTGGTCAGCGGAATAAGCCATTCAAAGGAAACAGGGATGGCCCATCCAATTTGGACAAAATACTCGAAAGGCTTTGCCAGATTCATGGCACCCCCGACAAGCCTGCAAATCATTCCAACAGAAACTGTTGGGTCTTCAAACATGCCGGTAAATTAAATACGGAACATAAGGGGAAAGGGCCGCCAAGCAAGGATGATGATGAGCCCCACCCACCGAGCATAGGGGGGAAGAAGAAATTCCCCCCTGAGGTAAAAACAATGAGCATGATATATGTCACTCATATCCCCAAGAGGGAGCGCAAGCGTGCATTAAGGGACGTCTACGCCATAGAACCGGTTGCCCCAAAATTCAACCCTTGGTCGGCTTGTCCGATCACCTTTGATCGCAGGGACCACCCAACCAGTATCCGTCATGGAGATTCGGCAACCCTGGTCCTCGATCCAATCATCGATGGATTCCACCTCACTCGAGTCCTTATGGACGGTGGCAGCAGTCTTAACTTGATTTATCAAGACACTGTCCGTACACTACTAGGGAAAAGCCTAGCAGTAGCGCGCGTTTTGGGTGTATCAGTAGCGTGAGCGCCCGCGCTACTGATACAGCGCCACAGCTAACTTGTAGCAGTAGCGCGTGTATAACCCTCGCTACTGCTACTTCTGATAGTAGTAGAGTGGTTGACGCCCGTGCTACTACTACTTAGCTGTAGCGCGGGTCAAGGCCCCACGCTACTACTAACTAATTGGGAATTAAAAAAATTCCATCCATGGTTGCTACTGCTGGTCTTCATCGTCCTCTGCAACCATGGCTGCTGCTCATCCTGCAGGGGATGAAGTTGTCCATGGTGATGGTGGCTCCCTACCCAACTTGTTCCCGCACCTCTCATCTCCTGCTGCTACAAAAGAAGAGAAAAATATTTGAATGAGGAAGAGAGAGAGATAGAGAGGAGGAGGAACTCACTGGTGGCCACCGAAGTTGGAGCCTACGCTCGAAACCTAGATGAAGCTGCTCGTGCTCGTCCTGCTGCTTCTGCTACCGCTCCTCCTCCTCCTCCTCGTCCTCTGCCACATCGGAATCTGCAGAGCCCGTCAAACACGCGAGCCAGTCAGCGATCCCGGGGCCGAAATAGAGGACGCGATGCGCGCATCGCGTGGTGGGAGATGAGTCGGCGGCGCACGTCGCTAGAAGCAGAGCTCTCACCGCCATCGTCCTTGGCCAGCTCCGCGGAGCCCCCGTTTGCGTCCCTCTGGATGCCACCGCCGCCCTCCGTGCCAGATCCGGCGGCCTCGGCAGGGAGAGGAGGTCACCGAATTTGGGGAAGGCACCGAGGTGTGAGATCGGCGGCGGCGGTGGGTGAGGATGGGAATCACGGGTGGGAGGAGAAGGGGAATGGGAGAGAGGGGATAGTGAGGGAGAGAGGAGGGATTCGGCCGAGGATATGGGGACTTCACCTACCTCGTACTTAGTAGTAGCGAGGGGTATAAAACGCGCTACTACTATCAACTTAGTAGTAGCGCGGGTTTATACCACTCGCTACTACTATGGCATGTCCCGGGGGGCACGGTAGAGACCGCTTAGTAGTAGCGAGGGTTAAAAACCCACGCTACTACTATCAACTTAGTAGTAGCGAGGTGTAAAAACACGCGCTACTAGTAAGTAGCAGTAGCGAGGGGTATAAACCCTCGCTACTAGTAAGCGTCTGCCTATAAGCTTTTCCCTAGTAGTGGTAAAATGGGTATTGACCCGTCCAGAATCAAGCCTAGTAACACCACCTTCAAAGGGGTGATACCCGGCGTAGAGGCCCGCTGCACGGGTTCGTTAACGTTGGAAGTAGTCTTCGCTTCACCAGATAACTTCCGAAGCGAAGACTTGATCTTCGACATGTCCCCTTTCGTAGTGGTTATCATGTACTGCACAGACACACTGCCTGCGCCCGCTTCAATGCAGTCCCGCAATATGCTTACTTAAAGCTCAAGATGCCCGGACCATGCGGCGTCATCACAGTCAATGGAAACATGGAGCGCTCCCTCCGTACTGAAGAGCATACCGCGGCCCTTGCAACCAAGGTATAGAGCGGCCTCTTCAAGCCGAACACTTCATCGGCCATCAAGCCCTCGGAGACTATTACACGAGTCCGGCCTACTCTGCAGAACGACAGCTCGGTGGACCCGGAGCTGGACTAGCAGTCCCGCCGCCATCGATCGCCCCATCTAACCGCGACATATGTACCACATGTGCATAACTACGCACTTAAGATACCTTGGGCAACAATGGAGGCATACTGCGGACAAGGTCCATAGTGCAGCTCGACCCTATTCGGACCTCAACCTTTTTTCCTTTCCTTCCTTTTTTACTTATATTACAGGTTCATTAAAGCCTAATTACCTTACGTTCATTCAAGGGCTCTTTCGTCAGGCCCCTCTTATATAAAAGATCATTGTTCTTCTCCTCACAAAGGATCTTGCACCAAGGTGACGACGGCGCAGACGTGCGGCAGGGTGTCAATGGGATCTTCGAGAATACATGTTCCTTTTTAGGCCCTGTACTCAGCTTCCCCTTGTTAACTAATGCTCGGCATGTAAAATAGCCTGGATGATTACGACATTATCTGTAATAACACGTTTTGATGTATCAAACAGATTATAATGGAAACAATTTTTTTTCTGCCAACCCCTGTTCAGTGTTGGTTTACTTCATAATCCGTATCTCCTCTTTGCTTCAGATTGCCACATTTACTTTGGTACGGCTATAATGCCGGGGGATCCATTTGGCCACATATATTTTCAAAATTTCGAACACTTCTAGAGTATACTTCAGCGTCTCGAATATTGCATTATATGCATCAGCTCCGAATCATGTCTTTGGTCAATAGTTGGGTTGCCCGGCTCATGTGATTGCCACCTTATGTTCTGCTTGTTTGACTAAGGTAATAAAGGGAGAACAATAGAGATTGTGTTTCTAGTTTGTCCGGTCAAACACCTCGGTAGAGAAAGCCGAAAACTGACTGTCATGATATGGCGAGAGCTGGTCGGCGATTCAGCGACATGCTACAAATCTTTTGCGATTTATTTGTATTATACGAAGGACTGGCATTCGCCCAGTCATGCGATAAAGCCATCCTAGTTCGGAGGGCCGCATACGCACCAGGGGCTAGCCTTTTGCCCCATCGTCAAACTCCTATGGCTAAGTGAAAGTAATAAAGCCGCATAGTCTGATTGCCTGGTTCGATGCGCATACACCTCCTTTACAGACCAAGACGTTGGGTCAAGAGTGATCGCGCACTATACCGAACACCTCCATTGCATCTATGTGGGGGCTGAAGCCGATGACTGGCAAACTTTCAGAATTGAAACGACCGCACAGGAGGAAAATAACTTTAGACAAAAGGATAAATATATTTACAGGCCTTGGTTCATAAAGCAAAGTCTGGATAAACATAAATACATTCACTCGAACATGATATTCTTTGAGCATTGGCCCTCTACTATTCGGGCACCCGCCAGGACGTCGTCGAAGTACCGCTCCGTCTTGCGATGGTCCATACCTTCGGGTGGGCCTTAGGTTGCCACGACGGTGGCCTTCATCTTTGCCTAGTGCATCTTGACACGGGCAAAGGCCATCCGCGCACCTTCTATGCACGCCGAGTGCTTCACAGCTTCAACTCGGGGCAGTGCATCGGTGAGTCGCTTCACCAGTCCGAAGTAGCTGCTAGGAATGGGTTCGACTGGCCAAAGCCAGACTATGATGTCCTTCATGGCTAGACCAGACATCCTATGCAGCTCCGACAGTTGCATCATCTGGTTGTTCAACAACGTTGAACGCTATGGCACCAGGAACTGTGACCAGAATAGCTTCTCTGTCATGTGCCCCTCCTGGGCTTGGAAGAACTGCGCGGCATCGGCAGCACTCTTTGGAAGATCCGCAAAGGCGTCTAGAGAACTCCATAGTCGAGTGAACAAAGCATATCTTTGACCCCCAAATATACTCTGCAAAAGAAAGGGCTTACCAACCGCTATCTGTTCGGCCTGCCGGATCTCTTCACGAGCACTCCGGGACTTGGTCCATGCCTCCTTGGCCTCGTGGAGGGATTTGGCAAGTTCAACCGCTTGGGTCGTAGTCTTCTCCTCCAAAGTCTCGCATTTGCTCATGGCGTCTTTCAGCTCCTGCTCCACTTCGGCCGCCCTCTCTTCGTGCTGGCGGCGGGGACCTGTTTGGTCTTCAATTCCGTAGTCGCTTTATCAGCGGATGCTTTGCTCGCTTTCGCCTCCTCCTTGGCCTGGGCAAGGGCACTTTGAGGATCTCGACCTCGACCGCGCTACCTGCACTCATAATCACAGCAGTACATGAGTTATACTCTAAATTTGAATATTTCTTCAGATATATGATTAAACTCTTTTAAAAGTACACACATACCTTGCGCCTCATCGAACCGCTTGTTAATGCGGTCGATCTCATCATCGGCCAGCTTCAGCTTCCGATTGAGTTCAGAAACTTCAGAGGCCTGGGCGGTTGCCACCGACAATGATGCCTGTTGAAAAAAGAAAAGTATGTCACCTTCTCCGAATTCAATGAGATCCTCTGTTTAGCTTTTTTTCAAAAACCGGATAGAGTATGAGGGGCTACTATCTATATACAGGTATATTTCCTTCATATGAAAAGCATCTAGAGCATTACATCACATACCTCTAAGCCTGTTAGTAGGCAGGTAAAGGCTTCGTTCAGCCCGCTCTTAGCGGACTGAACCTTCTCAACCACCACACCCATCAGGGTGCGATGCTCCTCCATGATGGAAGCATGTCGTAGTGCTTCCATCAAAGCATTCGGTGCCTCCGGATCAGTGGAGGTCGCTGTCGGAGCTGATGCTCCTCCCTCCTTCAAAGGGGGCTGCTCACCAGATTCCGGAACTACATGGGTCTCCGGAATGGTGTCCGGCTGGGGCCCGGACTAGTCAGGGACCCCGCCGTCGGTCGCCATGGGGATCGCACCCCCCATGTCTTCGGCAGCCGAGGCATTACCCTCGGGCGCCGTTTCGGCCGCCTCGCTCACTCCTCCGTGATGTCTACTACACAACCTTCTTCTTGTAGACGTTGTTGGGCCTCCAAGTGCAGAGGTTTGTAGGACAGTAGCAAATTTCCCTCAAGTGGATGACCTAAGGTTTATCAATCCGTAGGAGGCGTAGGATGAAGATGGTCTCTCTCAAGCAACCCTGCAACCAAATAACAAAGAGTCTCTTGTGTCCCCAACACACCCAATACAATGGTAAATTATATAGGTGCACTAGTTCGGCGAAGAGATGGTGATACAAGTGGTATATGGATAGTAGATAAAGGTTTTTGTAATCTGAAAATATAAAAACAGCAAGGTAAATAATGATAAAAGTGAGCGTAAACGGTATTGCAATGCGTTGAAACAAGGCCTAGGGTTCATACTTTCACTAGTGCAAGTTCTCTCAACAATAATAACATAATTGGATCACATAACTATCCCTCAACATGCAACAAAGAGTCACTCCAAAGTCACTAATAGCGGAGAACAAATGAAGAGATTATGGTAGGGTACGAAACCACCTCAAAGTTATTCTTTCCAATCAATCCGTTGGGCTATTCCTGTAAGTGTCACAAACAGCCCTAAGTTCGTACTAGAATAACACCTTAAGACACAAATCAACCAAAACCCTAATGTCACCTAGATACTCCAATGTCACCTCAAGTATCCGTGGGTATGATTATACGATATGCATCACACAATCTATTCAAGCAACACATAGGACCTCAAAGAGTGCCCCAAAGTTTCTATCGGAGAATCACGACGAAAACGTGTGCCAACCCCTATACATAGGTTCATGGGCGGAGCCCGCAAGTTGATCACCAAAACATACATCAAGTGAATCACATGATATCCCATTGTCACCACAGATACGCACGGCAAGACATACATCAAGTGTTCTCAAATCTTTAAAGACTCAATCCGATAAGATAACTTCAAAAGGAAAACTCAATACATTACAAGAGAGTAGAGGGGGAGAAACATCATAAGATCCAACTATAATAGCAAAGCTCGCGATACATCAAGATCGTACCACCACAAGAACACTAGAGAGAGAGAGATCAAACACATAGCTACTGGTACATACCCTTAGCCCCGAGGGAGAACTACTCCCTCCTCGTCATGGAGAGCACCGAGATGATGAAGATGGCCACCAGAGAGAGATTGCGCCCTCCGGCAGGGTGCCGGAACGGGTCTTGATTGGTTTTCGGTGGCTACGGAGGCTTCTGGCGGCGGAACTCCTGATCTATTGTGCTCCCCGATCGTTTTAGGGTATATGGATATATATATATATAGGCGGAAGAAATACATCAGGGGAGCCACGAGGGGCCCACGAGGGTGGAGGGCGCGCCCAGGGGGGTGGGCGCGCCCCCCTGCCTCGTGGCTTCCTCATTGATCCCCTGACGTGCACTCCAAGTCTTATCTATTGCTTTCTTTCCAAAAATAACTTTTCTGAAGGTTCCATTCCGTTTGGACTCCGTTTGATATTCCTTTTCTTCGAAACCCTAAAACAAGGAAAAAACAGAAACTGGCACTGGCCCTAGGCTCTAGGTTAACAGGTTAGTCCCAAAAATCATATAAAATAGCATATAAATGCATATAAAACATCCAAGGTTGATAATATAATAGCATGGAACAATCAAAAATTATAGATACGTTGGAGACATATCAGCATCCCCAAGCTTAATTCCTGCTCGTCCTCGAGTAGGTAAATGATAAAAACAGAATTTTTGATGTGCAATGCTACCTAACATAGTTCTCTAAGTATTTCTCTTTATTGTGGCATGAATGTTCAGATCCATAAGATTCAAGACAAAAGTTTAATATTGACATAAAAATAATAATACTTCAAGCATACTAACTAAGCAATCATGTCTTCTCAAAATAACATGGCCAAAGAAAGTTCATCCCTACAAAATCATATAGTTTGGTCATGCTCCATTTTCGTCACACAAGAATGCTCTCATCACGCACAACCCCGATGACAAGCCAAGCAATTGTTTCATACTTTAGTAATCTCAAACTTTTTTCAACTTTCACGCAATACATGAGCGTGAGCCATGGATATAGCACTATGGGTGGAATAGAATATAATGAGGGGGTTATGTGGAGAAGACAAAAAGGAGAAAGTCTCACATCGACGCGGCTAATCAATGGGCTAGGGAGATGCCCATCAATTGATGTCAATGCAAGGAGTGGGGATTGCCATGCAACGGATGCACTAGAGCTATAAATGTATGAAAGCTCAACAAAAGGAACTAAGTGGGTGTGCATCCAACTTGCTTGCTCACGAAGACCTAGGGCACTTGAGGAGGCCCATTGTTGGAATATACAAGCCAAGTTATATAATGAAAAATTCCCACTAGTATATGAAAGTGACAAAACAGGAGACTCTCTATCATAAAGATCATAGTGCTACTTTGAAGCACAAGTGTGGAAAAAGGATAGTAGCATTGTCCCTTTTATTTTATTTTTATTTTTTATTTGGCCTTTCTTTTTTTTTCTTTTTTTGGGACAATGCTCTATTGATGATGATCATCACACTTCTATTTATTTACAACTCAAAGATTACAACTCGATACTAGAACAAAGTATGACTATATGAATGCCTCCGGCGGTGTACCGGGATGGGTGATGAATCAAGAGTGACATGTATGATAAATTATGCATGGTGGCTTTGCCACAAATATGACGTCAACTACATGATCATGCAAAGCAATATGACAATAATGATGCGTGTCATAATAAACGGAATGGTGGAAAGTTGCATGGCAATATATCTCGGAATGGCTATGGAAATGCCATAATAGGTAGGTATGGTGGCTGTTTTGAGGAAGATATAAGGAGCTTTATGTGTGAAAGAGCGTATCATATCACTGGGTTTGGATGCACCGGCGAAGTTTGCACCATCTCTCAATGTGAGAAAGGGCAATGCACGGTACCGAAGAGGCTAGCAATGATGGAAGGGTAAGAGTGCTGATAATCCATGGACTCAACATTAGTCATAAAGAACTCACATGCTTATTGCAAAAATCTACAATTCATCAAAAACCAAGCACTACGTGCATGCTCCTAGGGGGATAGATTGGTAGGAAAAGACCATCGCTCGTCCCCGACCGCCACTCATAAGGAAGACAATCAAATAACACCTCATGTTTCAAATTTGTTACACAACGTTTACCATACGTGCATGCTACGGGACTTGCAAACTTCAACACAAGTATTCCTCAAATTCACAACTACCCAACTAGCACAACTTTGATATCACTATCTCCATATCTCAAAACAATCATCAAGTATCAAACTTCTCTTAGTATTCAATGCACTCTATATGAAAGTATTTATTATATCCCTCTTGGATGCCCATAATATTAGGACTAGTTTCATAACCAAAGAAAATTACCATGCTGTTATAAAGACTCTCAAAATAATATAAGTGAAGCACGAGAGTTCATCTATTTCTACAAAATAAAACCACCACCGTGCTCTAAAAAGATATAAGTGAAGCACTAGAGCAAATGATAAACTACTCCGAAAGATGTAGGTGAAGATCAATGAGTAGTCGAATACTTATGCAACTATGTGAAGACTATCCCATTTAATAATTTCAGATCTTTATACTTTATTCAAACAGCAAGCAAAACAAAATAAAATGACGCTCCAAGTAAAACACATATCATGTGGTAAATAAAAATATAGCTCCAAGTAAAGTTACCGATGAACGAAGACGAAAGAGGGGATGCCTTCCGGGGCATCCCCAAGCTTAGGATCTTGGTTGTCCTTGAATATTACCTTGGGGTGCCTTTGTAATCCCCAAGCTTAGGATCTTGCCACTCCTTATTCCATAGTCCATCGAATCTTTACCCAAAACTTGAAAACTTCACAACACAAAACTTAACAGAAAACTCGTAAGCTCCGTTAGCGAAAGAAAACAAAACACCACTTCAAGGTACTGTAATGAACTCATTATTTATTTATATTGGTGTTAAACCTACTGTATTCCAACTTATCTATGGTTCATACCCTCCGATACTACTCATAGATTCATCAAAATAAGCAAACAACACATCAAAAACAGAATCTGTCAAAAACAGAACAGTCTGTAGTAATCTGGATCAAACGTATAATTCTGAAACTCATAAAATTCTCAAATAAATTGATGGACTTGAGGAATTTATCTATTAATCATCTGCAAAAATAATTAACTAAATATCACTTTCCAATAGAAAATGGCAGCAATTCTCGTGAGCGCTAAAGTTTCTGTTTTTTTACAGCATGATCGCAAAGACTTTCCCCAAGTCTTCCCAAAGGTTCTACTTGGGACAAACACTAATTAAAAGCATAAAACCACATCTAAACAGAGGCTAGATGAATTATTTATTACTAAACAGGAGCAAAAAGCAAGGAACAAAAATGAAGTTGGGTTGCCTCCCAACAAGCGCTATCGTTTAATGCCCCTAGCTAGGCATGATGATTTCAATGATGCTCGCATAAAAGATAAGGATTGAAACATAAACAGAGCATCATGAAGAATATGACTAACACATTTAAGTATAACCCACTTCCTATGCATAGGGATTTTGTGAGCAAACAACTTATGGGAACAATAATCAACTAGCATAGGAAGGCAAAACAAACATAACTTTAAAACTTTAAGCACATAGAGAGGAAACTTGATATTATTGCAATTCCTACAAGCATATATTCCTCCCTCATAATAATTTTCAGTAGCATCATGAATGAATTCAACAATATAACCAGCACCTAAAGCATTCTTTTCATGATTTACAAGCATAGAAAATTTACTACTCTCCACATAAGCAAGATTCTTCTCATTCAGAATAGTGGAAGTATCATAAGAAACTCGAATACAATAAATTGTTTCCACATTAAAAGAGTAATGTACAGAAAAAGGGTAATCATAATCATGACAAGTTTTATAAATATAATCATCACTACTTTTTATAGCATAAGTATCATCACAATAATCATCATAGGTAGGAGGCATGCTATCATCATTATCAATTTGCATATCAAAACTTGGGAGACTAAAAATATCGTCTATAGCTTCCCCAAGCTTGGGACAAACATCAATTGCAGCAAATATATTCTCAAAAACATCATCTTCATGAAACATAGCATCCCCAAGCTTGGGCCTTTTCATATCATAAGCATAATCACACTCGTCATTAATAGTATAGATAGCACCAATAGTATAGCAATTATCATATTCTTCCAAGCAAGTGCCAAAAAGATTTTCAAGATCATAAGAAGTATCATTATCTTCCACAATTATATTTTCATGAGGCACAATAGTAATATGAGCAGCATTATTTGGTAGAGATATCTTTTTACCTCTCTTCCTTTTTCTTTTATTCTTCTTCACCACATCATGTGTGGGTTCAATCCTCTTTTTGGAGCTCCTTATTAATGAGATTGGTTGAATAGGAGGCTCCTCCTCATTACCTGATTCATCATAAGAAATAATAGAAGGTATTGGGAATTCTCTTCCCTTTCGTTAGTATTCTCTTCATCCTCTATTTGTTTTCTTTTCTTTATGTAATTGGCAATATAAGGATTTTCAATGCAATTCACCGCACAATACATATAAATTTCCTATAGATCAAAACCAAGCAGTTTATAACGGGCAAATTCTGGAAGATAGTTAGTTATACGTTTCATTTCTTCGTAACCCATAAGCAAACTAAGTTCATTATGATGTGCAAGAGAAATCAAATCATCACAATTTTTGGAAACGATTAGATCATGAAACAATTTGCATCGGATGGTTAAATGACCACGTTCATTGCAAAGTTCACAAGTATGGCCAAGAAAATTCAAATTTTCAGCACAATCATCTAGCCTTTCTTGCAACAATTTAGTTTCTAAGTACTTATGCCTCTTGCAATATCTATCTTCCCTATTTGGTGTGTACTTACAAACCCAATGCACTCCACAAAAATTGACATGTTTATAGGAGACATTTTCATCATAACTAGTGCAATCATCATTAGTACCATGGATATTCAAGGAGTTCATACTAACAACATTGAAATCATGCTCATCATTCAAAGATTTAGTGCCAAACATTTTAATGCATTCTTATTCTAACACTTTGGCACAATTTTCCTTTCCATCATACTCACGAAAGATATTAAAAAGATGAAGCATATGAGGTAGACTCAATTCCATTTTTTTATAGTTTTCTTTTATAGACTAAACTAGTGATAAAACAAGAAACTAAAAGA
The DNA here is from genome assembly GCF_056163025.1 of Triticum urartu. Classification (NCBI taxonomy): domain Eukaryota; kingdom Viridiplantae; phylum Streptophyta; class Magnoliopsida; order Poales; family Poaceae; genus Triticum; species Triticum urartu. Next base: position 430,739,214 of record NC_141877.1, on the reverse strand, counting down.
CTCGATTGCAAGATCTAAAGATATAACTTCAAGCACTCACCTCCCCGGCAACGGCGCCAAAAAATAGCTTGATGTCTACTACACAACCTTCTTCTTCTAGACATTGTTGGGCCTCCAAGTGCAGAGGTTTGTAGGACAGTAGCAAATTTCCCTCAAGTGGATGACCTAAGGTTTATCAATCTGTAGGAGGCATAGGATGAAGATGGTCTCTCTCAAGCAACCTTGCAACCAAATAACAAAGAGTCTCTTGTGTCCCCAACACACCCAATACAATGGTAAATTGTATAGGTGCACTAGTTCGGCGAAGAGATGGTGATACAAGTGGTATATGGATAGTAGATAAAGGTTTTTGTAATCTGAAAATACAAAAACAGCAAGGTAACTAATGATAAAAGTGAGCGTAAACGGTATTGCAATGCATTGAAACAAGGCCTAGGGTTCATACTTTCACTAGTGCAAGTTCTCTCAACAATAATAACATAATTGGATCACATAACTATCCCTCAACATGCAACAAAGAGTCACTCCAAAGTCACTAATAGCAGAGAACAAACAAAGAGATTATGGTAGGGTACGAAACCACCTCAAAGTTATTCTTTCCAATCAATCCGTTGGGCTATTCCTGTAAGTGTCACAAACAGCCCTAGAGTTCGTACTAGAATAACACCTTAAGACACAAATCAACCAAAACCCTAATGTCACCTAGATACTGCAATGTCACCTCAAATATCTGTGGGTATGATTATACGATATGCATCACACAATCTATTCAACCAACACATAGGACCCCAAAGAGTGCCCCAAAGTTTCTACCGGAGAATCACGATGAAAATGTGTGCCAACCCCTATGCATAGGTTCATGGGCGGATCCCGCAAGTTGATCACCAAAACATACATCAAGTGAATCACGTGATATCCCATTGTCACCACAGATACGCACGGCAAGACATACATCTAGTGTTCTCAAATCTTTAAAGACTCAATCCGATAAGATAACTTCAAAGGGAAAACTCAATCCATTACAAGAGAGTAGAGGGGGAGAAACATCATAAGATCCAACTATAATAGCAAAGCTCGCGATACATCAAGTTCGTACCACCTCAAGAACACGAGAGAGAGAGAGAGAGAGATCAAACACATAGCTACTGGTACATACCCTCAGCCCCGAGGGAGAAATACTCCCTCCTCATCATGGAGAGCACCGAGATGATGAAGATGGCCACCGGAGAGAGATTACCCCCTTCGGCAGGGTGCCGGAACGGGTCTAGATTGGTTTTCAGTGGCTACGGAGGCTTCTGGCGGCGGAACTCCCGATTTACTGTGCTCCCCGATCATTTTAGGGTATATGGATATATATAGGCGGAAGAAATACATCAGGGGAGCCACGAGGGCCCACGAGGGTGGAGGGCTCGCCCAGGGGGGTGGGCGCGCCCCCCTACCTCGTGGCTTCCTCGTTGATCCCCTGACGTGCACTCCAAGTCTCCTGTATTGCTTTCTTTCCAAAAATAACTTTTCCGAAGGTTTCATTCTGTTTGGACACCGTTTGATATTCCTTTTCTTCAAAACCCTAAAACAAGGAAAAAACAGAAACTGGCACTGTGCCCTAGGTTAATAGGTTAGTCCCAAAAATCATATAAAATAGCATATAAAACATCCAATGTTGATAATATAATAGCATGGAACAATCAAAAATTATAGATACGTTGGAGACATATCACTCCGCGGCCTGGAGAGGTCCTTCGGGACAACACCCCGGTGTCATCCGCGGTGGTGGGCGGAGAGGCTCGCGGAGGTGTCTCGCTCTCTGCCATCTCAGGCTACAGAGAGCTCCCCTCAGATAGTGAAGGGTTGGGAAGGTCGCGAGCAAGGCTGAAATACACACAACATAATATGCTATATTAAAAGCATAGAGGACCAAATACTTGTAACGAAGCCTTTGGTACTTACGATTCGGCTAGGGGCTTTGCGCTGGGAAGCCTCTTGGGGATGGGTTCGGCCTCTGAATCCGAACCATCCGAGAGAGTCACATTCCCCATCTTGGACACCTGTTCCTCCGGGTCTATGGAGGCTGCCCTCTTTTTCTTCCTCCCCTTGAGAGGGGAGTCTCTTTCTGCCTCCTCTTCCTCTTCGTCTTCATCTTCCTCGTGGGAGGAGGGGATTTCAGTTTCTCCAGACACCGCATCCGAAGTACCCTTACGGCAAGGGCCGCCCTTGGCCTCCTCGCCCTTCTTCTTCGGTGCCTGACAGGGCACCAGGACCAGCATCTTCGTTAGCTGGGGACTGGCCGGATCTTCAGCAGCGGAGCTGAACACTTGATCCGCTCCGCCTTCGCTATCCAGCCCTGAGCAAGGGACGGAAAACTCGTTATGCCCAATAACGTATGGACTGAATGTATATTCGGGAATAACACACTTACCGGTGTGGCCGGATTCTCGCTGTCGAGGCCGATATCTTCGGTCGTCTGCGACCACGCTTTCTGGGTCTTGAAGAGCAGCATCCAGATATCTTCGTGCGTTGTGCCAAACACTACTGGAATCAGCTACTTTGCCATCTGCCAGCTCTTTGCCGTCAGCTAGCAGACGGCAAAGAAGCTCTTTGCCATCAGCTACCAAAAAGCAGACGGCAAAGAACTGGCTGATGGCAAAGACATAATTTGCCATCAGGCAGTTCTTTGCCGTTGGCTAGCAGACGGCAAAGATTCTTTGCCGTCAGCTAGCAGACGGCAAAGAGGGAGGGGGCCCCACTGACGAGCTGCAAAAAAAACCTAACGGCCCCCCCTCTTTGTCGTCCGCTAGCGGACGGCAAAGAGCAAAAAGGCGAACGGCAAAGGGGGGCGGACGGCAAAGAGAGAGGGCCCCACTAACGTTAACGGCCGCTCCACCCCGCCCCTCTCTCTCTTTCTCTCCCCTCGCCGCCGCCCCGTCGCCCCACCACCCCGCCGCCGCCCCGGCGCCCCCCCCGCCCCGTCGCCCCTGCCGGCCCCCCCCGCCCCGTCGCCCCTGCCGCCCCTGCCGCCCCTGCCGCCCCGGCGCCCTGGCCCCGTCGCCACTGCCGCCGCCCCAGGCCGCCCCGCCCCCCTCCTCCACCCAGGTGAGCTCTCCTGCCTCCTTTTTTCGTTTTTTCTATTTTTTTAGTTTTAGGTTTATGTTTAGTTTAGATTTAGTTTTAGTTTAGTTTTAGGATTAGTTTTAGGTTTATAGGTTTAGTTTTAGGTTTAGATTTAGTTTTTTCCTTTTTCTGTTTTTTTAGTTTTAGGTTTAGGTTTAGCTTAGTTTTAGGAAAGAAGAAGAAGAGAAAAAGAGGAGAGGAGAAGAAGAAGAAGAGGAGGGGGAGAAGAAAAAAGAAGAAGAGGAAGAAGAAGAAGAAAAAAGAGGAGAGGAGGAGAAGAAGAAGAGGAAAAAGGAAAGAAGAAGAAGAAGAAGAAGAAGAAGAAGGAAAAAAAGGAAGAAAAGGAAGAAGAGGAAGAAGAAGAAAAGGAAAAAAAGGAAAAAAAAAACCCGACCCGACACGGTACCCAGACCCCGACCCGGCACCCCGACACGACACCCCGACCCCGAGACCCCGACCCCGACACCCCGACCCCGACCCCGACCCCGACCCCGACCCCGAGACCCCGACCCCGACACCCCGACCCCGACCCCGACCCCGACCCCGACACCCCGACCCCGAGCCTGACCCGACACCCCGACCCCGACACCCCGACACCCCGACCCCGACCCCGACACCCCGACCCCCCGAGCCTGACCCGACACCCCGACCCCGAGCCTGACCCGACACCCTGACCCCGACACCACACCCCGACCCCGAAACAACACCCCGACACCGACACGACACTACCCCGACATCGACACGACACCCCGACCCGACACGGTACCCAAACCCGACCCGGCACCCCGACACGACACTCCGACCCCGAGACCCCGACCCCGACACCCCGACCCCGAGACCCCGAGATCCCGACCCCGACACCCTGACCCCGACCCCGACCCCGACACCCCGACCCCGAGCCTGACCCGACACCCCGACCCCGACACCCCGACCCCGACCCCGACACCCCGACCCCGAGCCTGACCCGACACTCTGACCCCGACACCACACCCCGACGCCGTAACAACACCCCGACACCGACACGGCACTACCCCAACATCGACACGACCCCCCGACCCCGAAACAGCACCCCGACCCCGACACGGCACCCCGACACCGACAAGACACCCCGACCCCCGACACCTCCCGAAAAGGTGTTCTTTGGCATTCCAGAGGCCGACGGGGTCATATATTTGTGAATTATTAGTTAGGTCATATATTTTTCGATTTTGTTATGAAAAACATCATATATAATTGTGTTGATCGTGTAGTTTTAAATGTGCGGTTGTTTCATCGCTGCGAGGTTTGGTGTTCGACGACCTCGCCGTGCGTTTGACGAGCTCTGCCCCTTCATTCGTGGGTGAGCACAAATGACAAGTCCTCCTCCCCCATTAATTATTTGATCTATTCCGATGAAACTTGATAGCTAGGTATATATGTGTCTTGGATCATCAGTATGCGTAACCAATATGTGTCTCCTGTTCGAAAGCGCCATAGCTATAAATATGCATGCATTTGCATATTTATAACCTTGATTCTTTCGAATTGTCCAACGCTATCCATGGACAGCCCGAGTATGTGTAGATTGGGTTCATTTTCCCATATGCTTTGCTCCGGATCCGACGCATAAATTTCGTCAATGCCTCCCCTGTTGTTCTTCGAGTACACATCCTCTCTGTTTATTGCAGAGACGTGTATCAGGAGAACAGCGGGGAGGTGCTGCCGAAATTTTGCATCGGATCCGGGGCATAGCATGGGAAAATGAACCCAATCTACACATACACGGGTGGGATTAGGACCTATCATTACCTATTAGAGTGTAGATTGCATGGACGTAATAAAATTGACAAAGTAGATCAACTGATGAATATATACATGGTGAATTACATATATAATTGTTGTGTGTCCAGTAGCTCTAAAAGTCAAGATGAGTGACCGTGCGTGGATGTATACCGATCACACTGGTCAGAACAAATGGAGCGCTGAATGGTTCACAAAAACCAAGGGGTTTGTGCAAGCCGCATTTGCAAATGGACAAAAGAAAACCTGGTGCCCCTGTTTCCGGTGCGGCAATTGGGAAAAGAAGACAGAGGCTGAAATGGGCAAACACCTGCAGAAGAGTGGTTTTACGCCCGATTATACGGAGTGGACATTTCATGGTGAGTCTGCCCAACGTGACCGAGCTGAGGTGGATCGTCGTCGCACCGACGAGCATGGTACCGGGATGGAAAACATGGTGCAAGACTATGATGATGCTCGGGATTCGGACAAGGAGATGGAGGAATCTGCAAAGGCCTTCAATGAAATGTTGGAGTCTTCAAAACGCCCGCTCCAGCTAGTACAATGCTGACGAGCCTAAAAAGGGTGGATCCAACCTCAGCCTATTCAAAGGGAATCTCGCACCAGCTAGTGTTTCACATCCAGTATCTTTGGATAACGAAGAATGCCGGACCATTTCGTTGTATATCTTCAACAACCTGATAGAAGTGCGGCCGTACATCGAGTAAGTTCTCGGTACATTGTTTCGCAACTTCTATTTCCTTTGAACTGCTCTTATTCCTGGATATGTCATACAGTCGATACGTCGCCATATTCTCGTATGGAGCGGAGATCCAAAAGGATTCCGTCGAAGAGCATGAGCTTCTCGCAAAGCAAGGAGGCGGCTATCCCGGTTTCATCTCTTGGTTCAAACAAACGGTAATTTCTATTAGACAATCTCATTTGATTCGCTAATTTGTGCATAATGCAACAATCTTTCATATTAAACTTGTAGGCTAATTCAGAGTCTATGGACGCCGAATTGAGACAAGTCGCTAATGGTTTTGACTATAAGGTCCGTTCATTTGACAAGTACGACATCAACGGGTATCGCTTTCATACCTATGGCAAAGAGCTATCTATGGCCGACCGAAAGTCTACAAATTGTTGTGTATCTTCTATCGGCGAAGGAGGTACCGAGTATTATGGGAGAGTTGAAGCAATTTATGAACTTCTGTTCTATGGTGAAAACCCACCGAATGTCGTAGTTTTCAAATGTTATTGGTTTCAGCCGAAGGAGACTAGAAGGACTCATGAACATATAGGGCTAGTTGAAATCAACCAAAGCACCCATTTAGATGTTCCTGATGTCTATATTATGGCTCAATAGGCGACCCAAGTATTCTATCTACCGTGGGCCTGCCAAACTAATCCAAATCTAAAAGGTTGGGATGTCGTTTATGAAGTGCCGCCACGTGCTAGACTTTCTCCCTCAAAGGAAGAGGATTATGAACCTCACATTAACCCAGACACATATGAAGGAGAATTCTTCCAAGAGACACGTCTTTCCAAAAAGCGTTTCAAGAACCGCTATACTTCACCCCAAAACATTGAAGTAGACAGCGACAATGAATCTGACATCACCCCAGAGGAGGAACAAGAAGAGCCGGAACAAGAAGAGGTTACTGCTGCGGATGACCTGTCAATGCTTGACCGATTACGTCAAGGTGGCCTTGCACATGTTGATGCCAATGAACCCTATGAGCCCATCATTGATTATAGTGATGATGATTATGCATTTATTGATGATACTGATCGAGATTATTAGTAGTGTCAGGTATTCAATTTTTTATGTTGTACTTGATGATGATACACTTAAGTGATATACATATTATTATTCATGTCGGTACTTTTTTATGTTGTACTAATTTCGTTTATTCTTTGTCATGGCAGGTGTTGAAAGATGGTGGGGGCTGGTCGGGAGCGCGCCGAGGCCCCTTCTTCATCGGCGCGTGGTGCGAGGTCTTCCATTCCACACGCACCTCTCCGCCGAGCGTTGCTGGACAGTATGGCGACACAGCCGGGCCCTTCTTTGTCGACCGCGGTGCCCAGTAGGGGACGAGGTAAAAAGAAGAGAGGAGGTGGAGCACGTGGTCGCGGGAGAGGAGGTAGGGTGACTCTTACAGCGCCTTCCTCGCCGCCGCCCCCAGCTGTTTCACCCGAGCACGTGACTGCTAGGGTGGACTCGTCTGAGGAGGAGGCTTCACGGACTCCGGTCCATGATCCTCCGGTCCACAGGTCTTCGGCCCACGAGCCTCAGGTCGATGGGCCTTGGACCCACGAGACCCCGGAGGAGCACACGTCTGGATGGGGTACCTGGCCTAAGGAGCCGAGTGGCCACGCTGATGATGGCGGGGAGCCGAGTGGCCATGCTGATGATGGCGGGGAGTCGACTGATGAGGAGGGGGGAGGGGGGCAACGTCTACCAACGTGGTGCTACACGGCTCGTGCCGGCGGCCCGCGAGCAGAGGTGATTGATTTTCCCTGATGGGGAGAGGTAAGTGCATTTAATATTTTTGTACCTTCTGCATTCACGTTTCTTCAAATAACTGATGTGTTGGCCTTGTCATGCTACAGGGGTTGGGACCACCACGAAAGTGTCCGCCGGCCCAACTCCGTCCTTGGAGTTCTGATTCGGCAAAACTTCCTAGGGTTTGTCACGTTGCCTGGTGAGGGTCGGCTTCCAGAGGTTGGATTGACTTGGGAGCACTACTTGGCTGCCCTGGCCCCGCTAGGTGAGATTATCGACGGTGTCTTGTGCAAGACGAGGGCAGACGTCATGATCAGAAAGTTCTGGGTAATTGCTCCTTTACACAATTTAAAAATCTTCAACTAGCTAGTTATTAATTGTACTAATCAATATTGTCTCATTTGATTGCAGACATTCTACAGGTTTGAGGAGGGATACGAGGAGGAGGCGAATCATGTTATCCACAAGGAGTGCAAGCGCCTACTTCAGAACTTACGGCATGAGGTTCGGGTGCAGGCTGTTCGAGACTACTACGCCGGGCGTGGTATCAAGAAGCCCAAGTAGGAGTGCCGCGATAAGTTCTTGAGTAAGGAGAAGTACATGAAGGTAATTCTTAAGGCCTTGTACTTACTTACTTCATTTAGTAATTCATAGCCATAGCGCTCAAGTTTCTATTTGCTAACTTAGGCCCCTCCGAGATGGTGTGCGGATCGGATGGATTGTTGGGAGGTGTTGGTCAATGAGTGGTGCTCAAAAGAATGGCTGGCCACCCACAAAGAGGCCAAGGACAAACGTGCCCAAATGGAAGGTGTGCCACACCACCAAGGCAGCTCCAACTTATTTCAGTACGGGCGGAACTGGGTATGTGGTTTGCTTCATGATTCATGCAATTCATTCATCATGCTAGCTTTAGCCCTTTAATTACTAATTTACTTTGTTTCTCTCTTTCAGGCACGCTACAATAAGGCGGATAAGGTGCCAGAGGTGTACGACCTGTATGCCATGGCCCACACTGGCCCTTACAAGAAAGTCAAGGCATTCTCTGCGTCTGACCTCGATGATCCAAAGAACTTCACCAACATCTCCGCCCACGACAAGCTCGTGCAATATAGAGATCAGGGGAAGGCGAGGAAAGGGGAGGACTTTAACCCGAGCCAGGGTCCCATTGATACAAAGCTGCTGATGATATCTGGTGGCGGGAGGTCCCATGGCTCCATAGCCATGGGAGATGGACTTATCCGTTGTCCTAGCACTCTCCCGGAGATCAAGGCGCGCCAGTCGAGCTCCGCTCCTGAGATAAGGCCTCGTCAACGGCCAGTCGAACTCGCCTTCAAGGTTAGTTATACGTACTCAGCTATCTTTCTCCATTACATTGTGTGCGCTTCCATCAATGATTACAAATGGTCATGTGAGTGGTGTTGCAGGCTGCTATACAGAGTGAGAGAGATAGAACGGAGAAACTTCTGGCGGAGGCGGCGAAGAGGCAGCGGGAGTTGGAGGAGAGGACGATAAAGATGTTGGAGGAGGAGAGGGCATGGAATGACATGCAGGCAAGGGCCATGTACGAGCTCCTTGTGGTAAGTTTCTTCTGCAGATTACTTGCTAGTCTTAACATTTGAGTCTCATTACTAACTAGTATGACTCTGTTGTGAAAACCAAATGTGTAGTCTGTGTGCGAGAAGTCCGGTCAGACCGCTCCGCCGATGCCAGTGATTGCTCCTGGGAGGACGGTGAGTTTAATTTGAATGGACATTACTTGCTAGTCTTAACATTTGAGTGTCATAATGCTAACGAGACATTGGAAATGATCTTTGGTGCAGCTTAACTCCAGAAACGCATCGCACGATCCTTCTCCAGCTACCGGCGCGAGCCAGCCCGCTCCTACATCTCCGTGGTCACGGTAAGTTTCTCTAGTGTTTTGCTTAACAAATGCATAAAGACCTAGACTTAGCTTTATTTCCTTCAATATGCTTACCATAATGACCTAGAGTTAGCTTCTTTTCCTCCAAATGACTTAATAAGCTTACTGACCTCATAAACCATCCATTCTACCTAAGTTAGCTCTAAAATGACTTATTTTACCTTAGTTAGCTTACAAGTGATCCAATTTATCCAAGTTAGCTCTAAAATGACCCATTTTACGTAGATTAGCTCCTAAATGATCCATTTTACCTACGTTAGCTTTAAAATGACCCATTTCACCTAGGTTAGCTCCAAAATGACCCATTTCACCTAGGTTAGCTCCAAAATGACCCATTTCACCTAAATTAGCTCAAAAACGATCCATTTTACCTTAGTTAGCTCAAAAATGGGGCATTTCACCTTAGTTAGCTCATAAAAGACCCATTTCAACTAAGTTAGCTCCAAAATGATCAATTTCACCTAGGTTAGCTCATAAACGACCCATTTCACCTAAGTTAGCTCAAAAACGATCCATTTTACCTTAGTTAGCTAAAAAACGTGCCATTTCACCTTAGTTAGCTCATAAAAGACCCATTTCAACTAAGTTAGCTCCAAAATGATCAATTTCACCTAGGTTAGCTCATAAACGACCCATTTCACCTAAATTAGCTCAAAAACGATCCACTTTACCTTACTTAGCTCAAAAACGTGGCATTTCACCTTAGTTAGCTCATAAAAGACCCATTTCAACTAAGTTAGCTCCAAAATGATCAATTTCACCTAGGTTGGCTCATAAACGACCCATTTCACCTAAGTTAGCTCAAAAACGATCCATTTTACCTTACTTAGCTCAAAAACGTGGCATTTCACCTTAGTTAGCTCATAAAAGACCCATTTCAACTAAGTTAGCTCCAAAATGATCAATTTCACCTAGGTTAGCTCATAAACGACCCATTTCACCTAAGTTAGCTCAAAAACGATCCATTTTACCTTACTTAGCTCAAAAACGTGGCATTTCACCTTAGTTAGCTCATAAAAGACCCATTTCAACTAAGTTAGCTCCAAAATGATCAATTTCACCTAGGTTAGCTCATAAACGACCCATTTCAACTAAGTTAGCTCAAAAACGATCCATTTTACCTTACTTAGCTCAAAAACATGGCATTTCACCTTAGTGAGCTCATAAAAGACCCATTTCAACTAAGTTAGCTCCAAAATGATGAATTTCACCTAGGTTAGCTCATAAACGACCCATTTGACCTAGGTTAGCTCATAAATGACCCATTTCACCTAGGTTAGCTCATAAACAACCTATTTCACCTAGGTTAGCTCATAAACTACCCATTTCACCTAGGTTAGCTCATAAACATGGCATTTCACCTAAGTTAGCTAATATATGGCATATACTTCTTCTTCTAGTCTTCTTCTTCTATTCTTTTTCTTCTAGTCTAATTCTTCTTCTAGTCTTCTTTTTCTAACTTTCTTATTTGTCATTTTGCAGGTTTCATTCACTTCACGGAAGCCAGCTTCCTATGATGGATTGCTTGCTTTTTCCTGTTTTTTCCTTTGATGCACTTCTTGTATTCTGCTCGCTTGCTATGATGAAACTTTGCATATTGTAATATGTATGGATCGATGGAACTATGTGCAACCTACTATGTATGTATGGATGGATATATATGTGCTGGATATTTATTATGTTGGATATATATGTGCTGGATATTTATGTGATGGATATATATGTGCTGTGAAATATTTGTTGTGATAATTGTTGGATATAAGAAAAACAGAACAAAAAAGAGGCAGTGCAGGCTCTTTGCCGTCCGCGGCAGATGGCAAAGACCCCTTTGCCGTCGGTGGAAGACGGCAAAGGGGGCACGTGGCGCCCACCTGTGCTTCCTGGGGATGGACCATTTGGCCAATTTGCCTACCGTGGCGGACGGCAAAGCCAAGCTGATGGCAAAGACTTTGCCTTTGCCGTCCTCCGGGCGGACGGCAAAAAAGAGCGGGCGCTGGCGTATAGCTGACGTCGTCTGGCGGACGACAAAGAGGCGCTCAAATTTGCCGTCCGCTGGCGGACGGCAAAGGCCGCCGTTAGCCGCCTAACGGAGTGACGCTGGCGGACGTGCAACATTTTGCCGTCCCCCCTCTTTGCCGTCAGCCGCTGTAGGCAAAGGGCTCTTTGCCGTCCGCCATAAAAAGCCGACGGCAAAGGACCTGTTTGCCGACCCTATCTTTGCCGTCACTGTTTGCCGTCTGCGGCGGACGGCAAAGTGCTTTGCTGTCAGCCGTCCCTGCCTTTGCCGTCCGCCATGGCAGACGGCAAAGTACTGGATTCCTGTAGTGAAAGAAGCACTTCAGGGTCCGTGGATCTTCCGGATTGAACTCCACATGTGGGAGGGCCGGAGTTGGCAGGAAAGGATTCAGTGGAAGAGCATCACTTGAATCACATTTGGCAGGCTGGTGTTCTTGTTTATCATGTTTGTGATGGGCTTTTACAGCATCAATACTTCCGCCAAGGATCACCAATCAAGACCCTTGTTGGTCCATGACACGAGCCGCATAAGGGGTCCGGATCTGAACTCAGGAGTAACCACCCACCTGGTGCCGCGGGGTTCGGTGATGTAGAACCACTCCCGTTGCCAGACCTTGGCGATCTCCACAAAGGCCCCTTTAGGCTAAGTGGTGTCGGGGAGCTTGCTCGCCATGGCGCCGCCGCAGTCCGCGTGCTGCTCGTCGACCACCTTCGGCTTCACACTGCTCGTCGACCACCTTCGGCTTCACATTGAAGACCTTGAGCCATAGGCCGAAGTGTGGGGGGATGCGTGATACGTATCCAACTTATATATAATTTATGAAGTATTCATCCTATTATATTATCATTCTTGGATGTTTTACAATCATTTTATAGCAACTTTATACCATTTTTTGGGACTAACCTATTGACCCAGTGCCCGATGCCAGTTGCTGTTTTTGCTTGTTTTTTACACCACAGGTAATCAATATCAAATGGAGTCCAAACACCGCAAAACTTTTTTGGATTTTTTTATGGACCAGAAGACTAGCAATGGGCCAGAGCAGCACCTGGGGGTGCCCCGAGGGGAGCACAACCCACCAGGGTGCGCCTGGGGGCCCAGGCGCACCCAGGTGGGTTGTGCCCACGTCGGTGGCCTCCCGCGCCCCCTCTTCACCCCATAAATTCCCAAATATTCCAAAAACCCTCGGGGTTAACTTAGATTAGAAGTTCCGCTGCAGCAAGGCTCTGTAGCCACCGAAAACCAATCTAGACCCATTCTGGCACCCTGCCGGGCGGGGGAATCATCCCCGGTGGCCATCTTCATCATCCCGGCGGCCACCATGATGAGGAGGGAGTAGTCCACCCCCCGGGTTGAGGGTTTGTACCAGTAGTTATGTGTTTAATATCTCTCTCTCATGTTCTAGAGATGTCAATATCTTGATGTATCGCAGGCTTTGTTATAGTCTGATCATATGGTGTTTCCCCCTCTCTATCTTATTGTGATGAATTGATTTTTCCCTCTGAGATTTTGTTGTTGTCGGATTGAATACTTTTATGGATTTGAGAACACTTGATATATGTATTGCAATTGAATACTTTTGGTGACCATGGGGTATCGTATTGATTCACTTGATATATGTTTTCGCACTAAACTCACGGATTCCCGAGGTGACATTGGGGTAATCTATGCACAGGGGTTGATGCACGTTCTTGTCCTTGTTTCCCTGGTAGAAATCTTGGGGCACTCTTTGAAGATCTTTGTGTTGGAATGAATATTATGAATCTTAATTTGCTTTGGTGTTACTTTAGTATGAACTCTTGGTTAGATCGATCGGAAAGAATAGCTTTATTTTATTTTAGTACAAACTCTAGGATGGATTGGTCAGAAAGAATAGCTCTGAGGTGGTTTCGTACCCTACAAACAATTCTGTCTTATGTTCTCTGCTAGATAGGAACTTTGGAGTGATTCTTCGTTGCACGTTGAGGGACGGTTATATGATCCAATTATATTAGCACTGTTGAAAGATTGCACTGGTGAAAGTACGGACCCTAGGCCTCATTTTCAAGCATTGCAATACAGTTTTTGTTCCCGTTTACTATTTGCTACCTTGCTCTTTTTATTTATTCAGATTATAAATATATATTTCTACCATCCACATTACACTTTTATCACCATCTCTTTGTCGAACTAGTGCACCTATACAATTCACCATTGTATTAGGTGTGTTGGGGACACAAGAGATTTCTTTTATTTGGTTGCAGGGTTGTTCGAGAGAGACCGCCTTCATCCTACGCCTCCCACGGATTGATAAACCTTAGGTCATCCACTTGAGGGAAAATTGCTACTGTCCTACAGAACTCTGCGCTTGGAGGCCCAACACGAGTCTACCAAAATAAAGTTGCATAGTAGACATCAAGCTCTTTTTTGGCGCTATTTCCAGGGAGGTGAGTGCTTCAAGGTATATCTTTAGATCTTGCAATCGAATCTTTTAGTTTCTTGTTTTATCACTAGTTTGGTTTATAAAAGAAAACTACAAAAAAAATGGAATTGAGGTTGCATCATCTTTATAATATCTTTCTTGAAAATGATGGTTCAGAAAGTTGTGCTCAATTGTTAGAAGAAGTCAATAAAATGTTTGGCACAAAATATTTGAATGATGAGCATGATTGCAATGTTGTTAGTATGAATTCTTTGAATATCCATGATGCTAATGATATGCAAAGCTACAAGCTTGGGGATGCTATATTTTATGAATATGATATTTTTAGTCCCCCATGTTTTGATGAGAAAATTTACTATGATAATTGCATGCCTCCTATTTATGATGATTATATTAATGAAAGTGGATTTGGAGAGGTCGTGACTTTATTTAATGATGAATCCACTATTTTGGAGGAGGTTGCAATTGATTATGACTACAAAGTTCCTATATATGATGATTATGGTGATGACAAGTATGCTATATTGAATAATTATAAACATGAAACTTGTCATCATGATTTTAATTTCCAATCACATGAGAGTTATTTTGTTGACTTTGCTCCCACTACTATTGATGAGAAGAAATTTGCTTATGTGGAGAGTAATAAAATTTCTATGCTTGTGCATCATGAAAAGATTGCTTTATGTGATAGTTATATTGTTGAATTCATTCATGATGCTACTGAAATGAGAGAGGAAGATATGCTTCTACATATTGCAATAATATCAAGTTTTCTCTCTATGTGTTAAAAATCTTGAAGTGTTGCTTGTTTTGCCTTCTTATGATAGTTGATTCTTGTTCCCATAAGTTGTTTGCTCACAAAATCCCTATGCATAGGAAGTGTGTTAGGCTTAAGTGTGCTTGCCATGTGATTCATGATGCTCTTTTTCATGTTTCAATTCTTTTGTTTTATGCGAGCATCATTGAAATCATCATCCCTAGCTAAAAAGGCATTAAAGAAAAGCGCTTGTTGGGAGACAACCCAAAACTTTTACCTACTCTTTTAGTGTGTTAACATGATTAGGCTACTTTAGTAATCATGTTTTATAGCTTTTGTTTCAATAAAGTGCAAAGTAAGACCTTTGGGATGGTCTATGGTGATAGTTGATTTGATCTTGCTAAAAAAACAGAAACTTTTGCGCTCGAGAAAACAATTACCATTTTAACAAAATCATGATAAAATTCTGATTCTTTTTGCAGAAGATTAATAGACAAATTACACAGGTTTCCTATTTTTCAGAATTTTTGGAGTAGCAGAAGTATGGTTGGAATACAGATTACTATAGACTATTCTGTTTTTGATAGATTCTGTTTTCAATACATAATTTGCTTGTTTTATAATTTTCATGGCTTATATTGCTCAATATAAATTGCAGAAATGATTCTACAGTAGGCATTGTGTGAGAACAATTATGAATCTTTTATTTGACAGTACCAAAAGTGAAATGGTTTGCTCTTTATCATACTAACCTATCTCACAAAGTTCCGTTAAGTTTTGTGTGATTGAAGTTTTCAAGTTTTCGGTGAGATGTCGATATGAGGAGAATAAGGAGTGACAAGACCCTAATCTTGGGGATGACCAAGGCACCCCAAGGTAATATTCAAGGAATATCCAAGCAACTAAGATTGGGGATGCCCCGGAAGGCATCCCCTCTTTCGTCTCCAACATTATCGGCAACCTCACATGGAGCTATGTTTTCATTTGTCACATGATATGTGTTTTGCTTGGAGCATCATTTTCTTTTGTTAGAATTTGCGTGCTGTTATTTATAATAATATTTTGCATCTGTTATTTCAATAAAAGTGGCAATGATAGCCTCTGTCATGCTTATTTTACAAGTATATATGTTCCTATTGGAAAACAGAAAGTTTACCGATGTTGAAAAAAATCCCTAGAAAATTCAGAATGTGATAAAATGTTGAAATTTTTTGCAGAATGAGCTCTGATAAATTTTCTAAAATGTGGCAAAGTTTCATAACTTTTAGAGTTAGGGAAGTATTGATACTCTTGCATTCTTTACAGACTGTACTGTTTTGGCAGATTGCTGTTATGTTTGCATTGTTTGCATATGTTTGCTTGTTTAATGATTCTATTTGAGGATAGGAGTATTAAATATGTAGAGGCATTTAGTATGCAATTTTGAATAATAATTTTAGTGATTTGCTACAGTAGAGAATGATAAGGTTTTTGCATTGGTTTATACTAACTTATCTCACGAGTTCTTGTTGAGTTTTGTGTGGATGAAGTTTTTTAAGATTTAGGGAAACCGTGAAATACAAGGAATTAAGGAGACACAAAAGCTCAAGCTTGGGAATGCCCAAGGAACCCCAAAATAATATTTCAATAAGTCTCAAGCATCTAAGCTTGGGGATGCCCCAGTAGGCATCCCACCTTTCTTCACCAACAATTATCTGTTAGTATCGGTTGATCCTAAGTTTTTGCTTCTTCACATGATGTGTGCTATCCTTGGAATGTCATTTTTTTTGCTTTATGTTTTAATAAAATGCTTTGGCCTGAAATTTTTTAAATAAAATAGAGTCCTTAAATAGTTACCAGGGAGGCTAGGTAAGCGGCATTCACATCCCATCAATGAAACTCTTTTCTATGGAATTGCTCTAGTGCTTCACTTATATCTTTTTGAGCACGGTGTGCTTTAGTATTTTTGAATAAATTCTCTCTTGATTCACTTAAATTAATTTGAGAGAAATAAATATTACGCTCATGATCTTCATATATATCTTTCTGGAGTAGCTTGTCATTTACTCTTGCGCTTCACTTATATCCTATGAGTAAATTGATGAATAAATTTAATATCATGAGGTTGAAATCATATCATGCCTAGTGATAGCTTCACATTGGGTTCAGAAAGTGAAATCTTCTGAGGCTTGACAATCACAATATTGGCCATACAAGCAATTCACGAATAATTAGTATAAGGAAGAGAACTTTCACATGCAAATACACTATCATGGAAATCTTTTGTGATTGTGAGCCCCGATCAAAATATTATATGCCAAAATTGTTGACGTTGGACAAGGAAGACAATGTAAAGGTTTATGTTTGTTCATATTCACATAGAAGTTACATTGTCATAGATCCTTCAACATGTGGTGCTTGCCCCCCATCTTTGCTAGCCAAAAATTCTGCACCAAGTAGAGATATGACTTGTGCATCCAAAAACCCTTAAACCCAAATCTTATTTTCAAGAGTCCACCATACCTACCTAAGGATTGAATAAGATCCTTCAAGTAAGTTGTCATCGGTACAATAAGGCAATACAAATTTCTTCTAAAAGTGTGAGCATTTAGTGTAAGAGAAAATTGAGCGTTATACGAACTTGTGATGGTAAAGAATAAAAGCGACAGGTTGCATAATAAAGGTTTCTATCATAAGGGGCAATATAACATGACGTTCTTTTACACTAAGGGGTTGAGCATACAAATAAATAAGCGCATGGCAACCTCTGCTTCCCTCTGCGAAGGGGCTATCTTTTACTTTTCAGTATTTACTTTTATGCAAAGAGTCAAAGTTTTTCTCTCTATTCCCTTTTTATTTTTCTCTTTTGGCAAGCATCATGTGGTGAGGAAAGATCTAGGCACATATATCCAGTTGGATATGGGTAGCATGAGTTATTATTGTTGACATCACCCTTGGGGTGATACATTGGGAGGCAAAACAATAAGCCCCTATCTTTCTATGTGTCCGGTTGAAAAGTTTTGCTCATGTGTATGCGGTGAGTGTTAGCAATCATAGAAGACTATATGATGGTTGAGTATGTGGAGCTCTTACTTAGACTCTATTGAATAAGTTGAATTGCAATTGCTTGGTGACTGAGAACATAGGTTGTTGAGTTTCAAGGGAATTCATTGTTTGAACCTTAACATGTGAATTGGTTGCTACTTTAAACATGAGAAATTTTATAAGAAAGAGTTGTTGTCATGATGCTAGTAAAAGTGATTGAAATTATCATTGATCGAATTTGTGCACTTTGCTAGCATTCACACGTCATAAATTATTTCTTTTATCATTTACCTACTCGAGGACGAGTAGGAATTAAGCTTGGGGATGCTGATACATCTCCAACGTATCTATAATTTATGAAATATTCATGCTATTATATTATCATTCTTGGATGTTTTACAATCATTTTATAGCAACTTCATATCATTTTTTTGGGACTAACCTATTGACCCAGTGCCCAATGCCAGTTGCTGTTTTTTGCTCGTTTTTTACGTCGCAGGAAATCAATATCAAACGGAGTCCAAACACCGCGAAATTTTTTGTGGATTTTTATGGTCCAGAAGACCACCAATGGGCCAGAGCAGCACCTGGGGGTGCCCTGAGGGGGGTACAACCCACCAGGGCGTGCCTGGGGGCCCAGGTGCTCCCAGGTGGGTTGTGCCCACCTTGGTGGCCTCCCGCAATCCCTCTTCCCCCTATAAATTCCCAAATATTCCAAAAATCCTCGGGGTTAACTTAGATCAGAAGTTCCGGCGCCGCAAGGCTCTGTAGCCACCGAAAACTAATCTAGACACATTCGGGCACCCTGCCGGAGGGGGAATCATCTCAGGTGGCCATCTTCATCATCCCGGCGGCCACAACGATAAGGAGGGACTAGTCCACCCCCAGGGCTGATGGTTTGTACCAGTAGCTATGTGTTTAATCACTCTCTCTCTCTCTCTCTCGTGTTCTTGAGATGTCACGATCTTGATGTATCGTGGGCTTTGTTAATATAGTCGGATCATATGGTGTTTTACCCTCTCTATCTTGTTGTGATTAATTGAGTTTCCCCTTTGAGAGTACATTGTTATTGGATTGAATACTTTTATGGATTTGAGAACACTGGATATATGACTTGCAATTGAATACTCGTGGTGACAATGGGGTATCGTATTGATTCACTTGATATATGTGTTGGCACTCAACTCGCGGATTCCCGAGGTGACATTGGGGTAATCTATGCATATGGGTTGATGCATGTTCTTGTCCTTGTTTCTCCGGTAGAAATCATGGGGCACTCTTTGAAGTTCTTTGTGTTGGATTGAATATTATGAATCTGAATTTGCTTTGGTGTCATTTTAGTACGAACTATTGGTTAGATTGATCAGAAAGAATAGCTTCGTTTTATTTTAGTACAAACTCTAGGATAGATTGACCGGAAAGAATAGCTCTGAGGTGGTTTCGTACCCTACCAACAATTCTGTCTTATGTTCTCCGCTAGATAGGAACTTTGGAGTGATTCTTCCACTGCTAGGGAAAACCTTATACACAAAATCTTAGCAGCAGTGTGGTTTAAAAACAGACGCTACTGCTATTTAGAAGTAGCGAGCTTCAGTAAACCGCGCTACTAATAGCACAGTAGCAGTAGCGGTCTAGGTGAAACAAGCGCTACTACTATAATTGCCACGGCGTTGCCCCCGGCTAGATATAGTAGTAGCGCCCTTCCAAGGACGCGCTACTGCTAAAGTACTAGTAGCAACGTTTTTCTTCAAAACACGCTGCTGCTAAGTATTGCACCTAATTAAGTTTAGTCCCATACTGCTAAGCGAACGAGGTTTTTACCACCTTAAATATGTTACTTCTCAAACTATCTCGAGTACTTGGTTTTCATTGAACTATATGTGTAGGATTTGTGGTTGCAATATGAATCTTCACCAGTGCCTATACAGGTACTATGAGGATTCATGTTGACTATTTAGATTCTACACAAAAAGATCAATGATGACCAATGTATATTTTTGAAGTTTTTACATGCTTAGACTTAGCAGTAGCGTTTTTTCAGGGCAAAGCGCTACTGATATTATAAAACAGAAAGGAATATATGTAGCGCGTTTCGCTTAACACGCTATAGCTAACTTAGCTATAGCGTGTTCCAGCCAAACGCGTTGTTGCTAGTTTGACTTAACCCCCGGCCGCGCGGGCTCAAAATTTCGCTAAGTCCTTCCCCTCCACTACCCCGTCTCCCCCAACTGCTCCATTGCTGCAGTCGCTCTGCCGCTCTCGACCTCACTACTGTCGCCCGCCGCCACCCTCACCTCACCACCGCCACACACCCTCGACGCCGCCCCTGACCCCGACCTCGACGCCGCCTGCCCCTCCCTCGCCGCAGTCACCGTAAGGCTTTGCCTCTCCTCTCCCCTACCCTCCTCTCTCTCTGCCCTCTGTTGTGATGATTTGTTCATATATATTTGTTCATATGAACTCTAGCTAGATGTGTTCATATATATGTTGATGTTGTGATGATGTTCATATGAACCCTAGGTTTTCATATGAACCTTAGATTTGTTTAGGACAGTAGGATTTTTTTTAGCATTAAGGAAAAAATTAGATTTTTTTAGGAAATTAGCTAGGGAAATTTTTTATGAAAATGCCTAAACAGTAATTCCATTTAGCTTTAAATTAACATAGGGTATATAAATAATAGCATTTAGCTAGGGCATTAACAGAGGGTATATACATTAGCTATAATTAAAAAATAGCATCATTTATCTATAAATAAAACAATAGCATTTAGCTATAAATAAAAACCAATAGCATTTAGCTATAGAAAACAGTAGCATTTAGCTATAAACAAAAACAATAGCATTTAGCTAAATAAAAAACAGTAGCTATGGCATTTAGCTACAAACAAAAAACAGAATTTTTTTTCTTTCAAAAACTTGGTTAAACTAATTGTTGCTACGTAAACAAAAAACAAGATTGTTGTTATATGATATATGTCATTGATGTTCATTTGCATATTCCATTATTGAAGTGGTTCGATTGTGCCCAAGTGGCTTTGTTGTTTCCAAGGAATGAAGTCGTGTGGCCTATGTTTTGCCGGAATGATGATTCATTTCCATTCCGGCAAATTTCAGGTTCTCGATTTGTCCACTTTTTAGTAAAAGTCATGCTGAAATTTTCCATGAATTTCGGCATGACTTGTGCTACAAACTAGGACATATCGAGTGCCCGGGATTTGCCGCACCGGGAAGGAGTCAACATTCCTGCAAACCATAGGCCTTTTTTATGTCATTATTCATTTCATTAGGTATAGAATTAATTGACTAGATTTAATCGTAAGAACTAGTTGAATTAATAGAACTAGTTGAACATGTCACATTTGTTGTTATTTTTTTAGTTAAAGTAATTATTCCCGCATCGACGTCGACGATGCCTATCCCGCATCCTCATCGTCGATTCAGCGGAGGACACCTGCGTCACCAGATGGGCCATGTCCGGGACTGGGCTCCGCCTGGGTGGTAGTGGGAGGCGCTACCTACCGGGGGGCGCAGGTTGGTGAGTAGTCAGCCCATCATTGACCCGAACCTTCTTTGGTGGTGGTCTCGTGGGCCAGTGACGGTCCAGAGGCTCGAGAACCCTGCGGAGGTGGTGCGTCACCGTGTTAGTGAGGAGGCCGCGCACGTCCATCGCTACTTGTTTGCGTTGGAGCACAAGTTCTCCAATACCTGGCAGGTTCTCCAGGGATCTCACTGGAGCTATGATCCTGTGATGGTTCCTTCTCTATGGGTGTCCACTGCCTGCGCCGATACCCGTCGTGCGCTAGGGTTTTAGTTGTATTAGTGATGTTATATGTATGATACTATTCGGGATGTATTAGTGATAATATTAGATGATGTACGGACGCATGAGATGATTTACTTTTGCTTATTGAATGCATGCTAATTTGAATAATTATATATTTTACGATTTGGTTTTGCTTATTGAATGCTCATGTCAATATGAGTCCTATAAGATATTTTGAAATGTATATCTTGTGTTGCTCAAATGGGGTATGTGCTTTCCCAAGTGGCCGGTCATGTTTGCAGGTTACACCTCCGAGTGGCCTATGTTTTGCCGGAGTGTTGATTCATTTCTGTTCCGGCAAATTTCAGGAGCTCGATATGTCCTATTTTAGCAAAGGTCATGCCGGATTTTTCCGTGAATTTTGGCATGACTTGTGCCAGAATATGTAGGAAATATCGAGTGCCCGGATTTGTGTGTTGAGTATCCTAGTTGCCTTCGATCGATTTTCAATTAATGTTTCAACTATGAACATAGGAAATGTCTGACGAAGAAAAGGATTTCGGTATTTGCGAATACTGCGAAGATGAGCGCGGCATGTGTGACAGAATCTTCCTAGATAATGATAGGCACTTCAGCATCAAGCTGGACGAGAACTTCGAAATGGATACAGTAAGTCACAACGACAAGTCTTTTTCGTAATTAAGCATGACATCCGCTTCATTTGCTTCAACTTATAATTTGATTTTTTACTATTCTACTAGCGTATCCCCTGCCATGCAAGAGTTTTTGTCTTGGATAAGATAGGTTTCGGTGGTATGGAAACTACGGAGGTAAAGAGAGTTAACTTGAAGGCCGAGCATGGTTATACTTTCCACGCAAAATTATACAACGCAGACACCTACACCTATTTTGAATGCAAAACTTGGTAAGCACTATGCAAGGCTTATGCATTTGAGCCTGATATGGTTATCACCTTTGATATTCGTCCCGAAGATGATATTGAAGGTAATATCGACATCTGCGTCGATGTGCAGACGCCTCCAATTATACCATTATGTGAGTTTCTCAACCATATTTATGTCTTCGATATTGTTTATTCAAAAATACTTGACAACTAATTTCTATTGACAGCTTATTTCCATTCAAGTAAACATGTCCGACGCTTGGTAGACATGACCGTCCACTATCCCGGGGCTGAACTAAACTGCGAGGAGATAGGTCATTATGTTTCATGGCTTGAGGATCTTCATACTGACAAGACAAATTATTTTTTTGGACTTAAAAATCTTAGTACTCAAAACGTGCGACCAATAGTGTTCGTACCGAACTACGGTAACATCTATTTAGGAAAGATGGTAAGATTTTTACTATTTGTCATCAGTGCATCTTTTGCATACGTTATTTTTTAAGCTAAACTTCATTGCTGAGTATGTTACTATACGATGTTCTTCAATAGGGACTCCCGATGAATGTTGTGCCTCATAGGATCGAGACTAAAGGTCGCATGAGAATTGTTAGCTTACGGCCAAGATATCCTACAATGCACTTTAGTGCATACAGGATTTCTAATAGCGAGGAATGCTCAATAGTGAAAGACTGGAGCAAAATTGTGAACGGTCGCAGAGAAGTACTAGGGGCAGCAATCAGAAGCGCAACCCACGATTAGGAGACAGGTTCATCTGCATGCTCCAACTAGATGTAGCGGGAGTGCTACACAGGTTTTATGCTATTTTACCTGAGAGAGAGCAGCAAGAGTGATTAGCTAGCTAGAAATCAGTTATGATGATTAAATAGCTAGTGTTGGTCATAATGACTATGATGAAGATTATTAGCTAGTGTTGTGGTGATTAGATATCTACCGCAGCTAGTGTTGGTGGTGATTAGCTAGCTAGAATGAGTTTGAAGATGATGATGTGTGCTACACTATGATTATGATGATTAAATAGCTATTGTTAGTGGTAATGACTATGATGATGATTAAATAACTTGTGTTGGTGGATTAGATTCAAGTGGATGCAACATGTGGTGCACATCGAAAGTACTACTAGTCCAAACTAGATCAAGTTTGGATTAGTAGTATATTTTTGACATGCATCACATGTTGCCTCCACTTGAATCTAATCCACCTTCATTTGACACACTTTTATGGACATATTGATATAACAACCTCATAATTAGTATTGTACTAAAATTTGTATAATGGTGTATCAATATACTAAAAATTAAAAAATCAGAAAAAGAATACTAGTAGCGATGGAGAGTAAACACGCTACAACTAGCTATATTAGCAGTAGCACTGGAATGGACAAACGTTGCTGCTATATGTCTTAGCAGCAGCGCGCGTTGCACACGCTACTGCTAAGGAATAGCTCTAGCGCCTTATCAGTAGCGCATCCACCCGCGCTACTGATAGGCAAAATACCCGCGCTACTGCTAGGGTTTTCCCTAGTCGTGTTCGTTGCACGTTGAGGGACGGTTATATGATCCAATTATATTAGCACTGTTGAGAGATTGCACTAGTGAAAGTACGGACCCTAGGTCTCATTTTCAAGCATTGCAATACCGTTTTTGTGCCCATTTACTATTTGCTACCTTGTTGTTTTTATTTATTCAGATTATAAAGATATATTTCTACCATTCATATTACACTTTTATCACCATCTCTTCGCCGAACTAGTGCACCTATACAATTTGCCATTGTATTAGGTGTGTTGGGGACACAAGAGATTTCTTGTGTTTGGTTGCAGGGTTGTTTGAGAGAGACCATCTTCATCCTACGCCTCCCACGGATTGATAAACCTTGGGTCATCCACTTGAGGGAAAATTGCTACTGTCCTACAAAACTCTGCGCTTGGAGGCACAACACAAGTCTACAAGAATAAAGTTGCGTAGTAGACATCAATGCGGAGTAGCACCTCGCCCACGACGATAAACGCCGAGATGTGCAGGAAAGAGTTTGGGGCTAGATCTTGGAAATCTAGCCCGTAGAAGAAGATGAGGCCACGGACAAAGGGGTGGAGGGGAAACCCTAGCCCGCGGAGGAAGTAAGGGATGAACACGACCCTTTCACCAGGCTTCGTGGTGGGGATGACTTGCTTCTTGGCAGGGAGCATGTGCGTGACATCCGCAGACAGATACCCTGCCTCCCGGAGCTCCTTGACATCCTTCTCCATGACGGAGGATATCTCCCACTTGCCCTTTGAACCAGATCCGGACATGGCTGGAAAGGTTGGCAGCGGTTGGAAAGATTGAAGTTTGCACGCTGGAGCTCGAAGACGGGAAGGCAGGAGAAGGAAGAAGGCGTGGGAAGAAAGAGGAATCTTTATCCTCTTTTATAGGCAGTGAATATCAAACGCCCCCCCCCCCAATCCTTAAAACTCGCTTGTTCCCAAGGAGTCGTGTGAATGGCACGGTTAGATTACCCAAACCGTATTGATGAGAATCCCGCAATAAGTGTACACGGTCACTATTTTGACAAGACGTGTCAATAGAGGCAGCGCCTCGAAACATGAAGCGGGAGGCGAAAAATGGTTCGAAATGTTAAAGAGGCCAGATGTGGCGTTTCGCTGAAAAGTTGTCAGTTGGCAGACATTATTTTGATTAAATATTTTGCCTTCGTGGTTGAGGGTTGTGATTATCATGCAGAGCCGGATACAACTCTTTCATTCAGAAGATTGCTTTGAAGTATTCGGGAGGAGGAACCCGCCTTGCAATGCCGAAGACAATCTGTGTGTCGACATATCGTCATTGAAGACTGGTTCAGGGGCTACTGAGGGAGTCCTTGATTAGGGGGTCCTCGGGTGTCCGGGCTGTGTGATATGGGCTGGACTGATGGGTCGTGAAGATACAAGGTAGAAGACCTTCCCCCGTGTCCGGATAGGACTCTCCTATGCGTGGATGGCAAGATTGGCGTCCGGATATGTAATTTCCTTCTTCTGCAAGCCGACTCTGTACAATTCTAGGCCCCTTCGGTGTGTATATAAACTGGAGGGTTTAGTCCGTAGAGGCTATCAGAATTCATATAGGCTAGATATCTAGGGTTTAGTCATTACGATCTCGAGGTAGATCAACTCTTGTAACCCCTATACTCATCAAATACAATCAAGCAGGACGTAGGGTTTTACCTCCATTAAAAGGGCCCGAACCTGGGTAAACATCGTGTTTCCTGTGTCCCTTGTTACCTTCGATCCTCAAACGCACAGTTCGAGACCCCCTACTCGAGATCGACCGGTTTTGACACCGACAACGTCCAATGCTCCAGATAATTTTTCTCACGTACTTATAGGGTAGTTACTTTTTCCAAATTAATGACCATATTTCGGCTCTTAAGTTCTTGGGAGTGGTATGATTGCGGATTTTTGAGGCGTTGTACCAAGTGACTTTGCTTTTTTGCCTCCTAGATGATTGTGATGACATTTGTGGTCCATGAGCCATTGTGGCATATGTGGTGTGCACTTTGTGGGCTCTTTGTTACCCACGCTTCCGAGTCCGAGACCTTTGTGGTCTTAGTACCTTTGTTGTTCGAGAATGCACAATTGAGAAGTAGGACTGCATCAACTATCCAAATCTAGGGATATATCATGAAGACAACTCTAGTTTGTATCCTTCGAAACTCAAATCCTTATCAATTACTTGCATGTTATTTTTTCGCAGTCTTACTTTGTTAGCTTGCTTCTGTAGGTGTTGCTTAAGGTTCAACTAGTTGCAAGTCTAAAACTCATCGGGGCCTAAAATTTGGAGTCTAGCTTTTGGTAGGAATATTCACCCCCACCCTCTAGTCCAGTATACATCAATCTTAGTTTCCACTTTTGCTCCGCATCGAATACTTGTCATTTTTTTAACTAAGAGTAAGAGAATTGCCTGGTTAATTAATGAAAAATCATGTGAAGATCGTCAAAACTCAATGATCAGGCACACATAAAAGGCACATCACACACACCACTGAGGTCATTGCATTTGATCGTGTGTGTTTCTTTTGTCCATTTCTTACAAATTAACTTTCTAAGATGGAGAAAAAGCGCACCATGTAAGTGCAATCTATGACTATGTCAAACGATACCACTTGCCTAGGTTAAAATACATGCAATCAATTTGCGCATAACAAAATTCTTCACCTTGTGGCACCAGCTAATACGAGATGCTTACTTTGGCAGGTAAAAAATTGCATGAGTGTGATATTCAATAGATATTGTGATCACGACCTATCGGGTTGAATATATGGAGTGCTTTATTGCCTATCGGCCATTTCTTACTCTAATTTTGTAGAGGGAGCAAATATTATCCAGTTGGATTAAGAAACAAATAATTGGCATTTTGTTGTCTCCTTAATGTACTTACAGGAGCAGCAAGATATGTGACGGCACTGAGGTAGTTTGAGCATCAAAGGAAATGTCCCAATCATAAACTCGGGCATCCGATCTCGATCGTGCTGGGAGTGCATGCATCTTGCACACACCATTGCTCGGGAAATGACAGGCGAAGAAAGCAAAGAGCCACCTATTAGCTTTATGGTGCTCATCAGACAACGATGTACACGATACAATTTCAATAATTCAGGACCATGAGCTATGACCTAGTCAGCCTGCATCTTCATAGTCCATAGGCGATTCATCATTTCCTCGTCCGGAACACGCATGAGATCTACAACGTCTTTGTATATAGACTTACTATAGTTTGCAAAGATAGCAATCATTGCCGGTAGCTGGACGTACTCTACCAATTTTCTGGCAGCGTATGATATTTTGGCAACGTTTGTAGGGCATGCTATCATGAACCAAACACACCACTAGTTCACCTGCATGCTTGCATAGTCCACAGTCGAATCATTTCATCGTCCAACACGCACGAGATCTGCAGCGGCTTTGCACATACATCAAGATCGTAATCATTGCCGTACTGTTCTTCCGCCCGAGCGTCCGTCCCACAAACCTGGCGACACGCGCACGCAGGCCGTCGCCGGCCACGCACTTGCTGACTCGTTCCGTTCAAGCCTCAACCACTCGTGTGCTTCCCCGAAAGAGAAAGATGCGTTGGACGCGACAGGGTTCGTCCTCGCCACCTTACGTACCACCGGTACGGGACCAGCAGTGAAGGACGGGACGGCACCTCACCTCGGACAAAATTTCTGTTCTGACCTCTACAGCAAACTTAAGCACGAATTGACCCTGCTTCTGAAATATTTTTGATTCTGTCCTTTTTTGGTCACGCCAACATCCATGACGTATAGATTGCATGGGAGACGCCGCGGTGTCTGGCGTTTGGCCCTGACCCACACTCGTCCGGTTGGCGCTGACATGGCAAAGACGAAACACAATTGATCTTGGCGTCTGGTCGAAACACCGAAGCCGTTGGCGTTTGGTCCTTTGTATTTCTCAGCCCGCACACATGCATACAACAATTAATCGGTTTCTTCATTCTTTGTCCTCGTCCGATGCACCACGCCAGTAGGCTGGTTGTAATGGGGAGTATCATATACTAATATCATG
The DNA here is from genome assembly GCF_056163025.1 of Triticum urartu. NCBI lineage: Eukaryota > Viridiplantae > Streptophyta > Magnoliopsida > Poales > Poaceae > Triticum > Triticum urartu. The sequence continues at coordinate 430,711,445 of NC_141877.1, read as the reverse complement.
CATATGATACTAGTGTATAGTACTACCTCCCTAATGCATAGTATCATATATTAGTATCATGTAGTACTCTATTTATTGCCATGCATGACACAAAGTAGCATATCATTTATTATAATATGGTATCATGATATGATACTACACCCTCTCTTTCTTCATTTAATGCTATGACACCTCATCAAAATTGCTTAGTTGGCATGCATGATACTAACTATAATACTACCTTTACAACCAGCCGTACAACGTCGATTGGAACTTTAGAACTCAAAAGAACATGTCTATAAATTATTGCACTCCATCTCCTCACTCTATAATTCTGTGCTCAGTCCTTTCCACTTCTCTCCTTTGTCATTCTACTCCAGTACTCCTATGTGCGCGTCGTTGATGCCGCGGGCTGAAGTTGCAGTGGCGCCGCTCGCTTGGGTGTGCCCGTCGCCAACAGAGCCCGAGGCACTAATGGCAACCCTGGGCGCGCGCGAACACAAAGTAAAAAGGAGTACCCTACAAAATTTAGCTTAGCTTTTTGATAGTTTTCTCTTTTATTAAGGCATCTTCAAGGCAGACTCGCAAACCCCCGCAAACGTTTGGACCGCGCTATCCAAACCGCGCAAGCAATCCAAAATGGTCTTGTATCGGTTCGCAGGGCAGTCTAACCGTGATTTATCCCGCAAACCATAGACAAACGTGGGGCCTTTGCGTGATTCCGGACCGCTCCCAAGCTCATTTCTGACCGCCTGGCTCACCGAAAAACCCACCCGCCCCTTTTGTGCTTTTCTTCTGAGCACGCGCCGCTAACCACGCCGCATTCATGCCGCCGCAGAGCATACAACAGCTGACACTGATGCGGAGATGTGATCGGAGGGAGGGAGGATGGCGTTGACCGACGCGACCTCTCGGCAGCCGCCGCTTCAATGCGAACGCAAGTTCCCGAGGAACCAACTGGCTGATGTGCCGCATTGAAGCGGACCACCCCTTCGCTTGGCCCTCGCCACAGCTATTGAACCAGATCGAACGCCGAGTGAAGGAGGAGCTGGCCATGCCCCCGCACCATCGTGGCGTCTAGATCAGACACCACGTAAAGGACGAGCCTGTGTCCCCGTCACGCGGCCGGTACGGCCGCATTGACGCGACGTTCTCGCCGCCGCGCCGCCACCGCATCACCGTCAAGGAGGAGGTGCTGCCCGCGATCAAGAAGGCGCGGGGCCGCCTCCTCCACTACCGCAGCGGTCCCTCGGTCTCAAGGGCCGTCATGTCTAAGGCGGAGTGCGCATCTCGACAACAGGAGAGGTATGACCAGCACAATGCCAGTCGCCGCTCCGCGTTCGCCAAGGGCGACGTGGCCGCCGAACTGGGTCCGCAACGACCCAAACCTCGCCACCGCGTGCACGCTCAACCGCTCTGTGACCACCGCGGAGACGGCCGTCAGCCGTCGCCACTAGTAGAAAACAGGGCTTTGGTACAGGCCGGGTCAGCCCATTAGTCCCGGTTCAGTCCAGAACCGGGACCAATGGGGGCATTGGTCCCGGTTCGTGAGCCCAGTTGGCCGGCCGGGCCACGTGGGCCATTGGTCCCGGTTCATCTGGACCTTTTGGTCCCGGTTGGTGGGACGAACCGGGACCAATGGGCCTCGCTCCTGGCCCACCACCATTGGTCCCGGTTGGTGGCTTGAACCGGAACCAAAGGCTCCCCTTTAGTCCCGGTTCATGCCACCAACCGGGACCAATGAAGTGCCTATATATACCCCCTCGCATAAGAGCAGAGCACACTGCTCTGTTTTTTTCTGGCCGAGGGGGAGAGGGCTTGGTGGTGCTCTAGCTCACCTTGTATGCACACAAGGTGTTCGATGGAATGCCCGAGCCACACTACTTAAGCTTTCTCCTCTCCAAGCTCGACCTCCAAACTCCATTTTCCATAATATTTGTCTAGGTTTAGCGGTCCGTCACGCCCCGTCCCCATCTTCACCGCCGTCGATCACCCGCGCCGAGCTCATCGCCGGCACCACCGTGGTGAGCCTCTTGTTATTATCTTCTTTCTGAAAGGAAAACTATTCTTACTTGTATGTTTACATAGATACTTGTATTATTTTCTTACTTTTATTATTGCATCTTACATAGTGTGATGGTTTTGGTATCCGCCCCCGTCGGCCCTCGTCCTGTCTATGATTCGGATGTGGTATATATATTATCTTTATAACTATTGGTTCATTTATTGTTTATGAAAATTATGCCGACCAACGTGACATAGATTTTATTTATGTAGGATGTATGTGAATCGGAAATGCCAACCGACCCTATTGTCGAGAGCAATGTTGGGGATATCGCTTATCGGGAACTTATTGGTTGACCCATGATAAGAGGTAAATCGGCCAGTTTATCGGCATATCGGCCGATTTATCGCCATATCGGCTGATTTATCGGCCGACTTATCTTATCGGTCTGACAGCGGTAAGCGATAAATCGGCCGATTTATCGGCATATCGGAAGATATCTTGAACAGTGGTCGAGAGGTTAAATTTAGTTGAAGAAGAAAACAATTTGTTGAAGGAAAAAATAAAAAAAATGAGGAGGAGAAGATGATATTGGAGTTGCATGTTGCGGATGTCGTCGATGATCACAAGATCAAGATGGATGCAATGTGCTTGAAGGTTAGAAAGATTAGAAAATATGCCATTCATACCGAGGCTTGGTATCATTATGCCGTTGGATCAATTGTTACCTTGGTTGCGATTATGATCGCATTTGTTTTCTCATTGAAATATTTTACATAGTTTCAATGTATGGTTTAATTAATTAGATGCTCTGGAGAGCTATATGTTGTTAGATGAGAACTATGTATGCACTTTGGTTTTAATGTGATGATGAACTTCTATTAATTTGGACACTTAATTATATATAATGCAAGCAGATGAACCGGCAATGGATGTACGGTGACAGACACACCTGCGAGTACATTAAGGGCGTGCATGAGTTTCTCGATGCGGCTGAGGCAAACAAGCGGAATGATTTTATGTGTTGTCCATGCACTGAATATGGGAATACGAGGTCTTACTCTAACCGGAAAATCCTTCACTCCCACCTGCTTTACAAGGGTTTCATGCCACACTATAATGTTTGGACGAGGCACGGAGAAATAGGGGTTATGATGGAAGACAGTGAAGAAGAAGAGTACGATGACAACTATGTGCCCCCTGAATACGGTGATGCTGCAACGGGGGGAGCTGGTGAAGATCAAGAGGAACCAGACGATGTGCCCAATGATGCTGCAACGGGTGAAGCTGCTGAAGATCAAGAGGAACCAGACGATGTGCCCGATGATGATGATCTCCGCCGGATCATTGTCGATGCAAGGACGCAATGCGAAAGTCAAAAGGAGAAGCTGAAGTTCGATCGGATGTTAGAGGATCACAAAAAAGGGTTGTACCCCAATTGCGAAGATGGCAACACAAAGCTCGATACCGTACTGGAATTGCTGCAGTGGAAGGCAGAGAATGCTGTGGCTGACAAAGGATTTGAGAAGCTACTGAAAATATTGAAGAAGAAGCTTCCAAAGGATAACGAATTGCCCGACAGTACATACGCAGCAAAGAAGGTCGTATGCCCTCTAGGATTGGAGGTGGAGAAGATACATGCATGCCCTAATGACTTCATCCTCTACCGCGGCGCATACAAGGATCTGAACGCATGCCCGGTATGCGGTGCATTGCGGTATAAGATCAGACGAGATGACCCTGGTGATGTTGATGGCGAGCCTCCCAGGAAGAGGGTTCCTGCGAAGGTGATGTGGTATGCTCCTATAATACCACGGTTGAAACGTCTGTTCAAAAATGAAGAGCATGCCAAGTTGATGCGATGGCACAGTGAGAACCGAAAGAAAGATGGGAAGTTGAGAGCACCCGCTGACGGGTCGCAGTGGAGAAAAATCGAGAGAAAGTATTGGGATGAGTTTGCAAAGGACCCAAGGAATGTATGGTTTGCTTTAAGCGCGGATAGCATTAATCCTTTCGGGGAGCAGAGCAGCAATCACAGCACCTGGCCCGTGACTCTATGTATGTATAACCTTCCTCCTTGGATGTGCATGAAGTGGAAGTTCATTATGATGCCAGTTCTCATCCAAGGCCCTAAGCAACCCGGCAACGACATTGATGTGTACCTAAGGAACGAGGGTCATAGCCCACGTCACTTGTGGGACGTGGATGTAGTGTCCGACACCGACGGCCACATGTATCTCACATCCACGATACTTGCTATTTAGGGTTTCCTCTACTGCTTGGCGACCCTGACCCTCGACGACCCTCGTTCCTGATAAAATAAAGAGGAAGAAGAAGAAAAAAAGAGAAGAAGGAATTTCTTCTCTTTTTTTCTTCTTCTTCCTCTTTATTTTATCAGGAACGAGGGTCGTCGAGGGTTAGGGTCGCCGAATGGTAGAGGAAACCCTAAATAGCAAGTATCGTGGGTGTGAGATACATGTGGCCGTCGGTGTCGGACAGTACATCCACGTCCCACAAGTGACGCGGGCTTCGACGCCCACGTCACTTGTGGGACGTGGATGTAGTGTCCGACACCGACGGCCACATGTATCTCACACCCACGATACTTGCTATTTAGGGTTTCCTCTACCGCTCGGCGACCCTCGACGACCCTCGTTCCTGATAAAAAAAAGAGGAAGAAGAAAAAAAAGGAGAAGAAAGAATAGAGGAGTTCTTACTCATCTATTCTTTCTTCTCCTCTCTTTTTTCTTCTTCCTCTTCTTTTTTTATCCTTGAAGCGTTGTCAAGGCCACCCCAAACCCTAGAGAAGCAGCGTCGAGGCCACCCCAAACCCTAGAGAAGCAGCGTCAATATTTGTTGTCAATATTTGAATAATATATCCATCTGTCATGTTTGGATAATAATTGCCATATTGTCAATATTTGTAGAAACTATGGACACCGCCCGAGACGAAGTACAAGAAGAGTTGTTGGGGGACATAATCGCACGAGGAAGTGATGCCGTCTACTCGTTGTTTCTCAACGACACCGATGGTCTGGAAGCAGCTGGCTATGATTATGATGGCTCCGGTGACCTAATGCCGGTGCAAGAAGGAGACTGTGATGACGTCTCCGGTGACCAAACCGAGTCCGGCCAGGTATATATATTAGTTAAGCTTCTGCTGACTAGCTAATTGATGCATTCATTGTTTTGGTATGTACACATATTAATTAAGTCTTTGTTCTTTTTTCTAGCCCTCCGGATCGAGCACAACTTCGGTAAAGAGACGAGGCCCGAAGAAAAAGTTGAGCTCAGATGAAAAGTTTGAGATCATAGCAATCGCGCCCGACGGCCAACCGATTGAACCCCTCTGGACAAAGAGCGCATTTGTTGCTCAGTGCGGGGTTTTGGTTAGGGACAAGATCCCGATCAGCATCCAGCAATGGTTAAAGCTGGCTACAGAAGACCCTGAGGTGTCTTATGTCAATGATATGCATAAAAATGATCTTTGGACTGAGCTAAAGTCAAATTTCACCCTACCGCTAGAGGATGATCCAGAGAAGCCAGTTAAAGAGCAATTAATCAAGTCTTTTGCTCTTAAGGGGATGGCAGAACTATTCAGGAGGTGGAAGAAAGAGCTGAATAAGTTTGTCGAAAATAAAGAGACACCAGAATTCAAGGGCAGATATGAGAAGATCAGATATCACTGGCCCACATTTATGGCCCACAAGACATCAGAAAAGAGTAAGAAGATGTCGGCGACAAACAAGCAAAATGCTGCGAAGAAGAAGCATCACCATCGCACGGGGTCAGGTGGCTACCTCGTAGCCCGGCCTAAGTGGGCCAAGACTGAGAATGATCTGGTTGATAAAGGGATCGAACTAGAGACAATTAACTGGCCAGACCGTTACTGGACTTGGTTCTTCGGGGCTGGCGGAACCTTGGACCCTGTAACAGGAAAGTGCATTTGGACGAACGATCAAATGGACATACCAGTTAGGAAGCTTCAGCAGTATATCGAAGCAGCGCAGCAAGGGACGTTCTTTCCAGATAGAGAGAACGACGAGCTCACAATGGCCCTCGGGAATCCTGAGCACCCTGGACGGACACGAGGCACGCCAGGCTCCATTCCGTGGAAGGTTGGGTTTTCGGACGCAGGCAATTACAAATCCCAGGAGAGGAGGAAAAAATTGCAGCAGACCCAAATGCAGGCGCTGCAAGCAAGGGTACAAGCGATAGAGGAACGAGAAGCAAATCGCAGCAAACGTACTACGGAAGCTTCCCCCGAAGCTACCCCGCCATCTCAGCGGAGAAGCAGCGTGGCTTCCACCGAGCTGCTTCAGCCAGAGCATGCCTTGACGGCTCCTGCCAGCTATCCAGTGGATGCTATCACGGAGTATCAAAATTGCCACCTTATGATGCAATGGATGAATTTGAAGGTCAAGGCGGCTGTTGGCTCAGTTTATCCTACTGAACCCGGCGCAACTTTTCACTGCCGGCCGATTTCAGAAGGATATGCTAGGGTGATGGTGGATGAAATAACGGAGGGATTTGAGGACCTCCAGCTTGACCACCCTACTGGTGAAGGGGAGACTAGGCTGGGTTCTGCTCTGAAGACTCCATGCCTATGGCGAAAGGAGCTCATCAACCTTCCGAACTGGACGCCTCCGCCGCCTCCTCCTCCTCCTCCGGCAAGTCAGGGCACTCCGCCTCCTCCACCGCCTCCTCCTCCGGCGAGTCAGGGCGCTCCGCCTCCTCCACCGCCTCCTCCTCCGGCGAGTGACGATCAGGGCACTCGACCGGCTCCTTCTCCGGCGCGTGGCGGCACTCCGCCTCCTTCTCCGCCTGCGCCGACGCGCCCGAGCAGCCAGCCTCCTCCTTCTCCGCCTCGTCAGCAAGGGCGGAAGAGACCTGCCGCCGCTCCGGCTGCTCCGGCGCGTCGTAGTCCTTCTCCTCCGCCTCGTAAGCAAGTAAAGAAGACAACCGCTCCGTCTGCTCTGCCGGCATCTAGCAGTACAGCCAGAGGCGGGAGGACATACAGATTCAGTCCTTCTCTGAAGACTTCATAGAAGTTACCATACGAGAGGACCCCGGAGGAGAATGCCGAGATCACGCGAGAAGAAGTGAGGAACTTCTTTGAAGGGGTGAAAGCAAAGAAACATCCACCTCTGGAGGAGAAGGTAGATCCGGTGAAAGCGAAGCGCACTCTGGCTGCCCTGACAAAACCACCCAAGTCTCGCCGAAAGGAAACTATGAGCGCATTATTGGAAAGGAATTTGCCGAAGCAGAGCGGTCGGGAAGTACTGTCAGTGATCAAAGGCTGAAAGAACGACGAGATGGGAAACAAATTGCCCAGCTCGGCGAATAAGCGAAGCAATCGTGCCCCCCGCTCAAGGTGCCTAGCGACAACGTCGCTAATGATCCGAGGATGGTGCCCGGTTATAGCAATCTTGGCGATTACCTGCCCGACGATGTACATTATGATTTCATGGAGGTGCAGATACAAAGATACGAGTACGGGAAGCCTCTTGTCAAAGATGAAAGATCTCTATCAACGATGATGCGAAGATTGCATGATTGGTACTTGAAAACCTGCAGAAACTCTGGGGGGAGTACTTTGTATGTGAAAGTTAAAAAAGAGCATGACCTCGTTGGAATTAAACTGTTGCCTGTTCCATTTGAGGAGTTCTTTCAGTTTTTCAATCAATTGGCCCTCGATAAAACAACGGTCACCTGCTACTGTCTGTAAGTAGTACTACTTCTGTCATTAAGTCTCTCTATATAGCTCAGCTCTTTCATTGCATGTATTTATAATCATCCTCGCTATGTTATGCAGATTGAAGATCGCCGAATTGAAAAAAAGACAAGTCGGTGATATTGGGTTCAATAACACATATCTCATAGATGCAACTCAGGTTAAATTTCATGCCGCAGATACCGAGGCCAACTTGCTACGATTGTTGGTAATAAATGAAAACAAAGATATAATACTCTTTCCTTACAACTTCAAGTGAGTGTTACTGTCTTGTGCGTATTCGGTTTCCCTTACATATTAGTCAAGGTTATAGTAATGTAATTGATGAGTTATGCATGCGTGTGTAGTTTCCACTATATTTTCTTAGAGATTAAGCTTGAGCAGGGACTAGTAACCGTCTTAGACTCAAGACGAAAAGATCCCCAGGACTATGCGGACATGACTCAAATGCTCGAGAAGTAAGTTAAATCGATCATTATCCACCATATCAGCAACTTTGTTCATTTCCTGATATATCAAGTAATTGTTTTCTTTGTCTGGCAGGGTTTGGAAAAAATTCTTCAAAAAAGCTCCAGGACTCCCGAAGAAGCTGCAATTTAGACACCCGAAAGTAAGTACTATGGTAGCATGTTCCGCGCATCTCCTATTGATTCAAGCGCTAGTTTTATCAATGCCATTTGGCATTCTTACTTATCAGTTTGATTGACCTCTATTTCTTGTAAAGTGGTTGTGGCAGGAACAAGGGAATGATTTCTGTGGATACTACATTTGCGAGTCCATCCGCCACACGACCTGTGAGCGGGGCTACACTGACGAACAATATGAAGTACGTAAATAACAACATTCACAATTTTATTTTATTACCATCATTTGTGTTGAGTTTCATTCATTCATATATATATATATATATATATATATATATATATGTATGTATTGATTATATTTGTAAGAGATAATTATTGTATATATGTAGCCGGTAGTGTCGGTACGAGAACTTGTTGTTCGACTAATCTCTCAGAAAAGGAGAGGTGGTCGATATCACTTCTCTCTGTATGCATATATGTTCATGACGATCTTCTGTTTCCTTCGTTTGCTTACTAGCTAGCTAGCGTGTCTAGTCCTCTCTATACGTATGTATAGTACGTAGCGTCGACCAAGCACGGACATAAAAAAGGACACTTCTCTCTATTAATTATAGCTAGCTAACACAATATATGAAACACCTAAATTAACCCCCCAAAACCCCCAACCCCCCCCCCCCCTTTCAAAAAAAACAAAAACCCCAGCCACAGAAGTGCTGACGCGTGGATGCCTATTGGTCCCGGTTGGTGCAACCAACCGGGACCAAAGGGTCTCCTGTCTGGGCTCCGCGCACAGGCCACGTGGAGGCCCATCTGTCCCGGTTCTGGATTGAACCGGGACTAAAGGGACAGGGCATTAGTACCGACTCTTTAGTCCCGGTTCAGGAACCGGGACAAAAGGCCCTTACGAACCGGGACAACAGGCCCTTTTTCTACCAGTGCGCCGCTGCCTTGACGGCGAGTTCGCCAAGATCGACGAGGAGTGATCGTTTAGCGACTGCTCTGCCAATGCCGGTCGCGACAAGGTCGCCGCTAGGGCTCCGAAGGCCATGTCGGTAGTGGTCACAACGACACTCCGCACAACGCAGCAGGAGGCGGAGCGGCTCCCCTGCGAGCGGCAGGTAGTCGCGGCCCTCCGGTGTCGTACCTCCGCTGGAGGGACCACGACGATGACGGCAACGATGGCGCCGACGGAGACGGCGGAGCGGCAGGGCGTGGCGGCCACGAGTACGAGGTGGTCGTCGGGCATAGGGTTTATGTTCTTTTTCTAGTTTTTTAGTTAAACGGTCGAAATATCGACCTTTTTATGTAAATTATATCTGAATTTGAATGAAATCCATTCGATTTGATCGAATTTTTTGAGGTTGGTTTGAATTGTTGGCTGGATGTACGCGACTGGGTTGGATGTCGTCCTCTCGTATCCGTGTCCGCGAACTGATCCTCGCGCCTTTTCATGGACGAATGCGGAAAAAAAATGTTGATTACTGTTAAACATGTTCTTAGGTGTTACTCCCTCCGTTCATAAATATTTGTCTTTCTAGATATTTTAAATGGACTACTACAGTATATAGACATATTTTAGAATGTGGATTCATTCATTTTGCTTCGTATGTAGTCACTTGTTGAAATCTCTAGAAAGACAAATATTTAAAAACGAAGGGAGTATAAGAGAGAAGGGAAAGAAAGCACCCGCGTTGCACATACAGGGCCAAGGCATGCATGCATTGCATGCACACCAGGAACAGATGAACAACCAAGCGAGGAAGCATTCGTGTACATGCATGCGTATAGATGGTGACCAAACGCCAAGATCAGTGGCGTTTCGTCTTTGCCATCTCAGCGCCAACCGGACGAGTGTGGGTCAGGGCCAAACGCCAGGCACCGTGGCGTCTCCTATGCAACCCAGACGCCATGAATGTTGGCGTGACCAAAAAAAAGGTCAGATTCGAAAATATTTCAGAAACACGGTCAATTCGTGCTTAAGTTTGCCGTATAGGTTAGAACAGAAATTTTGTCCCCTCACCTCAGTGCAGCCAAAGCAAACGCTCGGAACCGTGCGTACCATGGGACGCGACGGCGACGAGACATCTCTTTTGCTTGTCAGCAGCTCAGCATCGCATTGTTGTTACCCGTACCGTTTCGGACAGCGGAGTAATGTGATCCAACCCCAGAGGCGATCGCCCGGGGTAAGTGCCAAACACAGGGCTATGGGCCTCGGAGCGGCATCGGCAAAGTGTGCGTCCACGTCGCTGAGGAGGATAGAGGCGCCATCGTCGACCGATTCGGATCGAGCGAGCTAGGATTTGCCCGAAAAAGGTAGTAGCGCACGTGTCGCCAACACCAGACCTGATGGGATCGCGCGATGTTACTTGCCCCCGCAGCTCCTGTCACTCCCCTAAGCATCTCCAACAGCTCGTCTAAACGGATGTGTATATACGTTTTACACCACGAGGGCCAAAAACTGGCGTCCAGCAGCTCGTCTAAACGGACGTGCAAATATACACATTGTCCAAATCGGTCTCGAAGACGTCTTTTCCCCTCCCGCCGAGACCAGGAAGAGGCGCGCAACCATCGCCGGGACGCCGTCGTGCCAACAAGCCCATCCGCTGTCGGGCTGGATCAAGACGTCGCCACCGCGCTCAGGGGAGTGACGCCTCACGGTTGGGGGGCACGCGCTCAGAGGAGAGGTTGATCCAGCGAGCGCCGCCGCGCTCGAGGTAGCCGCGCAGGGGATACAGAAGGAGTTGCCGCGGGCGGCTCGATCCACGCATGGGACCCCGGCGCTTGGGTAGCCCGCCCACGGGCGTCAAGCTGGCCGTGCAAGGGGAGCGGGACCTCTGAACTGAAGATGCAGTTTTAACTGAATATGTGGCCGCTGCACTGGCCGTGCATGTTAACTGAATATGTTCAGTGCTGCTGAACTGAAATTTTAATTAGATACTCTGCCATTTCTAAGACGAGTATTTCCGAACGGAGGGAATAGTAAATATGTTCAGTGATACTAATGTTGCTACTGCTACTTATATAGAGAATTTTATTTGATATTGATGCTGCTAGGTAGGCTATATGATGTAGTGCTATATGAGACTTGTGTCGATTTTTTTGGAGATGGAAGGCAACGAGTTTTCTGGGCATGTTGAATATCAGTATCTCAACACAAGCAGCTGTTAGAAACCAATGCAATTACAAACCGTTTAAATTACCATTGAAATTGAAATGGTAGTTACAAAATAATATTAAGATATAGGAGAGAGAATATAGACGTTCTGTATATAGACGTTCTGCTGTAAAATTGGACGTGTATACCAAAGAATCTTTATAGACCATTGTCTATATGGATATATAGACATTCAAATTTAGACATGCTGTTGGAGATGCTCTAAGGAGCTACAAAAGGCGGCTCGCGCTCAGTCGCCCTCCGACAATTTACTCTCTCCGTTTCTTTTTAGTCTGCATATAAGATTTGATCAAGGTCAAGCTTTGTAGAGTTTGACTAACTTTATATTAAAAAGTATAAACATTCACAATATGAAATCAATATTATCAGATGCATCATGAAACATATTTTTATACTATATAATTTTAGTATTGTAGATGTTCATATTTTTTATATAAATTTGGTCAAACGCTGTATAATTTGACTTTGACCAGATCTTATATGCGAAGTAAAATAAAACGAAGGGAGTATGTGGTAGTCTTGTTCCTTCGGCTTAACGTACGCGCACGACTCTCTCTTGACTTAAATTCCAGGTAGGGAGAGGAGAGGACCAGACGGTGGCTGGCGGCATGGCATCACTAGGGGTGAAGGAGAGGGCGGCGGCAAGGGCCAAATGACGTTCGCCGTTGCCATGGCGTGCATCGTCGCCGGCATTGAGTACTAGCAGAAACATTATGTGCTTTTCTTTCGACTCTTACAAGGCGATTAGGGGGAAGCCTTGCTCCCCTCGATCTTCGCCGGTGAGCCTGTGGTTTCGCCTCTCCTCTGTCTGCCGCTCCAGCGACCGGTGGTGAGAAGGGGATCCTAGTGCCTCGGCTCCGGCTAGTAGATAGGTAAAGTTTTACTCCTCGCAGGTCTGCTCTTTTTTTTCGAGTCAGTCTTCCGAGCTTTGATCTTTCTCAAGTTCGTTTGTTGGGATGGATTAAACGAAGCTCCAACATATATTTGTTTAGGCCGATTCAAGGATTTAATGACGGCAACTACGGCTCCGCGTTGCTAGTTCTTAGGGGCATGTGCACGAAGAATTTTCAAATGTCATCGACAAAGTTAGGATGGCTTCGGTTTAAGAGCAGCGACAGTGACGCGTCGGCGGCTTGTTCTGATGATGACAGTGATCATTCGGTGGTCCATAGTCCATGGACTTCAATGTAATTATTTTTTTGTTTGAGGTGCTTTACACTTTTAATAAATCTTTATAATAGATCTGATCCTTTTTGCAAAGAGAAAACGCTATATTAACAAGAAAAGATGTACAGATCGGATGTCTTAACTACTAGCAGAGTCATCATGGAACACCTTGCAGTGACATGTAACTTAATTTGAAGCATCCATTCAAACTTGGCATAACTATATGAAATTTTTTCTTGGATATCAAAATATTTAAGTGAATCATATGCAATTTTTTGGGGTGCTGCTATGCAAACGACATGTTTCAGCGGATTGTTGGACGATACTGCAAATCAGGCCGTCGGTACTTAGAACTAGGTGCAACACAGCCAGTTGATTAACTATCGTGCTTGAATCATCTACTGTAAAGTTGTTTAGCCAGTACGACAACCGGGCCCTCTCTGCCTTCACCTCCATCCTCTATCTCTCCGGCCAAGTCTCTACACCTCGGCCGCACCGGTCACAAGGAACTATGACCGCGCTGCTAGCATTATCTGTGACGGCATCAGCTTTCTCATCGGAGCAGCCCTTACGAAAAAGGATTTTCCCCTGCTTTATATTATAAAGCACGAACCACAATCAACAAAGCATCCGATACAAACGCATACCACACACCCAAGCCAAGATACATGAATGCCGGGCACCGACACACAATCACAATGACTACAAAGCACCTAAAAGATGAGCAAAACGAAACCGTTAAGAACCGACGGAGAACACCACCACGAGGAGCGATCGTCCGGGAGGATGTGTAACAGACATGTCGGACCGAGGACTCCAAGACGGTGCCTCCAGAAAAGGTACGGCCATGAACGTCGCCACCGTCCGATCCGAGGGTCGAGTTTTCACCCGGAGTAAGATGGAAGGGGAAGAAGCACCACGACGGAGCCTGCAAGGAGGACACGACGTCCACGAACGCCGTCACCGTCGACCAGACACACTGGGTAGGTGATGAACCCTGGTGCTTCAACACTTCCACCGCCCCGGTCCGACAACACCCGCAGCCACGCCGCCCAAGCGGCCATGGTTGCCTGCCCGCATCCGAGCCGCGCAGCCCGCCCACGACCAATGCACGACTCCCGCCGCCCCGCCATGAGACCACCCCGAAGCCACCAAAGGCCACGACTTTGCCCAGATCCACGACCCCAACCACCTCCAGAACCGCTGCCGACCAAGCTGCCTCGAGGAGGGCCGCAACCACATCGACCGGGGGAAGGGGAAGGCGGAGAAGTGGCCCGTGGCCACGACCGACACCCATGTCGGCTCCAACTTCCCCCCGGAACCGAGTTCAGCCCCCTTTTCGAAGGGCCAGAGCATCAGGAGGCATCGGCCGTCGCCAGAAGCCGGAGAGGGAGGGTTGCGGAGCTGTCTCCGCCGCCGCCTGAAGACGCCATCGGGGGATCCACCTGAGCCGAGCGCCGCCACCCAGCCGCGAGGGCCCGACTGGGTGGGGGCAGCCCACCACCACCGCTGCCCCCTCCCCCACCAGAGCACCACGGCGAGATGGCCGCCCGCGACCCGGTCAACCGCGACCCGCGGCGTCGGACGCAACGCCGAAGCGCTGCCGGGGGCACCGCTGCCGACGCCACTACTGGCCCGCACCATCACCATGCCTCCCGCCGCCCGTCAAATGCCACCGTCGCGGACCTGCTTCGGGGCGTCGCCGCGCCCGGCATCGTGCGCCACGCCCAGCCGCAGATCTGGCCAGCGCCAAACACTACGAGCGGGGGACGAAGGAGCCCCACCGCCGCCGGGCTTCGTCCGGCCGCGCCCCTTAGCGGCGGCGAGGGCGGAGGAGGGAGGAGGAGGGGGTGCGGCGGCCGGGATCGGGAACCCTCCTCGACGCCTCGTGGGTGGCGGCGGGGGAGGGAGGGGAGGGAGGGAGAGGGTAGGTCACCAAGAGATTGTGTTGTTTCCCTGGCCGTTGTTATGATTCAGAGTGTATCGGAGCAGCCCTTAACGTAGCGGCTGCGAACCTCATGACGTTAATCCTCGGTCGCGTCATGCTTGGCATCGGTTTCGTCAATCAGGTATTATAAGTTCACACATACGGAGAGTGGGTGCTTGCATGTTCTTGTAGTATTGCTACTTTAACAAAATTATTATTGCTACCATCGTATATTGGTCGCGCCGCTGTACTTGTCGGGGATGGTGCCGGCGCACCTCCGCGGCGGGCTGAACATGATGTTCCAGCTCGCGGCGACGCTTAGCATCTTCTCGGCGAACATGATTAACTACGGCACGCAAAAAAACAACCCGTGGGGGTGGCGCCTCTCCCTCGGCCTCGTGGCGGCACCGGCGCTGCTGATGACCGTGGGCGCATTACCGAAATAAACCCCTATGCCGACGGCATAGGGCCGTATACCGTCAGGCTGTCTGCATATGCTGTATACCGTCGGTATAGCTCTATTCCGACGGCTGCGTCCGCATAGGGCCGTCGGTGTCGATCTCGAAGGCGTAGTCTTGTTAGACCGCCGGCATAGATATGCCATCGGCACAGACCCCTATACCAATGGCTTCCATACAACCGTCGACATAGAATCACCGTTGGCGGAAAACAGTAAGGCGCCAACTTACGGCGCCGTCACCAAGTCGAACCAACCAAAAGCGGTCACGTGGCAAGGGTAAGCCGATGGCCTAGTGATGTCTACTACACAACCTTCTTCTTGTAGACGTTGTTGGGCCTGCAAGTGCACAGGTTTGTAGGACAGTAGCAAATTTCCCTCAAGTGGATGACCTAAGGTTTATCAAT
This sequence comes from Triticum urartu, assembly GCF_056163025.1. Classification (NCBI taxonomy): domain Eukaryota; kingdom Viridiplantae; phylum Streptophyta; class Magnoliopsida; order Poales; family Poaceae; genus Triticum; species Triticum urartu. The sequence continues at coordinate 430,696,010 of NC_141877.1, read as the reverse complement.
CCGTAGGAGGCGTAGGATGAAGATGATCTCTCTCAAGCAACCCTGCAACCAAATAACAAAGAGTCTCTTGTGTCCCCAACACACCCAATACAATGGTAAATTGTATAGGTGCACAAGTGGTATATGGATAGTAGATAAAGGTATTTGTAATCTGAAATAATAAAAACAGTAAGGTAGCAAGTGATAAAAGTGAGCGCAAACGGTATTGCAATGTGTTGAAACAAGGCCTAGGGTTCATACTTTCGCTAGTGTAAGTTCCCTCAACAATACTAACATAATTGGATCACATAACTATCCCTCAACATGCAACAAAGAGTCACTCCAAAGTCACTAATAGCGGAGAACGAACGAAGAGATTATGATAGGGTACGAAACCACCTCAAAGTTATTCTTTCCAATCAATCCGTTGGGCTATTCCTATAAGTGTCACAAACAACCCTAGAGTTCGTACTAGAATAACACCTTAAGACACAAATCAACCAAAACCCTAATGTCACCTAGATACTCCAATGTCACATCAAGTATCCGTGGGTATGATTATACGATATGCATCACACAATCTCAGATTCATCTATTCAACCAACACAAAGGACCTCAAAGGTGCCCCAAAGTTCTACCGGAGAATCACGATGAAAACGTGTGCCAACCCCTATGCATAGGTTCCCAATGTCATGAAACCCGCAAGTTGGTCACCAAAACATACATCAAGCGTTCTCAAGTCTTTAAAGACTCAATCCAATAAGATCATTTCAAAGGGGAAAACTCAATTCATTACAAGGGAGAAGAGGGGAGGAGAAACATAAGATCCAACTATAATAGCAAAGCTCGCGATACATCATGATCGTATCATCTCAAGAACACGAGAGAGAGAGAGAGATCAAACACATAACTCCTGGTACATACCCTCAGCCCCGAGGGAGAACTACTCCCTCCTCGTCATGGAGAGCACCGGGATGATGAAGATGGCCACCGGTGAGGGTTCCCCCCTCCGGCAGGGTGCCGGAACGGGTCTATATTGGTTTTTTGTGGCTACGGAGGCTTCTGGCGGTGGAACTCCCGATCTATTATGCGTTCTGGAAGTTTTAGGGTATATGGAGTTATATAGGCAGAAGAAGCACGTCAGGGGAGCCATGAGGGCCCCACGAGGCAGGGGGCGCGCCCCTACCCTCGTGAGCTCCTCCTTCCTTCCTTGACGTGGGGTCCAAGTCCATCGGGTGGCTTTCGTTCCAAAAATAACTTCTCTAATTGATTCCGTTCCGTTTCGACTCCGTTTGATATTCCTTTTTTTCGAAACACTGAAATAGGCATAAAACAGCAAATCTGGGCTGGGCCTTCGGTTAATAGGTTAGTACCAAAAGTGATATAAAAGTGGATAATAAAGCCCAATATTGCCCAAAATAGTAGATAATATAGCATGGAGCAATCAAAAATTATAGATACGTTGGAGACGTATCAAGCATCCCCAAGCTTTATTCCTGCTCGTCCTCGAGTAGGTAAATGATAAAAAAGATAATTTTTGATGTGGAATGCTAGTTGGAATAATTTCAATGTAATTCTTCTTAATTATGGTATGAATATTCAGATTCATAAGATTCAAGACAAAAGTTCATATTGACATAAAAATAATAATACTTCAAGCATACTAACTAAGCAATTATGTCTTCTCAAAATAACATGGCCAAAGAAGGTTATCCCTACAAAATCATATAGTCTGGCTATGCTCCATCTTCACCACACAAAATATTTAAATCATGCACAACCCCGATGACAAGCCAAGCAATTGTTTCATACTTTTGATGTTCTCAAACTTTTTCAATCTTCACGTAATACATGAGCGTGAGCCATGGACATAGCACTATAGGTGGAATAGAATGGTGGTTGTGGAGAAGACAAAAAAGGAGGAAGATAGTCTCACATCAACTAGGCGTATCAACGGGCTATGGAGATGCCCATCAATAGATATCAATGTGAGTGAGTAGGGATTGCCATGCAACGGATGCACTAGAGCTATAAGTATTTGAAAGCTCAACAAAAGAAACTAGTGGGTGTGCATCCAACTCGCTTGCTCATGAAGACCTAGGGCATTTTGAGGAAGCCCATCATTGGAATATACAAGCCAAGTTCTATAATGAAAGATTCCCACTAGTATATGAAAGCGACAACATAGGAGACTCTCTATCATGAAGATCATGGTGCTACTTTGAAGCACAAGTGTGGTAAAAGGATAGTAGCATTGTCCCTTCTCTCTTTTTCTTTCATTTTTTTATTTGGGCCCTTTTCTCTTTTTATGGCCTCTTTTCTTTCTTTTTTTGGGCTTCTTTGGCCTCTTTTATTTTTTTATTTCGTCCGGAGTCTCATCCCGACTTGTGGGGGAATCATAGTCTCCATCATCCTTTCCTCACTGGGACAATGCTCTAATAATGATGATCATCACACTTTTATTTACTTAGAAATTGCAACTCGATACTTAGAACAAAGATGACTCTATATGAATGCCTCCGACGGTGTACTGGGATATGCAATGAACCAAGAATGACATGTATGAAAGAATTATGAACGGTGGCTTTGCCACAAATACTATGTCAACTACATGATTATGCTAAGCAATATGACAATGATGAATGTGTCATGATGAACGGAATGGTGGAAAGTTGCATGGCAATATATCTCGGAATGGCTATGGAAATTCCATAATAGGTAGGTATGGTGGCTGTTTTGAGAAAGGTATATGGTGGGTTTATGGTACCGGCGAAAGTTGCACGGTACTAGAGAGGCTAGCAATGGTGGAAGGGTGAGAGTGCGTATAATCCATGGACTCAACATTAGTCATAAAGAACTCACATACTTATTGCAAAAATCTACAAGTTATCGAAGCAAAGTATTATGCGCATGCTCCTAGGGGGATAGATTGGTAGGAAAAGACCATCGCTCATCCCCGACCGCCACTCATAAGGAAGACAATCAATAAATAAATCATGCTCCGACTTCATCACATAACGGTTCACCATACGTGCATGCTACGGGAATCACAAACTTCAATACAAGTATTTCTCAAATTCATAACCACTCAACTAGCATGACTCTAATATCACCATCTCCATATCTCAAAACAATTATCAAGTATCGAACTTCTCTTAGTATTCACAACACTCATAAGAGAATTTTATTATTAATCTTGTATACCTGGCATATTAGGATTTTAAGCAAATTACCATGCTATTTAAGACTCTCAAAATAATCTGAGTGAAGCATGAGAGTTCATCTAATTCTTCAAAATAAAACTACGACCATGCTCTAAAAGATATAAGTGAAGCACTAGAGCAAATGACAAACTACTCCGAAAGATATAAGTGAAGATCAATGAGTAGTCGAATAATTATGCAACTATGTGAAGACTCTCTAAAATTTAATAATTTCAGATCTTGGTACTCTATTCAAACAGCAAGCAAAGCAAAATAAAATGACATCTAAGAATGGAAAACATCATGTGAAGAAGCAAAAATTTAGGATCAACCGATACTAACCGATAGTTGTTGAAGAAGAGAGGTGGGATGCCAACCGGGGCATCCCCAAGCTTAGATGCTTGAGAATTCTTGAAATATTATCTTTGGGTGCCTTGGCCATCCCCAAGCTTGATTTTTTGTGTCTCCTTAATTCCTCTCATATCAAGGTCTCCCTAAATCTCAAAAGCTTCATCCACACAAAACTCAACAAGGACTCGTGAGATAAGTTAGTATAGACCATTGCAAAAACCTCATCATACTCTACTGTAGCAAATCACTAAAATTATTATTCAACATTGCATACTAAATGCCTCTGCATATTTAATAGTCCTATCCTCAAATGGAATCATTAAAGAAGCAAACATATGCAAACAATGCAAACATAACAGCAATCTGCCTAAACAGGATAGTCTGTAAAGAATGCTGCAACATCCATACTTACCTAGATCCAAAAATTATGAAAGAAAATTCCCACTGTAGTAAATTTATCAGAGCTTAATATGCAAAAGGTTTCAACATTTTATCACGTTCTGACTTTTCTAGGGAATTATTGCAACAGCGGTAAACTTTCTGTTTTCAAACAGCAACATGTATACTTGTAACATAGGCATAGTAAAGGCTATCAATGCCACTTTTATTGAAATAAAAGATGCAAAACATTATTATAAATAACAGCAAGGAAATCCTAACAAAATAAATTGACGCTCCAAGCAAAGCACATATCATGTGGCGAATAAAAATATAGCTCCAAGTAAAGTTACCGATGAACGAAGACGAAGGAGGGGATGCCTTCCGGGGCATCCCCAAGCTTAGGCTCTTGGCTATCCTTGAATATTACCTTGGGGTGCCTCGGGCATCCCCAATATTAGGCTCTTGCCACTCCTTATTCCATAGTCCATCGAATCCTTACCCAAAACTTGAAAACTTCACAACACAAAACTTAACAGAAAACTCGTAAGCTCCGTTAGTATAAGAAAATAAATCACCACTTCAAGGTACTGTAATGAACTCATTATTTATTTATATTGGTGTTAAACTTAATGTATTCCAACTTCTCTATGGTTTATAAACTATTTTACTAGCCATAGATTCATCAAAATAAGTAAACATCACATGAAAAACAGAATCTGTCAAAAACAGAACAGTCTGTAGTAATCTGGATCAAACGTATACTTCTAGAACTCATAAAATTCTCAAATAAATTGCTGGACCTAAGGAATTTATCTATTAATCATCTTCAAAAATAAATAACTAAATAGAACTCTCCAAATAAAAATGGCAGCAATTCTTGTGAGCGCTAAAGTTTCTGTTTTTGACAGCATGATCAACAAGACTTTCCCAAAGTCTTCCCAAAGGTTCTACTTGGCACAAAAACTAATTAAAAGTATAAAACCACATCTAAACAGAGTCTACATGAATTATTTATTACTAAACAGGAACAAAAAGCAAGGAACAAGAATAAAATTGGGTTGCCTCCCAACAAGCGCTATCGTTTAATGCCCCTAGCTAGGCATGATAATGACAATGATGCTCACATAAAGGATAAGAATTGAAACATAAAGAGAGCATCATGAAGAATATGACTAACACATTTAAGTCTAATCCACTTCCTATGCATAGGTATTTTTTGAACAAACAACTTATGGGAGCAATAATCAACTTGCATAGGAAGGTAAAACAAGCATAACTTCGAAATTTTAAGCACATAGAGAGGAAACTTGATATTATTGCAACTCCTACAAGCATATATTCCTCCCTCATAATAATTTTCAGTAGCATCATGAATGAATTTAACAATATAACCAGTACCTAAAGCATTATTTTCATGATCTACAAGCATAGAAATTTTATTACTCTCCACATAAGCAAAATTCTTCTCATTCAGAATAGTGGGAGTATCATAAGAGACTTGAATACTATAAATTGTTTCCACGTTAAAGGAGTAATGGTCAGAGAAAGCATACTCATAATCATGACAAGTTTTATAAATATAATCATCACTACTCTTTATAGCATAAGTTCTATCACAATAATCATCATAAGTAGCAACTTTGTTCTCATCATAATCACTTTGCGTATCAAAACATGGAAGGCTAAAAATATCATCATTATTAAACATAGCATCCCCAAGCTTGGGACAAACATTAATTGCAGCAAAAATATTCTCAAATATTTCATCCTCATCAAACATAGCTTCCCCAAGCTTGGGCCTTTTCGTATCATAAGCATAATCACTCTCATCATTAATAGTATGGATAGCACCAATAGTATAGCAAACATTATTATCATATTCTTCCAAGCAAGTACCAAAAAGATTTTCAAGATCATAAGAACTATCATTATCTTCCCAATCATAATCATCACAATAAGGAATAGGCATAACGAGATCATCATAAAGTGTATCATCTTCATTTTCATGAGGCACAACAATAATAGGAGCAACTTTATTTGGGAGAGATATATTTTTACCTCTCTTCCTTTTTCTTTTATTCTTCTTCACCACATCATGTGTGGGTTCAATCCTCTTTTTGGAGCTCCTTATTAATGAGATTGGTTGAATAGGAGGCTCCTCCTTGTTACCTGATTCATCATAAGAAATAATAGGAGGGTATTGGGAAGTCTCTTCCCTTTCATTAGTATTCTCTTCATCTTCTATTTGTTTTCTTTTCTTTATGTAATTGGCAATATAAGGATTTTCAATGCAATTCACCGCACAATACATATAAATCTTTTCTAGATCAAAATGAAGAACTTTATCAAGATTAAACTTTGGAATACCCTCAGTTATACGTTTCATTTCTTCATAACCCAAAAGAAGGCTAAGCTCTTTATGATGCTCAAGGGTAATCAAATTATCACAATGTTTGGATACGACTTGATCATGAAACAAATAGCATTGGAGCTTTAAATGACCATGTTCATTGCAAAGTTCACAAGGAGCACGAAAAATATTGAATTTTTCAGCACATTCATCTAGCTCTTCTTGCAAGAATTTGGTCTCTAAGTACTTATGCCTCTTGCAATATCTACCTTCCCTATTTGGTGTGTACTTGCAAACCTAGTCTACTCCACAAAAATTGACATGTTTATAGGAGGCATTTTCATCATAACTAGTGCAATCATCATTAGCATCATGGATATTCAAAGAATTCGTACTAACAACATTGCAATCATGCTCATCATTCAAATATTTAGTGCCAAACATTTTATAGATTTCTTCCTCTAGCACTTGAGCACAATTTAGCTTTCCATCATACTCACGAAAGATATTAAAAAGGTGAAGCGTATGAGACAAACTCAATTCCATTTTTTTGTAGTTTTCTTTTATAAACTAAACTAGTGATAAAACAAGAAACTAAAAGACTCTATTGCAAGATCTAAAGATATACCTTCAAGCGCTAACCACCCCGGCAACGGCGCCAGAAAAGAGCTTGATGTCTACAACACAACCTTCTTCTTGTAGACGTTGTTGGGCCTGCAAGTGCACATGTTTGTAGGACAGTATCAAATTTCCCTCAAGTGGATGACCTAAGGTTTATCAATCCATAGGAGGCGTAGGATGAAGATGATCTCTCTTAAGCAACCCTGCAACCAAATAACAAAGAGTCTCTTGTGTCCCCAACACACCTAATACAATGGTAAATTGTATAGGTGCACTAGTTCGGCGAAGAGATGGTGAAACAAGTGGTATATGGATAGTAGATAAAGGTATTTGTAATCTGAAATAATAAAAACAACAAGGTAGCAAGTGATAAAAGTGAGCGTAAACGGTATTGCAATGTGTTGAAACAAGGCCTAGGGTTCATACTTTCGCTAGTGTAAGTTCCCTCAACAATACTAACATAATTGGATCACATAACTATCCCTCAACATGCAACAAAGAGTCACTCCAAAGTCACTAATAGCGGAGAACGAACGAAGAGATTATGGTAGGGTACGAAACCACCTCAAAGTTATTAATTACAATCAATCCGTTGGGTTGTTCCTATAAGTGTCACAAACAGCCCTAGAGTTCGTACTAGAATAACACCTTAAGACACAAATCAACCAAAACCCTAATGTCACCTAGATACTCCAATGTCACATCAAGTATCCGTGGGTATGATTATATGATATGCATCACACAATCTCAGATTCATCTATTAAACCAACACAAAGGACCTCAAAGAGTTCCCCAAAGTTCTACCAGAGAATCACGACGAAAACGTGTGCCAACCCCTATGCATAGGTTCCCAATGTCACGAAACTCGCAAGTTGGTCACCAAAACATACATCAAGTGTTCTCAAGTCTTTAAAGACTCAATGCGATAAGATCACTTCAAATGGGAAAACTCAATTCATTACAAGGGAGAAGAGGGGAGGAGAAACATAAGATCCAACTATAATAGCAAAGCTCGCGATACATCATGATCGTATCATCTCAAGAACACGAGAGAGAGAGAGATCAAACACATAACTACTGGTACATACCCTCAGCCTCGAGGGAGAACTACTCCCTCCTCGTCATGGAGAGCACCGGGATGATGAAGATGGCCACCGGTGAGGGTTCCCCCCTCCGGCAGGGTGCCGGAACGGGTCTAGATTGGTTTTTTGTGGCTACGGAGGCTTCTGGCGGCGGAACTCCCGATCTATTATGCGTTCTGGAAGTTTTAGGGTATATGGAGTTATATAGGCAGAAGAAGCACGTCAGGGGAGCCACGAGGGCCCCACGAGGCAGGGGGCACGCCCCTACCCTCTTGAGCTCCTCCTTCCTTCCTTGACGTGGGGTCCAAGTCCAATGGGTAGCTTTCGTTTCAAAAATAACTTCTATAATTGATTTCGTTCCGTTTCGACTCCGTTTGATATTCCTTTTCTTTGAAACACTGAAATAGGCATAAAACAGCAAATCTGGGCTGGGCCTCCGGTTAATAGGTTAGTCCCAAAAGTAATATAAAAGTGGATAATAAAGCCCAATATTGCCCAAAACAGTAGATAATATAGTATGGAGCAATCAAAAATTATAGATACGTTGGAGACGTATCACCTGGCAGGGAGCTATGCCGACAGTAAGGTCGCCGGCTTAGACATAGTATATGCCGTCTGGCAGGGGCTATGCCGACGGCAAGGCCGTCGACACAGTTTTGTCTATTTTTTAAATTTTTCGTTTTTGCATTTTTTCCATTCAATTGACAACACAACACATATTTATATGTATATATACAGGAATATCATCATTCTCTAGAACCTCATCTACATAATATGAAAGACATCATCATCATCTAAAGATCATGAACATCGTCATCGTCAAAATTTCTTGAACATAAGTATGAAACATCATCATCGTCAAAATTGCATGAACATAAGTATAAAACATCGACATCATTGTCATCATCTAAAGAACAGTAGGAGGAAGTATGGAACATGGAAAGCATAACAAAATATGGAAAACATCATCATTTAAAAAAGACTAGGATCATCGCCACTGTCGCCACCACCATTAGCTTCAGCCTCACCACTAAGACCACCAGCACCGCCAAGACTAGCACCACTTCGCCAGACTGGAGTGACAGGGCTCCGTGAAGCAGGAGTGGAACCACCAACACCACCACCAAAAACTGATGATCCACCGGTTCCCTACATGTTTGAAAAGAGATTGTAGGGGTAATTATGATAGTGTTGAATCAACAATAACTAGTGGTCTAATAGTTTGGCAATGTACTAACCGGAGTCCCACTGCCTAGTGCCAACCATTCTTGATTGAATAGTTTGGCAATGTACTAACCGGAGTCTCACTACCTAGTGCCACCCATTCTTCGAGCGTAGGCAAGTATGGGTATGCTTCAGAAGGTGGTGGTGCGGGTCCCAGTGATGGTGGATCCATGCGGTTTTGCATAGCCGCAAACATAGCCTGGATGTTAGTTGACCAAGCAAACACAAAGGTCAAGAGAAATGAAAGTGCAAAATTTAGGTTGGTTCTAAGTGGGCAAAACTAACCATCATCATTTGACAGTTGTAATCCTAGTTTCCCTGAACTTGTTGTAAGTACTCCCGTAGCTCGACAAAGACCGCATATGCCTACAATATGACATGATGAAACTAATAAATCATAGCGATGCTAAAAATATAGTGAGAAAGAAAGAAGATAAGGGGGGAATACTTACATCATGCTGGCTGGCTAAGCTCGGCTGGGAACGGGTCGTACTCCCGCTCGGGCTCGGGTTGGTAGCTCGAAGTCGTGTGTAGGAGATAGAAGGAGTGATCACGCCATCGAGGCAGCGACCATGGTACTTCGGCTGGAATGCCACCACCGCCGTCTCGTCGGTCTGCGACAGGATGGGGTCACCAACATCCGGCCAAGGATGGAACCACTAAAACTACTCTATGTAGGCCGTCAGGTTCTTCTCGGTATTGTCGTAGTACTCGCCCTCGCCTTCCTTGCGCTTACTCCACACACACGGGCCAGCCTCCACGTCTCCATGTCTGAGAGCGACTTCTTCAACTTGCCCTCCTGCAATATCAAACAGAAATTAGCCATACATAAGAACACGATGGTAAATAGAAGACAAAGAGTGTATCATGTATGTAGATATACCTTGACTTTCTTGTAGCGCCAGTGGCTCTGCTTTCCTTGGTCGTGTGTTTCATCGGTTCCACGATTAGCCTGGTTTTTTCTTCTCTTGGCAGCAAACTTTGCATCCTGCCCGAGCCACCTATCCACCAAACTGAAGGAAATATGCCCTAGAGGCAATAATAAAGTTATTATTTATTTCCTTATATCATGATAAATGTTTATTATTCATGCTAGAATTGTATTAACTGGAAACATAATACATGTGTGAATACATAGACAAACAGAGTGTCACTAGTATGCCTCTACTTGACTAGCTCGTTAATCGAAGATGGTTATGTTTCCTAACCATGAACAAAAGAGTTGTTATTTGATTAACAGGATCACATCATTAGAAGAATGATGTGATTGACATGACCCATTCCATTAGCTTAGCACCCGATCGTTTAGTATGTTGCTATTGCTTTCTTCATGACTTATACATGTTCCTATGACTATGAGATTATGCAACTCCCATTTGCCGGAGGAACACTTTGTGTGCTACCAAACGTCACAACGTAACTGGGTGATTATAAAGGAGCTCTACAGGTGTCTCCAAAGGTACATGTTGGGTTGGCGTATTTCGAGATTAGGATTTGTCACTCCGATTGTCAGAGAGGTATCTCTGGGCCCTCTCGGTAATGCACATCACATAAGCCTTGCAAGCATTGCAACTAATGAGTTAGTTGTGAGATGATGTATTACGGAACGAGTAAAGAGACTTGCCGGTAACGAGATTGAACTAGGTATTAAGATACCGACGATCAAATCTCGGGCAAGTAACATACCGATGACAAAGGGAACAACGTATGTTGTTATGCGGTCTGACCGATAAAGATCTTCGTAGAATATGTGGGAGCCAATATGAGCATCCAGGTTCCGCTATTGGTTATTGACTGGAGACGTGTCTCGGTCATGTCTACATTGTTCTCGAACCCGTAGGGTCCGCACGCTTAAGGTTTCGATGACAGTTATATTATGAGTTTATGAGTTTTGATGTATCGAAGGAGTTCGGAGTCCCGGATGAGATCGGGGACATGACGAGGAGTCTCGAAATGGTCGAGACGTAAAGATCTATATATTGGACGACTATATTCGGACATCGGAAAGGTTCCGAGTGATTCGGGTATTTTTCGGAGTACCGGAGAGTTACGGGAATACGTATTGGGCCTTATTGGGCCATACAGGAAAGAATAAAAAGGACCTCAAGGGTGGCCGCACCCCTCCCCTTGGTCTGGTCCGAATTGGACTAGGGAAGGGGGGCGCCCCCTTCCTTCCTTCTCCTTTTCCCTTCCTCTTTTCCTATTCCATATGGGAGGTGGAATCCTACTAGGACTAGGGAGTCCTAGTAGGACTCCACACTTGGCGCGCCCCCTCCTAGGGCCGGCCTCCTCCTCCCTTGCTCCTTTATATACGGGGGCAGGGGGGCACCTCTAGACACATAAGTTGATCCACGTGATCATATTCTTAGCCGTGTGCGGTGCCCCCTTCCACCATAATCCTCGATAATATTGTAGCGGTGCTTAGGCGAAGCCCTGCAACGGTAGTACATCAAGATTGTCACCACGCCGTCGTGCTGACGGAACTCTACCCCGACACTTTGCTGGATCGGAGTCCGGGGATCGTCATCGAGCTGAACGTGTGCTAAAACTCGGAGGTGTCGTAGTTTCGGTGCTTGATCGGTCGGGCCGTGAAGACGTACGACTACATCAACCGCGTTGTTATAACGCTTCCGCTGTCGGTCTACGAGGGTACGTAACAACACTCTCCCCTCTCGTTGCTATGCATCACCATGATCTTGCGTGTGCGTAGGAATTTTTTTGAAATTACTATGTTCCCCAACACGAACTCACCCATCTGTCAGTCCTTCCGTAGCACCAAGAAGGAATAACCTAAATAATGGAGGCATCACATGTCATCACGAAACAATCAAATTGACCGCGAATGTTGGAATGAAAAGTCTGTAATACATACCATCAAGTATTACTCCCTACTCAAGGTAAGCCCTAGTCGCTACACTTCTTTCTTACTCATCTTCTGACCAAGGTAGTTGCGATAGTAGTGCGAGATGACCACCCAACGCACCTTGTACTGCATCTGGCGAGCCTTCTTCCTTGTAGCCACCACCAAGATCACATCGGCAGTGGCCTTGTCCTCCTTAAGAACCATATAGTATTGCTACAATCATATTAAAACCAGAATGGAACAAGGCATCTGTTAAGTGATTCAATGATAAACTATGAACGAAACTCAAGACGGGTGATTCTGAAGAGAACTTACCCAAAATTTTGTGATCGCGGCCTTAGCATCCATCCCATACTCCATGACAGTGGTAGCTTCATAGTGCTCCCCAGGTCGTGGCCAAAATCTGTAGCTCCAGGCCCTTGTCTGGCCACGGGTTGTACAGGCTCGGCCAAAACTCCTTCAATAGGGTAGTGATAATGACGTTCGGAATACAGCCGTTGTCTCCAACAAGTTTCCAATTGCTGCAGAAGAATGAAAAAATTAGCATGTGTACAATGAAAATATTAGTATGTGTTCAAAATATGATTGAGAGGCACTTACTCTTTCCCTATGGGTTCAATGAGCCACTTCTGCTCCTCGATAGTAGGAGGTGTAGGGAGTTGCGCAGTACCACGCAGCCACCCCTTCGCGCCACCCGTCGGCAAGTCACCCTACTCCCCGCCACCATCCTCCTCACATGCCTTATCCTCGCCCTCATCTTAAACCTCCTTCTCCTCCTCGCCCTCCTCCTGATCCTCCTCCTGCTCCGCAACCTCCTCCTCCTCGGACTTAGAGGGTGCCTCAGTATAGGAGGGTGTCAAAGACGACCCCCCTATGTTGGACACGGAACACAGTTTCTTGCCCCGACCTCGTCTTCCCCACCCCCTCCTCCTCTAGGGGCTCTCCCCACACCCCCTCCTCCTCTAGGGGCTCTTCCCCACACCCCTGGACCTCCCTATGAGGTGTCGTCCTCAAGTAGTCGGGGGGCACCTGACAGGGTCATCCACTCCAACTAACAGCTCTTTCAATTTGCTTACGAAACCCGCGTCGTCGGCCTTGCCCATGATTAGCAAATTAACCTGCATTTACAAGAGAATAAACAATTAATAAGGATAAAAAATAAATAAGCATACAAAAAAGCACATTAACAACAAAAAATCACATTAAGCATAAAAAGGAACATTAACAAAATATGCAATGTATAAGCATGCTATATATAAATACAAAAAACACATCTTTTTTGTTTACGTCTCTTGGACCAAGACTTCGACATCACTCTCGATGAGTGGTGTAACCACTTTGGCTTCCCCAACAACCATGATGACATCCGCAATGTTTATGAGTTTACTGACCCGCACCCAAGCAATCCTTCAATGAGATGAGCATTCGTTGCTCAAGAGCCAGTAGTATTGAAAGTCCTGTTATATGTTATTTCTATTATGTTATCACTAACTCGGTGCAGGAATGAGGAGAAGTTTCTAACGTGAATGAATAGAATATGATAATTCTGGGGAAAGCAACAAACCTTGATGTCGGTTATTCTCCCAACTTAGGGGCAATAATTTTGCTACACCTCACGCATCAAGCAAATCATGCACAAGGAGATATCGTGTGCGACGGAGTGATCACTATGTTGGCCAAATCCCTTGGTCTCAACTACAATCACCTTTGCCCCATTGTCGGTAACAACCTTGTTCATATTCGTGTTCTTACTAGCGCTGGAATAGTATTAGTTAGCCGTGGTCATCATTCCATCATAATACCTAGAGTGGCACACTTGTTGCCCACTCCTATGCCTAACCATTTTTCCATAGAAGATGGACAATTGCATTATGTTCATAGGCAGGAGAACCTAAGCAGGTAGATGAAGAAGAACTCGCCACCGATGGAGAAGAGGAGCAGCCACAACAAGGAGCCTGCACCACCTATGCAGACCTCAGCAGCCTCCAGGGCTCAATTAATGATATGGGAAACCTCGTTGTGTCCCTTCGAGGCACGTCCACCAACATGAACATGAACTTCTCCAACTGGAGCCAAGACTGGGCTCCTGACCAACCGCCACAATGACCCCGCCGTGGGCTTGCAAAAACTTAAACTTGGGGGAGGCCATCACCACTTATACATCAAGATGTAGTAGTATTATTTGAATAAATTGTAATGAGGTTGTACTTAAGCTCGTGGAGCTTCAAAACACTCGTGCTGCTTTGTTCCAACACTTTTCTTTTTTATTTGCTTTTGTTTTTTGTTTTTTTCCTTTGCGATTTTTTATTTGCAAGTTAGTTTTCAAAAGCCCCCCCAAAAAGCTTTGCTTTTCTCTTACTCTTTTTGCCCCTTGGAGTTAGTTTGCATTTTTGTATTCAGAGGAGTTGATCTACGCTGGATAATGTGGAATGCAAGAGAGTAAGGAAGAGAAGTGTGTAAATTCACAACCGTGAAGGTATGTCCTACGATTCCCGTCTTTTGCATTTGAAATACTTAAAGTAGATGTAGTAGTAGTATGTGTTATATGTGCAAACGGGAGTAAGTCTTGATAATTAAGACAAAAGGTTGTGTTCTAGTAGCTGAAATAATTTTGTAGCCTTTGTTCCGTTTAAGATCTAGATAATCATGACTTTTCGTGGGACAGTTTTGAAATGAAATGATCTTAACTGAGAATAACCATGCACAAGAGAAAGTCTTCAAAGACTTGGGTGTTTAGAAAAATTGTAGAGAATATTATGTTTGAAATGCTCAACCCGATATTGTTAATTTTAATAGACTTGATAGCAGTGGCGGAGCTTGGCCCAGAAATCTGGGCAGGCCGACTGTAGGAAATTATTCTAGGGGTTGTGTTTCATTGGCCAAAAATACATATATACTGCAGGAAAATTGCATGGCCTGGGCGGGCCACGGCCAATTCGGCCGTGCCATATCTCCACCACTGCTTGATAGCACTTGTGGATTAAATTCTCTAGAGGAATTTAGTTGAAGGGTGAACGAGATTACGCCAAAAAATTGTGTTGTATCTCTTACATGGTGCTTCAGCTTCTTGCTGGTGCCCTGGCCCTGCTACTCTATGCACGTGCACGTGTGTAAATGTGGCTTCGTCACCTTTCTTGATGTTATGTTGAGGACTCAGCTAGCCAATGAATGATCCACCAAGAGCGATAGCTCGAATTTCGGCTATGAGTTTGTTACCGTACATAGTGGCAACACTACAAATGCATATTATTCAGCTTTCTCTTGAATTGGTGTGTATATGGTTAATAAAGGGGACTGATGAAATGAGCTCGAAAGAGACAAATATCCAAGGTCCATAGTTCCCAAACATTAATACATAGCGATGCACTATGCATGATCACTTATCTGGCATAATCCCTTCACATGACAATCAGAGTTTCAGCAAACAATGGTTGAAATAAAGTGCTTAATAGCCTTGAGGATGAGATAATTGTGGGCATGTTTATGAGCACTAAAGCATCATGTTTTTCTTCATGCCTTTCACTCCCTACAATATGTTTTTATGGCTCTATCAAAGATCCTCTTCTGTGCACTCCCGGCTAGAAAGTTTTGTCTAGAATAAATAGAATGTAGTGTTGCAAAGTTGTTTTATCTAGTAGATCAAGAACTTTGTGTTAATAATCTTTGATTCACTAACACTTGCACAATAATCATGCCACCGCTACAGCTATGCTAAGTTTTTAGGTCAAGAAGCGGAGGGCTATCTAGGTGTACCGATCGTAATTGAACCAAAACCTTCTCGTTATTTCGGTTTAAACAACTAAGTTCCTTATAATTCAGATTTTTCTCTATGTTTCTCGAGGATGATCAAGTTTAAACTTGGGGGAGTTGATGAGTGATATTTTTACACTCATTCACCCTTGTTTAGACCGAGATATTTCATTTAAAAAGAGATATTCGCTTTGATATTGTTACTAATGACAAATGAATGCAAAGGATTCCACAAATCCTCTCTTTGATGTGTTCCACAGGAAATGGGCTAAAAAGGGAAGAAATCATGTGGGAACATGGAAAGCAATGGAAATGAAGAAAGAAGGAATCAACAGGAGGTGTGCCAGAAGAAACAGCGCAAAAGTCGAGATTCCATATGATCATGAGCGTTCGTATAAGCAGTCGTATGGCATGGATTTTGAGGCAGATCGTCCACTTGAACAACTTACATGAAGGTGGGCCATCAAAATGTCAACGCGGGAGCATCGAATGAATCCAGAACTAAACCATTTTCGTCATCATCCACAAACCCTAGTCGTCGTCATTTCCATCTCCATAGCCACTATCACCACCATAGTGCTTCCTCATCTAGTTCATACTTGAAATCGTGCATCGCACAAGGCAACCATTGTAAGAAATATTTGTAATCAATCAATCTTCAAGATGTATTCTTCAATCGTGCATCGCATAATTGATTCCTGATGCATGACTCGTGTCGGTCAACATGTTATTTGGACACATCCCCCACTTCGGTTTGTAAGATGCACATCCCGATGGGTGACTTCCAGCGCACAAATTAAGATCATATCTGGTCCCAACACAAATACATGGTTGTAAGCGTTAAGACCTCATACCCGTACCTCTTTTATTAGAAGTGTTTGAATCACTATTTGTTTGATTTATCCGGTCAAAAGCTGGAATTGATCCTTTAACAAAATCTTCATAGAGACTATCGCTTCAAGTGAATCTTCCTCTCGTGGGTTTGATAACCCAGGGTCTCCTCTAGGGGAAAATAGGTGCGGGATACACATTTCTGTTCCATTGCCGAATCACTAAAAGGAGGTATCACCTCCGAACATTCATAGGCAAGGAAGGACCGCCCCTGTAGGTACTTAGTTTGAATAAGTTGTAGCCAAAGTCCCCCCTTCCACACAAAGGATCCACCAGATCCACCTAACCATGCGGTCGACATTCATGCGATAATATGCATGGTTGCTAACACCTCCCATGTCCTTAGGTAAGCAAATATTATCCCCCTTCACCACATGGTATTTTTGCCAGCTATCCGCCGCTTTCCAGAAGAAGTGGGAGATGTATTTATCGAAGGAGTAATGCACTCCCTCCAATAGGATATACAACCCCATCATATACATGGGGAGACTAGAAAGGGAGAAGTCAATAAGAACGGTCTTACTCCCTGGACGTAAGACATCCGCACCAATTCTTCGAACTAGACACGACGTGACCCATAAGCGGGTCCAACTCACTAAAGGGTATTCACGAATACGACATCGACATCCCTAAGTATGCAATGGGAAAGGAGGACAAACTGCAGTTCAGGTTTTCGGTAATCCACTGTCGCTCGTCATCCGAGTACCCTAAAACTACAACTTTGCTCTTGCCGAAGTTGACCTTAAGACCGGACATGGCCTCAAAGCACAGAAGGAGGAACTTGAGATTGCAACCAAGTAGAGAGGTCATGTTTTCGGTCTTCCGTTCGAGGGCGGTTCACGGGATCTTCATCAATGGTTCGAGGGACTCCAAGTACGATCTACACCGACTCGTTTACTTCCATTGTTCCTGGGTGGTCGTAGGGCGGAAATTTTTGTTTTCTACTATGTTTCCCAACACTCAAAGTACAGAAGGAGGAACTTGAGATTGATAATATCAAGATCCGAACCCTCCACCATAATCATGGTGCATCCGCATATTGTAGATGCGTGAAGCCACTACTAGGTATTAAATGCCTAGCCACACAAGTGATGTGACATGCGATCCTAGTTTATCCAGGATAGCCGCAAGGGCGTCAACCGCAAGATTAAAGAGGAGGGGACACTATAAGAAAAAGACATCCGTGACATTTTGGTCCGATCATAAATATTTTCTATCATCACTTCCATGACAATAATAGAGACAAAAACATGAACCAATAATGGATGTGTAGGGCACCTACTTCTATGACAAAAAATTCGAGGGAAAATAGGCTTTTGGTCCTCGGCGGGCCGGCAGCACACCTATATGCGTTTCTTTGGGCCTTCCATGACTTAGAAAATCATGGTAGAAGTCAAGGCGAGATTTTTTGGGGGGGTTTCTCTGCCTCGCGCGGCATACGGCGGGGTGATCGGGAGGGGTGGTTTGCGTGTACATGTGTGAGCAGGGGCAATCCCTAGAACACACCCAAACCCTTGGAGGTTGCCTCGTTGCTGCCCTGCGCCCAGTTTCTCCCTCGCATCTCGTTGATCTAGACGTCGATGCCGCTAGGCTACTTATCCCTCTAGTTTTCTCAGCAGCTCTTAGTTCTAGACGGTGAAACTTTGCTAAACCACTACTTCGGTACATGTGCAATCCGTAGAGATATCATGCTTTCAATCTTCTTTCGAGGGATTGTTCACGGGACTTCAAGAATGATCTACACAACTCTCCTTCTGTTGCTACTTGAAGTTGGTAACGATCAGATCTAACCTTGTATGCATCTACATAGTGATCCTGGGAACTTGATCCATAGGATGAATTTTTATGTTCTACTATGTTCCCCAAAAAGGCCTATGGGTCGTCCCAGAGGGAATGGCCCAGGAGTGGGGAGGAGGAGGGCTACGGGATCATCATTTGCGACAATGGCGGTCAACAAGGAGGAGGGAGCGGCAGCGCGATCAGCAACGGCACGAGCCCTGTTCCATCCCAGCACCGGGGATGAGGGAGGGTTGCATGAAGATAGTGGAAGGGAGTCCCTCCAGAGCGCTCCATGGATGCCCAGAAGTCGCGGATGGTGGTGACACAGGCATCTAAGAATGTGGAGTACCATCCACTGGAATCCTGGTTGGAGTTGTCCTTGTCGCTGGACGAAAAGGGTAGTGGGTCCATAGGGATGATTCCGTGAGCGCGAAAGTCACACATGGCGATCTTGATGACGACAATATCGTTGTCAGGGAGCTTAACTCGGATGGGGGTGTTTTCGTGCTACACCATGACGAGGGTGCAAACACTCACACGGTCTTCCCAGACGGTGCAATAACGGCGCACACGTCGCCAATTTTCCTAAAAAAGTAATCGAACCCCGGGCCAGGCCATAGCTTGTGGGGGTAGTCGGAAGTCTTGATCTCAGCAGTGTCCTTGTAGAGCGCAATGGAATGATGGTCAATGTGCTTTGGCCTCTCGAAGGAGAGCGCATTTTCTTCATGATCGATGGGGTCATAGCGGGTAACAAGCTAGCAAACCACGACGTTCGGGCAGGAGACCAGAGCCGAACCATGAGCTTGACAAGGAATCCCCTTTCTAGGGTAATCAAGATTATGAAAATGTCTGGTGATCACCTTCTTCGTGCAAGATCAACCCTGACTAAGGCTTGACCATTGTAGTCCATAAGCCATGATGGCATATGTGGCATGTTCTTTGTGAACAACGCTGCAAAGATCTTTGTGGTCTTAGAACCTTTGTTGTTCGAACATCCACCAACAAGAAATAGGAGACTGTCAACTATCCGAACCTAGGGATACATCATGGAGCAAATTCTAGTTTGCATCCCTCGAAACTCAAACTCCTCACTTACTTGCAAGTTATTTTTCCTAAGCCTTACCATGTTAGCTTGCATGTGTACTGTTGTTTAAGGAACAACTAGTTTCAAGTCTAAAACTAGTCAACCCCCTAAATTTTGCCATATGCAGTAATTAAAAGGGAGAGAGTTGCCATGCTAATTAACGAAAAAGAATGTGAAAATCGTCACAACCCGCTGACTAAGCACACATAAAAGAGACACCACACACACCAATGAGGACTGTGGTCATTGCATCTAATTGTGTGCTTTTTGGTTCATTTCTTAGTAATAGATGTTTTAAGATGGAGCAAAAGCGCACCATGCAGTGGCGGAGCCAGAATTCGAGTATAGGGGGGGGGGAGTACATATATTGATCTAATCTCGTTGACAATTACTCGCCGCTGCTACTAAATTTGTCGATCGTTGGGGGGGGGGGGGGGGGGGAGGGGGCAGGCCCCTGCTCGTCCCCCCTGGCTCCGCCCCTGGCACCATGTAACTGCGATCTACGACTATCTCGAACGATACCATTTGCTCAGGTTAAGATACATGCAATCAATTTGCGCATAACAAAATTCTTTACCTCGTGGCAGCAACTGATATGTTATGCTTACTTTGGAAGGTAAAAAATCGCATAAGTGCGATACTCAATAGATATTGTGATTGTGACCTATGAGGACGAGTATATGGAGAGCTTTATTACCTCTGTCGACCTATCAAGTCCAATACGTATTACTATATTATCCTTTGTGTTGATAAAAGGGCTTCATAGATGATCGAAATATGTTGCAGGCCGGTTTTTGGGACATCTACATGCAATGACCAGTAATAACATGAGGTCATTGCAAACGATCATATACTTTTTGGGCCATTTCTTACTCAATTTTGTAGACCAAGCAAATATTACCCAGCCTAACAACAACAAAGGATTAAGAAACAAATAATTGGCATTTTGTTATCTCTTAGATAGCTAGCTTATCTTTGTCTTGCTGGGCGTCTAGTTCAATTTTTTCTATCTTTTTTAAGAATGTGTTACAATTTTATTTTCTCGCGGCATATCGGCTTTAACTTAATTTACTTGCAGGAGCAGCAGGATATGTATGTAACGGCACTGTGCAAGCATGTGCGTCAAAGGAAATGTCACATTCATAAACTCGGGCATCTGATCTCGATCGTGCTGTGAGTGCATGCACCTTGCACTCACCTTTGTTCTAGATAGGACAGACGAAAGCAAAGAGCCACCTATTAGCTTTATCATGCTCATCGGACAATGATGCACACGATACAGTTTCAATAATTCAGGACCATCTGCTATGACCTAGTAGTCCGCCTGCATCCTCTCATATATAGTCCATAGGCGAATCATCATTTCCTCGTCCAGAACACGCACGAGATCTGCGACGTCTTTCTATATAGTTTTGCGAATATCGCAATCATTGTCGGTAGTACTGTTCTTCGTCCCGTCGTCTTCCCGAGGACGAAGCCCAAGTGTGCGTCCAACCAATCTGGCGTTTTGTGCTAGTAGTACATAGGTCATGATATTTTGGCTTTCACGTGGTCAGTTGCTAATTTCTTGGTTGCCTCTAGATTCTTGCCAGCTCCCCCACATTTCCTTCACGAATCTTCCAAAAAAATTGGCCAACAAAGCGCTAGCCAATTTTTGGGGTTGGCAAAAATTGGCAGGGCATGCTATCATGAAGCAAGCACACCCTAGTTCACCTGCATGCATAGTCCACAGACGAATCATTTCATCGTCCAACACGCAGGAGATCTGCGCTCTGCGGCGCCTTTGCACATACATCAAGATCGTAATCATTGCCGGCAGGGGGGCGTAAAGGCAGCCCACGGATGTCCGAGATCCACGACGGGTCATTGGATAGCTCCGTCCATGGACGCAATACTGTTCTTCCGCCCCACAACTCTGGCGACAGGCGCACGCCGTCGCCGGCCACGCACTTGCTGACTTGTCCCGCTGAAGCTTCAACCACTCGTATGCTTCCCCGAAACAGGACTCGTCTCCTCTCAGAAAAGAGAAAGATGCGTTGGACGCGACAGGGTTCGTCCTCGCCACCTTACGTGCCACCGGGACGGGACGGGACACAAGGGAAGGACGGGACGGCACCTCACCTCAGTGCAGCCAAAGCCAACGCCCGGAGCCGTGCGTACCATGGGTCGCGACGGCCGGCGACGAGACGTTTTATCTGTCAGCAGCTCAGCATCGCACTATTGTTAACCGTACTGTCCTGTGGGACAGCGGAATAACCTGGTTCTTATCAGAGGCGATCGACCGGGGCAAGTGCCGGGCACAGGGCTGTGGACCTCCGGGTGGCATCGGCATTGGCAGAATGTGCGCCGACGTGGTCGACGCACACCACATAGCGGCGCCACATCGTGCTGCTCGTGTTCACACATGGCGCGATCGATCGTCGATCGATTCGGATCGGATCGAGCGAGGCACGATTTGTTCCAGAAAGGTGGCGCGCGTGTCACCAACACCTGATGTGACGGCGATGTTACTTGCCCCCGCCACTCCTGTCGCTCCCCTATGCGGAGCTACAAAAAGGTAGCGCGCGCATTGCTTCTCCCATGACCATGTGGTAGTAGTAGAGTCGAGAGCTCTTGCTCCTTGGCCATAACGTACGTGCACACGACTGCCCCTTGACTTGAACTGTTCCGGGAGAGGGGATGGCTGGCGGCATGGCTCCGCTGGGGGTGAAGAAGGAGAGGGCGGCGGAGTACAATGGCCAAATGACGCTCGCCGTCGCCATGGCCTGCGTCGTCGCCGCCATCGGGGGCTCCATCTTCGGCTACGACATCGGGATCTCCGGTACGTACCCACTAGCTAGCTAGCTAGGCTAGGTGCATGCATGAACAATCATGTTGTTCTATCCTTTTCATTATTATATCTCGGTTGAGCCACTCACTTGGGGTTCGGTTGTACAGTACGAGTGTGGCTATTTTTCTCTGCCGTGCTTGTTGCCATTGACCCTACAGGTAGACCCCTATGTGTTGTTTCTAAGCCGAGCTCAAAACCTAACAGCATGTAGCAATTCATACTGTTGTGATAACCTAAACCGAACACGCTTCTCACAGTCTCACAAGTCGGGGTCGGGCTTCTCGATTATTCTAGCTAGAAGAGGTAGCCTCTAGGCGAAGAGGAAACCCTAGCTACCGAATTTTACTCGGATGCTGGATGCTGTTAGGTTTAGGTTATCAAAGAGAAGAGAGAGTTTTTAGAAGCATGCAGGCAGTAAATACGTACATATCGGATGTCTTATACTACTAGCAGGATCATCACGTAACGTTGTAGCGATCTGTAACTTTGAAGCCAATCCAATCAAACTCCTGATAAGTATATGGATTTTTTCCATGAATAATCAAAATAATTGTTCTAAAAAACCAAAAATGGATAACCCAGACCTCCCCATCATGCTATGCCTACAACCATTTTTTTATTAAACATAAAATAACTCCAAGTCATCGAGTGCCAAAGGTTCACAGCAAGACACGACCACACCTTGCCGAAACAAAATTACTACATAGTTCATCCACATAATCTGCTACTGGCACGCCATTTAAACTGGTTGAACAAACAATGTGCGACCGTTTCCAAGCGGATGCACCCGACGGCCATAAGCCTTGCGTGTCTACATGTTGTAGTGATGACCATGTACGAGTTGAAGCCGTAGCTCCGAAGATAATCTGCAAAAAAAGGGAAAATATATTAGTTAAAAACACAATCATTTAGGCAATTCCAAATTGCGCAAAGAATGGCACAAACTCCTACTCGGGTGTGACCCTTCAGATTATGGCGAATACCATCCACATCAAATCAAAGAGGCGAATGAACATGATGGGAATAATGATGAATAGTTTCCTCTTGGTCACAAAAACAACAATAATGATGAATACCATCCCCTCTTTAGGTATCTAAAAAAAGAGCATGAACATGAATAGGCTCGAAGAACAACGTTGATGAGGGTAAGTCGTCCTCCATATGACAAAGGCCTACCCTTGCGACTGTTGAGCTTGTTTTGGGAATAGTCTTCAGCTACTTTCCATTCCTTGTTGGTGAGCCTATAGTGATGAATGAGGACTCTGATGTATGCAAATGGAAGGGATCCCACCTCACAGCCAAATAGATGCATGTACTGGCTCTCCTCTTTGGCCTTACCAAAATAGGATATCTTACTTTTGTGCAAATTAGTTTTCACACCCCAAACTTGTTCGGGAAGACACGTGATCAAACTAATCGCCTTTTTAAGGTCATGTTCATAAAAATGACCATGTAAACCACATGCTAGAGGACAGTCACACTTTCATCAATCAGATGTGGAATAAGGTCCCCAACCCGACCATCCTCCTTAGCCTCTGCTATAAGAATAGAGTACATATCTGCGCTATTTTAAATAGAATTGGTGACATGGGGTCACCTTCCTCAATCCCTTCTGGGTATGGAAATAATGACTGCTATCACCATTGACCTTAACCCCAACACTCTCTCCTTGAACATAAGAGTCCACTTGTTGCCTGCATTCAACCGTAAATCATTCCCGCGAAGGGCTTGCTCAAAAGAAATAACAGTTTACTTTGTTGTATGCCTTTTCAAAGTTCACCTTAAAGTTAACTCCATCGAGTTTCTTAGTGTGTAGCTCAATAATTATCATGAAGGACGACCACTTCCTCAACAATATTGCGAATAGGCATAAAGTTGTCCGGGTTGGGTACACCAGAGTATGAGCCATACTAGTCAATCGGACTAGAATGTTTGGCTCTCGGGTGTAATTACACCTGATTTTTTAAAATTGTAATTTGTAAGGAAGTCAAAAATCCTGAAACTTTTTACGAACAAAGTAGATTATTGTTGCACTCGTATAAAAACTTTCGCGAAGAAATGCTTTCATGTTGTTGTGGACGTAAAAAAACAAATTTGTCGCTATATACGCCATACTGTTCACGCTATTGTCAGAGAGTACTTGTCATTTTTGTCAGAATTTTGTCAGAGAATATTCCGTTGCAGAATATTTTTTGTACGCCAAAAACGACAGCTCAACTTTGTTGCGAAAAAGTTTTGGAACGTTTTGACTTTTTCTGAATATATATATAATACGTAACCAGGTGTAATTACCACCACGTTCCAAAGGGTATTTGCCATCTATTTGTGCCTACCTTAGTGAACATTTTAAAACTGGTATTCAACAAGCATATGGGTCATAATTAGTCAACCCGAACAACAGAAGCCTGATAATTCCAAAGTTGATGTCACTCTAGGGATGAAAACGGAGTGGAAACTTAAAACGGAAAGGAAATACGGAAATTTGCAAAACAAAAAATAAAATAGAATTTTTTACGCTTAATCGGAAACAAAAACAGAATGATGTTTTTCGGCGGAACATGCATGGAAACAGAACTTTCCAATTCCGTGAATATAGAATTTCTAGTTTTACTATGGGCTTCTGGCTGTTTTGTAGCCCAATAATCAAACAACAAACAATGACAAAATGAGCAGAATGATCGATGTGAGGCCCAACTTCTACAACCATGCACCTACTCAACTAGGCCCTACGTAATTGTCCAGTACTAACACAATACTACGCTAAGTCGCTAACCTAATCATGTTATTTTGTAGCCATGTTCAATTAACTAAGGTTGTTAGTTTGCCTGGGTTTTATCTATGGTCCAAGGGAGTTTTAACTTCCAGCCAACACCTGCTTTCGTTTCCGTATCCGCTCCGCGTTCGTTTTCGATAGTATCTGTTTTCATATTCATTCCGGATTTCTGTATTCATTTTCACTTCTGCAAAAAAAAATGAAAACAAATATGGTAGCATCCAGTTCCGTCCGGTTTCGTTCCGTTTTCATCCCTATGTCACTCTGTCTAACTTATTACACATGTTGCTACAGGAGTAAACACCATGGACCCGTTCCTCGAGAGGTTCTTCCCGGTGGTGTTCCGGCGAAAGAACTTGGTAAGCTTAGACAACTACTGCAAGTACGACAACCAGGCCCTCTCTGCCTTCACATCCATCCTCTATCTCTCCGGCCAAGTCTCTACACTTGCGGCCGCGCCGGTGACAAGGAACTACGGCCGCCGTGCCAGCATTATCTGCGGCGGCATCAGCTTTCTTATCGGCGCAGCCCTTAACGCGGCGGCTGTGAACCTCACGACGTTAATCCTCGGCCGCGTCATGCTTGGCGTCGGCATCGGTTTCGGCAATCAGGTGTGGTAAGCTCAGACATACGGAGAGTGGGTGATTGCATGTGTGCTTGTACAGCATTGCCACTGAACAACTTCTTGGTGCCATCGTAGGCTGTGCCGCTGTACTTGTCGGAGATGGCGCCGGCGCACCTCCGCGGCGGGCTGAACATGATGTTCCAGCTCGCGACGACGCTTGGCATCTTCTCGGCGAACATGATCAACTATGGCACGCAAAAAATCAAGCCGTGGGGTTGGCGTCTCTCGCTTGGTCTTGTGGCAGCGCCGGCGCTGCTGATGACGGTGGGCGGGATCCTCCTCCCCGAGACGCCGAACAGCCTCATCGAGCGCGGGCGCGTCGAGGAGGGTCGGCGTGTGCTGGAGCTGATCCGAGGAACCGCGGATGTCGACGCCGAGTTCACGGACATGGCGGAGGCGAGTGAACTGGCCAACACCATCAAGCACCCGTTCCGGAACATCCTGGAGCGGCGCAACCGGCCGCAGCTGGTGATGGCCGTGTGCATGCCGGCATTCCAGGTCCTGACGGGCATAAACTCCATCCTCTTCTACGCGCCGGTGCTGTTCCAGAGCATGGGCTTCGGCGCCAGCTGGTCCCTATACTCCTCCATGCTCACTGGCGCCGTGCTCTTGTTCTCCACGCTCATTTCAATCGCCACCGTCGACCGGCTTGGCAGGAGGAAGCTGCTCATCAGCGGCGGCATCCAGATGATCATTTGCCAGGTGATCGTGGCGGCGATACTGGCGGTGAAGTTCGACGCAGACAAGCATCTATCCCGGGGCTGCTCGATCGCGGTGGTGTTCGTGATCTGCCTCTTCATGCTCGCGTTCGGGTGGTCGTGGGGGCCGCTGGGGTGGACGGTGCCGAGCGAGATCTTCGCCCTGGAGACGCGGTCGGCGGGGCAGAGCATCACGGTGGCCGTCAACCTCTTCTTCACCTTCATCATCGCGCAGGCGTTCCTGTCGCTGCTCTGCGCCTTCAAGTTCGCCATCTTCATCTTCTTCGCTGCGTGGATCGCCGTCATGACCGCCTTCGTCTACGTCTTCCTGCCGGAGACCAAGGGCGTGCCCATCGAGCAGATGGTGCTGCTCTGGAGCAAGCACGGGTTCTGGAAGAACGTCATGCCGGGCATGCCACTCGAGGACGGATGGGGACCCGCTGGGGATAGTGCTCTTGCCGATATCAGCATTCACAAGTGAAAATCATTTGTGAACAGCGGATATAGATATGCGTGGCTCACAGCACGCGACGCGCGCGTGCTTGCAGTGGTTGGAACGTGTGCGTCTGCGTTAGTTAGCTCTACTAACTCATCGTGTTGTATCAGAGTGCACACACGCCGCACCCGCACGCGCTCACTTTTGGTGGGTGTGAAGCGTATGCTCTCGTCCTATGCTTGGATAGCGTGAGTAGGGCGTGGTCAGTGTTTTCCTAGCGTGCCTAAGAAACATACAAGTTTTTTTTAAGGAGGCTTACCCCTGGCCTCTGCAACGATGCATACGGTCATCTTATTAAAAAGTGTCTAGAAACTACTAACCACAGTGCGTTATTACGAAAAAACATACATAGAAAATATCGGTGCTTTCCTCTTTTCTTTCGGTAATCATGCTCTATACTTCTTAGGGCAGTCTCATTGAGTAGTAGGGCGTTTTGGAAACCGACGGAGGCCTTATCTTTGAAATTTCAAAATTCAAACTTTTGAGTTTCACAAAATTCTGAAAAAAAATACACATGCATACAAGGATGTAATGTGTATGCGTGTAAAATTTCAGGATGAAATTCCTTGAATTGTGAGTTGCACAAAAAAAATGAAGGACTTTAAGGATGAATAGTACATATCATGTGCAAAAAAACATAAGGATGAATAATACATATACTAAAAAGCCCCAGATCTGTTTACTTTGTGTAGCTCTCACTTTAACGTACTTCAATCTGAAATTTTACACATGTACATTATGTGTCTAGGTATGTGTGTATTTTTTTCAGAATTTTTTAAAACCGAAAAGTTTAATTTTGTTTAAATGTTTCCAATTTAAGGCCTCCATGAAACTTGTTCTCCATTTCGCATTTTTGAGTCTCAGTGCACTATATCTGAAGCTATATGTGGTGACAGTAAATAGATGCTTAGATATAGCAATCCCAGTGAGAACGGCATTTTGGAGCTCGGCCTCCATGAAGGCCAATTTTTTTGAAGAAAAAAAAATAAAATTCATTCTTTTTGGTTTCAGAAAATCTGAAAAGAAAATTGTACAAGTACACAAGGATGTGATGTGTATGTGTGTAAAATTTCAGAATGAAATACTTTGAGATGCGATCTCTGCAAAAAGAACAAATTCATGGACTTTTGAGATGAATAGTATCATGTATTAAAAATCACATATTTGTCTTTTTTACACAGCCCTCATTTCAACATATTTCGTCCTGAAAATATACACACATGTGTGTTATGCCTCCATGTATGTCTGTATTTTTTCAGAATTTTTCGAAATGTAATAACATAAATTTTGTTGAATTTTGAATTTTTAGGAAACGGCCTCCGTAGAGGCCGAGCTGCAAAAGCAATTTTCGAGTCCCAGTGCACTATATCGTAGTGTTGTATCCAAAACAACCCGTGTCACATCCCAAAATTTCAGTTTTTGAATGTGAATTATTAAAATATGGTTAAACAAAAAAGTTTGATTGTGATGCTTGAGCTTAGCTAGCATCAGGATCCAGTCGCACGACTTTGAAAGGTACCTACCGCTCAGCCACTGATCTCTCAGATATTGACGGCGCGTGACGTGTTCCAGAAAGCATCTGGATATCATCGTCACGGTGGTGTGTGAGGGAGTCCTGGATTATGGAGTCTTCGGGTGTCCGGGCTATTTGATATGGACCGGACTAATGGACCGTGAAGATACAAGGCAGAAGACCTTCCCTCGTGTCCGGGTAGAATTCCCCTATGTGTGGATGGCAAGATTGGTGTCCGGATATGTAATTTCCTTCCTCTACAACTGTACAACCCTAGGCCCCTCCGGTGTGTATATAAACTAGGGACGATCAGAATTCACATAAGCTAGACATCTAGGATTTAGCCATTACTATCTTGAGGTAGATCAACTCTTGTAACCTTTATACTCATCAAATACAATCAAGCGGGACGTAGGGTTTTACCTCTATTAAGAGAGCCCGAACTTGAGTAAACATTGTGTCCCGCTTGTCCCTTGTTACCTTCGATCCTCAGACGCACAGTTCGGGATCCCCTACCCGAGATCGGCCGGTTTTGACACCGACATTGGTGTTTTTATTGAGAGTTCCGCTATGTCGTCGACAGTAGGATCGATGGCTCATCTTGTCATCAGCGACGATGCTGTTTCCGGGGAGACCTTTCTCCCTGGTCAACTTTTCGTGTTTGGCGGTTTCTCTCTGCGTGCCAATTCAACTGGTCACCTTGAGCAGATCGACAGTTACACCCCTGGTCACCAAATCAGGTTCGGAAACCTGAATTACATCACTAATATCTGAGGAGATTTGATCTTCGAAGGGTTCTCGGCCCCGGCCGCCGCTCCTCATCCACATGAAGGAAGCCCGTCCATCATCAGATTTCGCTCAGGGATCGACCCTCATAGCCGCCTCGGCCTTAAATCCAGAGCGGGCCACTCTGTCCAAAAACGGGAGAATAAACCCCGCCGGACTCTCCCCTTTTATGGAGTTACCTGCCGGAGACCCAGAGATGACCATGTTGTCAACGGGCCGGAGTCCAACAGGACTCTCCTTGTCATCGGTAGGGCTGGTCGCCTGGTTAAACCGAACCGATCGATTCGGTTTCTCAGGTTTTGAAGAAATTCGGTTGTGAGAAAACAGGGACCGATCGGTCATTTGCAAAACAACTAACCGAGGAGTTCGGTGGCCCGATAATTCGGTTCAGTCTTTGGTTGGGACCAGATTGACCAATACAGATTAGAGAAGGAAAAATACGAGCACGCTTTCGAATTGATTTGCAAATAAAATTGATGCACACGGTTGAAACAAGATCATGCCTGTAAAAATCAGATTCTACAAGGAAGAACGTCATGTGGGTTCATCAGATCTCATACTCCAATCAGAATCCATCCTGATGCAATCAAATTGGAAGACCAAAAATCAAAGAGAAGGAGCCTCGGCTACACCCCGCCGCCAGCGGCTAGGTGGATAGGAGGAGCGTTGGCTGCAAGCCACCGCAGGCCACCGGGGTGGAGAGGAGTGTTGCATCTAGACTACCGCCAATGCCGCCCGCTTGGGTGAAGAAGAGAAGCGCTGGTTGTAGGCGGCCGCCGCCGGCCAGTCGTGCCGACTGCAGGCCACCGCCGCCAGCCAGGCATGTCGGCTACAGGCCACCGCTGCCGGCCAGGAGGAAAGGCGGCGCGTGTGACTAGGATAAAAATATGGGGTGGGGAATCGGAAGTGCAGGCAGAATTGTGGAGGCGCTGGACTGTACGCGAGAACGAAGGGTCGGGAGTTAGTTGGCCTGCTATTAGCTACTGGGCTTACGTACACTTTTGGTCCATATGCACGCAATATCGGTTTCTTCAGTCACTTCAAGTAACGAAGGCCAAACACCGAACTTCCAGAATTAATTTCGGTTCCTAGAAAGTGAGGACCGAATTAGTGACCAAAACTTTCGGTTTTGGTCTGTTTGGGTTCGGTCTAGGTCTTTTTGGTTCGGTCGTTTGGTTTTCGGTTAATATGCCCACCCCTAGTCATTGGGAAGCCAGACTCATCTCGGGATGTCAACTCCGAACTCACGAGGTCAGTTTCTACTGAGCTCGGCCAAGAGGTGATTACCGGACCTAGCTCAGCAGATCCTCAGCCACCTGTCCAGCTTTCGCTCCTAAACGAGGCGCTGGACCTAAGGTGATCTCTCGCCATTACGGGGGCCGTCTCTTCCGAACTACGCCTAGCCTAAACAGGGAGCTGAGAGCGGGAAATTTTACGTCCCACCCACCATCCATTTAATAGCCACTGTCGAGGACCTAACCGACATGCTAGACTACGCCTCCGAAGACATCGATGATATGAACGACGATGCCGGAGCCGAACAAGGCCAAAACCAGCCCATCATCGGGCGTTGGACGGCCACTTCTACTTACGACGTGTACATGGTGGATACGCCCGAAAAGGAGGACGCTGATGGCACTCAAGATCCCATTAAGGACAAGCCCGTCGAGGCGCCACCGAAACGCCGACGTCAGCGGCGCCACTCACGATCTCGTCGTGAAAAGGATAGCAATACTGGCACCGGAGATAATAACACCTCGGATGATGCCCAACAAAGAGCTACCCAGAATGCATGCTACTACCACAATTCGACGACGAGGCCCTTGAGCCAAATCCGTCAAGATACCACCATGCTGATGAACCAGACCGACCACCACGTGGACGGGACAAAACGACTAATTATGCCGAATACCAGCCCGCGCCACCCCGCCGTAGAGGCAAAGAGGCATCGGCTCCGGGTTACACATATGACTTATGTCAGGACCTGGACAATAGAGCCAGCCATACCAGATTAATATATGGATCAAGGGGACGTGCTCCGACACGAGACAACGGCCATCAAGCCTGGCGCGACAATCATCACCAAGTCTAGGCCGAGAACCGAATACGGACATCATCCGAACTCCGTCGTGATGTGGCCCGATATAGAGGCGCCGCACACCCCATGTGCTTTACCGATGAGGTAATCTAGCACCAATTTCCAGAAGGGTGTAAACTCGTAAACATCGAGGCATACGATGGAACTACAGATCCCACCGTATGGATTGAAGATTTTCTTCTCCACATTCACATGGCTCGTGGCGATGATCTCCACGCCATTAAATACCTTCCCCTAAAGCTAAAAGGACAAGCACGACACTGGCTGGATAGCCTCCTAGAGAACTCCATTGATAGTTGGGAGGACTTGGAGGATGCTTTTCGAGATAACCTTCAAGGCAGATATGTCCGACCACCGGATGCTAACGACCTCAGTCACATTGTCCAGCTGCCCGGAGAGTCGGCCCGCAAACTCTGGACTTAGTTCTTAATTAAAAAGAACCAAATCGTCGATTGTCCGAACGCTGAAGCTTTAGCGGCCTTTATGCACAACGTCTGTGACGAATGGCTCGCCCGACACCTCGGTCAGGAAAAGCCAAAAACTATGGCAGCTCTTACTGCACTTATGACCCGCTTTTGTGCGGGAGAAGATAGCTGGTTGGCTCGTAGAAGCAATAGCACCAGCGACCCCATCACCTCCGAAGCCAGGGACGGCACTGGAAGGCCATGACATAACAAAAACAAGCGTCGGAACAATAACGAAGAAACTGAGGATATGACGGTCAACGCCGGATTCAGTGGCTCCAAATCCGGTCAGCGGAAGAATCCATTCAAAGGAAATAGAGACGGTCCATCTAATTTGGACAATATACTAGATAGGCCTTGCTAGATTCATGGCACCCCTGACAAGCCTGCCAACCACACCAACAGGAACTGCTGGGTTTTTAAACAGACCAGTAAATTAAATACCGAACACAAGGGGAAAGGACCTCAAAGCAGTGAACACGATATATGTTACACACATCCCCAGGAGGGAGCGCAAGCACGCACTGAGGGACGTCTACACCGTGGAGCATGTCGCCCCAAAATTCAACCCATGGTCGGCTTGTCTGATCACCTTTGATCGCAGGGACCACCCAACTAGTATCCGTTATGGAGGTTCGGCGGCCCTGGTACTTGATGCCATCATCGACAGATACCATCTCACCAGAGTCCATATGGACAGCGGCAACAGTCTCAACCTGATTTATCAAGACACTGTCCACAAGATGGGTATTGACCCTTCAAGAATTAAGCCTATCAATACTACCTTTAAAAGAGTAATACCCGGCGTGGAGGCCCGTTGTACGGGCTCTCTAACATTGGAAGTAGTCTTCGGTTCTCCGGACAACTTCCAAAGCGAAGACCTGATTTTCGATATCATCCCTTTTCCCAGTGGTTATCATGTGCTGCTGGGACGAACTACTTTCGCCCGCTTCAATGCGGTCCCACATTATGATTATTTAAAGCTCAAAAATGCCCGGACCGTGCGGCGTCATCACAGTCAATGGAAATATGGAACGCTCCCTCCATACTGAGGAGCACACCGCGACCCTTGCAGCCGAGGTACAGAACGGCCTCATCAAGCCGAACAACTCTTCGGCCACTAAGGCCCCTGACACTGCCAAGTGAGTCCGGTCCACATTATAGCATGACAGCTCAGCAGATCTGGAGATTGATTAGCAGTTCAGCCTCCACCGATCGCCCCATAAGGTTGCGACATACATACCACGCGTGCACAACTACGCACTTAAAATACCTTGGGCAACGTCAGTGGCATGCTGCGGGAAAACGAGTCTATAGTATGGCTTGACCATATTCGGACCATTAACCTTCTTTCTCTCTTTCCTTTTATTTCACTACAGGTTCATCAAAACCTTCCTAATCTACGGTCGTACAGGGGCTACTCTCTAAAGCTCCCCTTTCTTATAGACGACCATCAACTTCTCCTGTCAAGGGATATCTAACCAAGGAGAAATGGCGCAGACGTGCAGCAGGGCAACATTAGGATCTTTAAGCCGCTACTTTTTCCAACAACCCTATGTAAAGCTTTACCTTGTGTAAAACTCTCGGCATGTAAAATAGCCTTGATATCTATGGCATTATCTATAATAGCACATCTTGACGGACTATACAGGATATAAAGGAAATAGTTGATCACTACTTTTGTTTGGCACTGATCTCTTTCTTCATTCCCTCCTTACTTCAAATTGCCACTCGTGCTTTAGTCCGGTCTTAACACCAGGGGCTGTATGCGGCTCCGCACGTTTTCAAGTCCGAACACCTATAGGGTACTCTTCGGCGTCCCGCATATTGCACTATATGCATCGGCTCTGAATCATGTCTTTGGTCTATAGTTGGGTTGCCCGGCTTCTATGCTTACCACCTTATGTTCCGCTCGTTCGGCTAAATTGGTAAAGAGAGAACTACTGCGATTGTATTTCTGGTTCATCCGGTCAAATACCTCAGTAGAGAAAGCCGAAAACTGACTGTCATGATAAGGCGAGAGCTGGTCAGCGATTCGGCGATTTAGTCTTGTACTCCAAATCGTTGGTGATTTATTCCGTGTTATACGAGGGGCTAGATTTCGTCTAGCCATGTGGAAAAGGCACCTTAGTTCGGACTACCGCACACGCACAAGGGGCTAGTACTTAGCCCCACCGTCAAACTCCTATGGCTAAGTGAAAGTAGTAAAGCCGCATAGTCCGATTGCCTAGTTCACTTCGCGTACACCTCCTTCACGGACCAAGACATTGGATAAAGTGTGGTAATGCGCCATGCCGAACACCCTCGTAGCATCTATACGGGGGTTGAGGCTGACTACTGGCAAACTTTCAGAATTAAACGGCCGCTTAGGAGGAAAATAACTTAAGATCAAAAGCATCAATATATTACAATCCTAGGTTCAAAAACACAGTTTTTACAACCCAGATACATCTACTCAAATACAACGTCCTTTGAGCATTGGCCCACCCGCCAGGACGTCTTCAAAGTACCTCTCCGGCTTGCGGTGGTCCTTGCCTTCGGGCGGGCCTGCGGTCGCCACATCGGTGGCCTTCATCTTTGCCCAATGCATCTTGACGCGGGCAAAGGCCATTCGAGCTCCCTCTATGCACGCCGAGCGCTTCACAGTATCACCTCAAGGCAGCGCGTCGATGAGCCGCCTCACCAAATCGAAGTGGCTACTCGGGATGGGTTTGGCTGGCCATAGCCAGACTATTAAATCCTTCATGGACAAGCCAGCCACCCTATGCAGCATCGTCAGCTGTTTCATTTGGTCATTCAAGGGCGTCGGATGCTCTGGCACAAGAAATTGCGACCAGAACAGCTTCTCGGTCAAGTTCCCCTCCTGGCCTCGGAAGAACTGTGCAGCCTCAATAGCACTCCTCGGCATATCCGCAAACGCATTGATACATCTCCGTCGTATCTATAATTTTTGATTGTTCCATGCCAATATTCTACAACTTTTACATACTTTTGGCAACATTTTATACTATTTTTGGGACTAACATATTGATCCAGTGCCCAGTGACAGTTCCTGTTTGTTGCATGTTTTTTGTTTCGCAGAAAATCCATATTAAACAGAGTCCAAACGGGTAAAACTGACAAAGATTTTTTTGGAATATATATGATTTTTCGGAAGAAAAATCAACGTGACACGATACCCGAGGGGGCCATGAGGCAGGGGGCGCGCTCTGCGCCCTCGTGGCCACTCCGTAAGGCGGTTGGTGCCCTTCTTTCGCCGCAAGAAAGCCAATATCCGGATAGAAATTGTGTTAAAATTTCAGCCCAATCGGAGTTACAGATCTCCAGGAATATAAGAAACGGTGAAAGGCCAGAATCTGGAACGCAGAGAAACGCAGAAACAGAGAGAGACAGATCCAATCTCGGAGGGGCTCTCGCCCCTCCGCCGCCATGGAGGCCATGGACCAGAGGGGAAACCCTTCTCCCATCTAGGGAGAAGGTCAAGGAAGAAGAAGAAGAAGAATAAGGGGGCCCCTCTCCCCCTCTCTCCCGGTGGCGCCGGAACGCCGTCGGGGCCATCATCATCACCACAATCTACACCAACACCTCCGTCATCTTCACCAACATCTTCATCACCTTCCCCCATCTATCTACAGCGGTCCACTCTCTCGCAACCCGTTGTACCCTCTACTTGAACATGGTGCTTTATGCTTCATATTATTATCCAATGATGTGTTCCCATCCTTTGATGTCTGAGTAGATTTTTGTTGTCCTATCGGTAATTGGTGAATTGCTATGATTGGTTTAATTTTCTTGTGGTTATGTTGCTGTCCTTTGGTGCCCATCATATGAGCGCGCGCGTGGATCACACCATAGGGTTAGTTGTATGTTGATAGGACTATGTATTGGAGGGCAAGAGTGACAAAAGCTTCAACCTAGCATAGAAATTGATGCATACGAGATTGAAGGGGGACCAATATATCTTAATGCTATGGTTGGGTTTTACCTTAATGAACATTAGTAGTTGCGGATGCTTGCTAATAGTTCCAATCATAAGTGCATAGAATTCCAAGTCAGGGATGACATGCTAGCAGTGGCCTCTCCCACATAAAACTTGATATCGGTCTAGTAAAGTAGTCACTTTCTTAGGGACAATTTCGCAACTCCTACCACCACTTTTCCACACTCGCTATACTAACTTTATTGTTTCTTTATCTAAACAGCCCCTACTTTTTATTTACGCGCTCTTTATTATCTTGCAAACCTATCCAAAAACACCTACAAAGTACTTCTAGTTTCATACTCGTTTTAGGTAAAGCGAACGTCAAGCGTGCGCAAAGTTGTATCGGTGGTCGATAAAACTTGAGGGAATATTTGTTCTACCTTTAGCTCCTCGTTGGGTTCGACACTCTTACTTATCGAAAGAGGCTACAATTGATCCCCTATACTTGTGGGTTATCAAGACCTTTTTTTGGCGCCGTTGCCGGGGAGTTATAGCGTGGGGTGAATATTCTCGTGTTTGCTTGTTTTCTTTATCACTAAGTGGATTTTATTTGCTGTTCTAAGTTGTCCTCATTATTTAGTTATGGATATGGAACACGAAATACCAAAAAAATTAGGTTTACTTGCTACTCATGGAGATGGGGGACCTCCTAAAACCCTCGATGCTCATTATGTGAAGGATATTATGCACTACTTTAATAATCCTGAGAAAGCCCCATTCAATTATATAATGGGAGACACGTTGGATCAACGTGAATACTTTAGGGATTATCGCTTGACTCGAAAAGGGAAACTATTATGGGATCAAATTTATATGTTGCATTGGTATGCTCGGCAACTATGCTTCGGATATGATTATACTTGTTGCTCTAGGATGAAGGCTCGACACCTTCCCTTTTCATGTGAATTTAATGATAATGAAACCTTAGCTTCTTATGCTAATGGTATATATGATTACTATGATGTGGAACGAATAGAAGAATTTATTGCTTTTAAGGGTGCTTGTGAAATTGAATCTTTGTTTAAAGAGTTTGAAGATTTTGATGATTTAGTTTATAGACCTGAAAATTTAGGTATCCTTAAATATTGCTATGAGAATTATAAATACTATTATGATATTGATGAATTTATTGATAAAGTCTCCGTTATCCGAGAAGAGACTAATATTTTGCAGGAGTCTATGGAAGAAGAAATTGATGAAACTGTGAGCTCATTGGATGAAAAAGATGATGAGGAGGGCGAAGAACAAAAGGAGGAAGATCAGATTAGCTACCCGTGCCCACCTTCTAATGAGAGTAACTCTCAACTCATACATTATTTAATGTCCCTTCGTTCTTACCGAAGGATGAATGCCATGATAATTGCTATGATCCCGTTGATTCTTTTGAAATATCCCTTTTTGATGATGCTTGTTATGCTTGTGGCCAAGATGCCAATATGAATTATGCTTATGGAGATTAACTTGCCATAGTTCCTTATATTAAACATGAAATTGTTGCTATTGCACCCATGCATGATAGTCCTATTATCTTTTTGAATTCTCCCGACTACACTATATCGGAGAAGTTTGCCCTTATTAAGGATTATATTGATGGGTTGCATTTTACTACTACACATGATGATTTTTATAAATATAATATGCATGTGCTTTCTGCTCCTACTTGGAATTATTATGAGAGAGGAACTACATCTCCGCCTCTCCATGTTTCCAATATGATAAAATTGCAAGAAACTATTTATACTATGCATTGGCCTTTACTATATGTGCATGAATTGTTCTTTTATGACATGCCGATGCATAGGAAGAGAGTTAGACTTAGTCATTGCTTAACATATGTTGCTTTGTGCTCACTACTAAATTCTAAATCATTGTTGATTCAAATTGGCTTTGATATACCTAGCTTAATGGCTTTAAAGAAAGCGCTACCAGGGAGACAACCCGAAAGTTTTAGAGAGTCATTTATTTCTGTTGTGTGCTTTTATAAAGTTTTAAAGAAATGTGCCAATATTTTCCTTTAGGATGTTTACATTGCTTGTTGGTTTGTGCAGTGCAAAACAGAAACTTTGGCTGTAGTGCGTGATTTTACATTTTTTACCGTAACGTCAAACGGTTCTGAAACTTTTTGCACTATCTTTATATACAAATTTTTTATTTTTCCTAATTTTTCAGAATTTTTGGACTCCCAGAAGTATGGTGAATGTTCAGATTACTACATACTGTCCTGTTTAAGACAGATTCTGTTTTTGATGCATAGTTTGCTTGTTTTGATGAAACTATCGATTTCTATCAGTGGATTAAGCCATGGAAAATTTATATTATAGTAACTACAATGCAAAAACAAAATATGAATTGTTTTGCAACAGTACTTAGAGTAGTGATTTGCTTTATTATACTAACGGATCTTACCGAGCTTTCTGTTGAGTTTTGTGTGGATGAAGTGTTCGAAGATCGAGGAGGTCTCGATGTGAGGAGAAGGAGGAGAGGCAAGAGTTCAACCTTGGGGATGCCCAAGTCACCCCAAGTAAATATTCAAGGAGACTCAAGCGTCTAAGCTTGGGGCTGCCCCGGAACGCATCCCATCTTTTTTTCAACAAGTATCGGTATGTTTTCGGATTCGTTTCGTTCATGTGATATGTGCAAATCTTGGAGCGTCTTTTGCATTTAGTTTTCACTTTTCTTTTATGCACCATGCTGGTATGAGATAGTCCATGGTTGATTTATAGAATGCTATTTGCACTTCACTTATATATTTTGAGTATGGCTTTATAGAATGCTTCATGTGCTTCACTTATATCATTTGAAGTTTGGATTGCCTGTTTCTCTTCACATAGAAAACCACAATTTGTAGAATGCTCTTTTGCTTCACTTATATTTGTTAGAGCGTGGGCATATCTTTCGTAGAAAGAATTAAACTCTCTTGCTTCACTTATATCTATTTAGAGAGATGATAGGAATTGGTCATTCACATGGTTAGTCAAAAAATCCTACATAAAACTTGTAGATCACTGAATATGATATGTTTGATTCCTTGCAATAGTTTTGCGATATGAAGATGGTGATATTAGAGTCATGCTAGTGGGTAGTTGTGGATTGTAGAAATACTTGTGTTGAAGTTTGTGATTCCCGTAGCATGCACGTATGGCGAACCGTTATGTGACGAAGTCGGAGCATGATTTATTTATTGATTGTCTTCCTTATGAGTGGCGGTCGGGGACGAGCAATGGTCTTTTCCTACCAATCTATCCCCCTAGGAGCATGCGCGTAGTACTTTGTTTCAATGGCTAACAGACTTTTGCAATAAGTATGTGAGTTCTTTATGACTAATGTTGAGTCCATGGATTATACACACTCTCACCCTTCCATCATTGCTAGCGTCTTCGGTACCGTGCATTGCCCTTTCTCACCTCAAGAGTTGGTGCAAACTTCGCCGGTGCATCCAAACCCCGTGATATGATACACTCTATCACACATAAGCCTCCTTATATCTTCCTCAAAACAGCCACCACACCTACCTATCATGGCATTTCCATAGCCATTCCGAGATATATTGCCATGCAACTTCCATCATCTTCATATACATGACTTGAGCATCATTGTCATATTGCTTTGCATGATCGTAAGATAGCTAGCATGATGTTTTCATGGCTTGTCCTCTTTTTATGTCATTGCTACGCTAGATCATTGCACATCCCGGTGCACCGCCGGAGGCATTCATATAGAGTCATATTTTGTTCTAGTATCGAGTTGTAATATTGACTTGTAAGTAAATAAAAGTGTGATGATCATCATTATTAGAACATTGTCCCATGTGAGTTTATCAAAATAAAAGTGGCCAGAGAAGCCCCCCAAAAAAGAGAGAGGCCAAAGAAGCATACAAAAAAGAGAAAAAAAATAAAAAAATGAGAGAAAAGAGAGAAGGGACAATGTTAATATCCTTTTACCACACTTGTGCTTCAGAGTAGCACCATGTTCTTCATATAGAGAGTCTCTTGAGTTATCACTTTCATATACTAGTGGGAATTTTTCATTATAGAACTTGGCTTGTATATTCCAATGATGGGCTTCCTCAAGTGCCCTAGGTCTTCATGAGCAAGCAAGTTGGATGCATACCCACTTAGTTACAGTTTGAGCTTTCATACACTTATAGCTCTAGTGCATCCGTTGCATGGAAATCCCTACTCCTCGCATTGACATCAATTGATGGGCATCTCCATAGCACGTTGATTAGCCATGTCGATGTGAGACTTTATCCTTTTTGTCTTCTCCACACAACCTCCGCCATCATACTCTATTCCACCTATAGTGTTATGTCCATGGCTCACGCTCATGTATTGCGTGAAGGTTGAAAAGTTTTGAGAACATCAAAAGTATGAAACAATTGCTTGGCTTGTCATCGGGGTTGTGCATGATTTGAATATTTTGTGTGGTGAAGATGGAGCATAGCCAGACCATATGATTTTGTAGGGATAACTTTCTTTGGCCATGTTATTTTGAAAAGACATGATTGCTTTATTAGTATGCTTGAAGTATTGTTGTCTTAATGTCAAATGATAGACTATTGCTTTGAATCACTATTGTCTTAATATTCATGCCATGATTAGATTACATGATCAAGATTATGCTAGCTAGCATTACACATAAAAAATTATCTTTTTTATCATTTACCTACTCGAGGACGAGCACGAATTAAGCTTGGGGATGCTGATACGTCTCCGTCGGATCTATAATTTTTGATTGTTCCATGCCAATATTCCACAACTTTTACATACTTTTGGCAACATATTGATCCAGTGCCCAGTGCCAGTTCCTGTTTGTTGCTTGTTTTTTGTTTCGTAGAAAATCCATGTTAGATAGAGTCCAAACGGGATAAAAACTGACATAGATTTTCTTTGGGATATTTATGATTTTTGGGAAGAAAACTCAACGCGAGACGATGCCTGAGGGGGCCATGAGGCAGCTGGGCGCGCCCTGGGCCCTCGTGGCCACCGCGTAAGGCGGTTGGTGCCCTTATTTCGCGGCAAGAAAGCCAATATCCAGATAGAAACTGTGTTAAAATTTAAGCCCAATCGGAGTTACAGATCTCCGGAAATATAAGAAACAGTGAAAGGCCGGAATCTGGAACGCAGAGAAACGCAGAAACAGAGAGAGACAGATCCAATCCCGAAGGGGATCTCGCCCCTCCGCCGCCATGGAGGCCATGGACCAGAGGGGAAACCCTTCTCCCATCTAGGGAGAAGGTCAAGGAAGAAGAAGAAGAAGAACAAGAACAAGAAGAAGGGGGCCCTCTCCCCCTCTCTCCCGGTAGCGCCGGAACGCCGCCGGGGCCATCATCATCACCACAATCTACACCAACACCTCCATCATCTTCACCAACATCTTCATCACCTTCCCCCATCTATCTACAGCGGTCCACTCTCCCGCAACCCGTTGTACCCTCTACTTGAACATGGTGCTTTATGCTTCATATTATTATCCAATGATGTGTTTCCATCCTATGATGTCTGAGTAGATTTTCGTTGTCCTATCGGTAATTGGTGAATTGCTATGATTGGTTTAATTTGTTTGTGGTTATGTTGTCGTCCTTTGGTGACCATCATATGAGCGCGCACGTGGATTACACCATAGGATTAGTTGTATATTGGTAGGACTATGTATTGGAGGGCAAGAGTGACAAAAGCTTCAACCTAGCATAGAAATTGATGCATATGAGATTGAAGGGGGACCAATATATCTTAATGTTATGGTTGGGTTTTACCTTAATGAACGTTAGTAGTTGCGGATGCTTGCTAATAGTTCCAATCATAAGTGCATAGAATTCCAAGTCAGGGATGACATGCTAGCAGTGGCCTCTCCCACAGAAAACTTGCTATCGGTCTAGTAAAGTAGTCAATTGCTTTGGGACAATTTTGCAACTCCTACCACCACTTTTCCACACTCGCTATACTAACTTTATTGTTTCTTTATCTAAACAGCCCCTAATTTTTATTTACGCGCTCTTTATTATCTTGCAAACCTATCCAAAAACACCTACAAAGTACTTCTAGTTTCATACTCGTTCTAGGTAAAGCGAACGTAAAGCGTGCGTAGAGTTGTATCGGTGGTCGATAAAACTTGAGGGAATATTTGTTCTACCTTTAGCTCCTCATTGGGTTCGACACTCTTACTTATCGAAAGAGGCTAC
Organism: Triticum urartu; assembly: GCF_056163025.1. Taxonomy (NCBI): domain Eukaryota; kingdom Viridiplantae; phylum Streptophyta; class Magnoliopsida; order Poales; family Poaceae; genus Triticum; species Triticum urartu. The sequence continues at coordinate 430,654,006 of NC_141877.1, read as the reverse complement.
AATTGATCCCCTATACTTGTGGGTTATCACGCATCTGGAGAACTCCACACCCGAGTGAGTGATACGTCTCCAACGTATATATTTTTTTATTGTTCCATGCTATTATATTATCTGTTTTGGATGTTTAATGGGCTTTAATATGCACTTTTATATTATTTTTTGGACTAACCTATTAACTGGAGGCCTACTGCCAGTTGCTGTTTTTTTGCCACGGAATCCAAATGGAATGAAACCTTCACGAGGATCTTTTTTGGAACAAACGCAATCCAGGAGAATTAGAGTGGAGTCAAGGAACCAACGAGGCAGCCACTAGGTAGGGAGGCACGCCCAGGGGGGCCAGGCGCGCCCCCACCCTCGTGGGCCCCTCGTAGCTCCACCGACCTACTTCCTTCGCCTATATGTACTCTTATACCCTGAAAACATCCAAGAGAGCCACGAAACCACTTTTCCACTGCCGCAACCTTCAGTATCCGTGAGATCCCATCCGGGGACCTTTTCCGGCGATCTGCCAGAGGGGGATTCGACCACGGAGGGCTTCTACATCAACACCATAGCCTCTCCGATGATGTGTGATACGTCTCCAATGTATCTATAATTTATGAAGTATTCATGCTATTATATTATCCATCTAGGATGTTTTATATGCATTTATATGCTATTTTATATGATTTTTGGGACTAACCTATTAATCTAGAGCCCAGTGCCAGTTTTTGTTTTTTCGTTGTTTTTGAGTATCGCAGAAAAGGAAAACCAAACGGAGTCCAATTGACCTAAAACTTGACGGAGCTTATTTTTGGACCAGAAGAAGGCTAGGAAGTAAAAGAACTGGGCGAGAAGAGTCTCGGGCTGCCCACGAGGGTGGGGGCACGCCCACCCCCTGGGCGCGCCCCCTGCCTCGTGGACAGCCCGGAGACCCCCGTGCCTTGTTCCCGACTCCAACACCTCTTATATAACCCAAAACTTCTAGAAAGAAACCTAGATCGGGAGTTCCGCCGCCAGAAGCCTCCGTAGCCACCGAAAACCAATCGAGGCCCTCTCTGGCACCTTGCCGGAGGGGCCATCATCACCGGAGGGCATGGAGGAGGATCCCGGAGGGGCCATTATCGTCATGAAGGCCAAGGACCAGAGGGAGAACCTCTCCCCATCCAAGGGGGAGGCTGTGACGCCCCCGATCCAATCGTACACTAATCATACACGCAAACATGTACGATCAAGATCAGGGACTCACGGGAAGATATCACAACACAACTCTACAATTAAAATAAGTCATACAAGCATCATATTACAAGCCAGGGGCCTCGAGGGCTCGAATACAAGAGCTGGATCATAGACGAGTTAGCGGAAGCAACAATATCTGAGTACAGACATAAGTTAAACAAGTTTGCCTTAAGAAGGCTAGCACAAACTGGGATACAGATCGAAAGAGGCGCAGACCTCCTGCCTGGGATCCTCCTAAACTACTCCTGGTCATCGTCAGCGGGCTACACGTAATAGTAGGCACCTCCAGTGTAGTAGGAGTCGTCGTCAACGGTGGCGTCTGGATCCTGGGCTCCAACATCTGGTTGCGACAACCAGGTAGAAGGGATATGGGGAAAAGAAGGAGAAAGCAACCGTGAGTACTCATCCAAAGTACTCGCAAGCAAGGAACTACACTACATATGCATGGGTATATGTGTAGAGGGCCATATCGGTGGACTGAACAGCAGAATGCCAGTATAAGAGGGGGATAACTAATCCTGTCAAAGACTACGCTTCTCGCAGCCTCCGTCTTGCAGCATGTAGAAGAGAGTAGACTGAAATCCTCCAAGTAGCATCGCATAGCATAATCCTACCCGGCGATCCTCTCCTCCTCGCCCTCCTAGAGAGCGACCACCGGGTTATATCTGGCACTTGGAAGGGTGTGTTTTATTAAGTATCCGGTTCTAGTTGTCATAAGGTCAAGGTACAACTCCAAGCCGTTCTATTACCGAAGATCACGACTATTCAAAAAGATTAACTTCCCTGCAGGGGTGCACCACATAACCCAACACGCTCGATCCCATTTGGCCGGACACACTTTTCTGGGTCATGCCCGGCCTTGGAAGATCAACACGTCGTAGCCCTACCTAGGCATAATAGAGAGGTCAGCACGTCGGTCTAAATCCTATGGCGCAGGGGTCTGGGCCCATCGCCCATTGCACACCTGCACGTTGCGTGGGCGGCCGGAAGCAGAACTAGCCCCCTTAATACAAGAGCAGGCTTACGTCCCAATCCGGCGAGCGCCGCTCAGTCGCTGACGTCACGAAGGCTTTGACTGATACCACGACGTCGAGTGCCCATAACTGTCCCCGTGTAGATGGTTAGTGCGTATAGGCCAGTAGCCAGACTCAGATCAAATACCAAGAACTCATTAAGCATGTTATTTTGAAATAACCGTGAGCGCCGACCAGGGCCAGGCCCACCTCTCTCCTAGGTGGTCTCAACCTGCCCTTGTCGCTTCGCCACAAAGATCCACACAGAGGGCTATTGGGACAAAGGTCCTTTCAGCCCCCAATCCGTGAATCACTCACGGGTGCTCCACAAGCCGACCCGTCTTTAGTCACCACATGTATCATGTATAAAGTATATAGTATATACGCGTGATCACCTCCCGAGTGATCACGGCCCGATAGTATAGCATGGCAGACGGACAAGAATGTAGGGCCACTGATGATAAACTAGCATCCTATACTAAGCATTTGGATTGCAGGTAAAGGTAACAACAGTAGTAGCAAGGACAGGCTATGCATCAGGATAGGATTAACGGAAAGCAGTAACATGCTACACTACTCTAATGCAAGCAGTAGAGAGAAGAGTAGGCGATATCTGGTGATCACGGGGGGGGGGGGGGGCTTGCCTGGTTGCTCTGGCAAGAGAGAGGGGTCGTCAACATCGTAGTCATACTAGGTAGCAACGGCGTCGGTCTCGGTGTCTAGCAAGAGAAGAGGGGGGAGAAACTATAAATATAATGCAAACAAATGCATGACGATGCATGACATGACAAAGTGTGATGCTAGGTGTGCCCTAACGCGGTACGAGGTGGTACCGGTGAAGGAGGAAAACATCCGGGAAAGTATTCCCGGTGTTTTGCGTCTTCGGACAGATGAACCGAAGGGGGAAAGTTGTATGTTTGCTATGCTAGGGATGCGTGGCGGACAAACGGGCTGCGTATACGGATTCGTATCGTCGTTCTGAGCAACTTTCATGTACAAAGTTTTTTGATCCGAGCTACGGTTAATATTCTATGATTTTTCAAAGTTTTAATATTATTCTGAAATTATTTTTAATTTGAAAATAAATGCTAAATTGCTAGACGCACCCAGCACAATGTACACAAAAGTGTACCCAGTGGCTGACACGTGGGCCAGCGGGACCCAATTGACCAGTCAATGTTTGACTGGTCGACAGGGGTGGGACCCCCCTGTCATTGACTGTTTTAGTCTACTCTAAGAGTTTAGTTAGTTTAGTTAGTTATTTGGTTAATCTTAATTATGATTAATTAGTTTAATTAATTGTTTAGTTCAATTAATCAAAATTAATTAAGTTCATTAATTCTTTAATTAATTAATTAATTAATTTATTGTTATTATTATTATTTTCCCTTTTTTAAACGTTCTGGGGGCAAGGGCCTCACATGTAAGTGGGGAGGGGGTTAGTGGTTAATCCCTGCGGGGTCCACTTGTCGGTGGCCCACAGGGCGTTTCGAACGGCCGGCGCGCCGGTGACCAAACCGACGGCGGCGACACGCCGGAGCGCGTCGGAGAACGCGTACCGGGCACCATTTTGGCTGCGGCCAGGTGCGTTCGAACGCACGTAGCAGCACGCGTCGAACATGGGCTCTACCTCGACCGAAGATGGTCGGGAACGGCGACGGCGATGAACTGAGGCGGCGACCGGAGCAGGAGCTCAGCAAAAGCGGGCTACGCGAGGGAGTTGACCGAACAAACGGCACAGGCGGCCTCTACGGAGCCCCATGAATGTGTTGGCGCATCGCGTACGAGCAGAGGGGGGTTCGGGAGCGTGGTGCTCGTCGCCCATGGCAGCGGCCGAAGCTCGGTGCTCGACGGGATGAGGGTAAGGCAGCGGAATCGAGCACGGGGAAAAGAGGGATTTCACGGCGGAGCTCACAGTGGAGCTGTAGGGCATGGCAGCAGGCTCGACGGAGGCTCGTGGTGGCCGGAGTCGACGGCGGTGGCCGGAGGAGGAGACCGAGCACGGGGCGGCATCGTTGGGGCGGCCCCCTCCTGATCCAGCGGAATCGGGAAGAGGAGGGCGAGGGAGAGGGGGGTGGAGGAGCGCGGCGTCGGGGACGGCGACCGATGATGGGGCTCGAGGCGGAGGCGCTCTGGGCGGCGGCGGGGTGACTTCGGGGCGAGGTGGCTCCGGTGCACAGCGGAGGGGAGGCGACGGCAAGCGGCGCTGGGCAGCCCCGAATGGCGGGGCGCGGCTGTCGAGGCGGTGACAGGGGAGCGGTCTCGGGCGCGGCGGGGTTAAAGGCCTATCCCGATTGGATCGGGAGAGATGGAGAGTGGGGGAGTGGGGGGGAGTGGGGAGGAGTGGATCGGTCTAGGGTTTGCCACGGTGGGGGGGGGGGTTAAGCAGGGGGTGAGGGGCCGGTTGGGCCTTTGCCCAGTTCGGCCGGTGGCCTGCTGGGCTGGAGCCCAGTGAGGGGGGGGGGGTTCTCTTTTTTTTTTGTTTTCTCTTTTGTATTTTCTTTCTTTACTTTTCTGTTTTAAATCATTTTAAATTACTTAGGCGTTTTATAAAAAAGTGTTTACTACACCATATTTATCTATGTGATATTTAGTACAAACCTAACATTTTTATTTTAACGTTTGAAAACTTTTATTATCTACCAAACTTTGAATTTTAATTTTGGACCGGTTTTTGAACTAACCCGAGATTAGCATAATCATGGTGACGTGGCATCATTAGCAGAGGGTTACTGTAGCTTGATTATCCGGGCATCACAAATCTCCTCCACTACAAGAAATCTCATCCCGATATTTAAGAAGGGGAGTAAGGGGGAAGGGATTTGTTACGAAATTCTAACGAGTCTTCTCGGTCTTGGTTGCTCTTCTCTAAGTGGTCGATCCATAACGTTGATGTCTTCATACCTCGGCTTCAGGTCATCATGATGAAGTCGTCATCCTTTCTTCGGAGTCTTCATTGTACGTATGAAGGACAAGGGGTAACTTCGGAAAAACGGACCTCTGAAAGGTCGACTATCTAGTTGATAACATCGGGGATGGTGGCGGAAAGTAACTCTCGAATGGAAACTTAAGACAATATCGAGAGCAAAGTAAGTAGGTACCATGAGATGTTTCGAGCGGGTAGGCAATCGTTCGATGCTTGAAACAAAGTGTGAAAGGGGTCCAGAGCAACGAGATTAAGTATTGCGTCTGATACTAGATTAGATCATCTCTAGGAAGGTGACCTGTGGATGCATACAGAGTCAAGCGCGAGCAATAACCTTGGTAACCGGGGTTATAGGAGAGTCAGGTTTCGATCCTGTGGAACTGTGGGTTATGGGCCCACCATGTGGTTCAAAAGTGGGAAGGGCGCCGACATATTTCACGGTTGTGGTAGCCAGGCATGGCAGAGGATAGCCTTTCAGTTATGTTGGCAACAACGTTGGTACCAAGGGCGAGGTACGAAGAGAACCATTTTCCTGCTCATTGAACGAGGCGGGCCAGTAGGCAAAGTTCTCATCCATCGGTGGTTACCGAAATGTCATCAACAAAAGTAATAGGGTTTTTGTGACCAAGTGGTACAACAAGGTGTTTACATAAGCAGGAGAATAATACTGCGTAGATCATATAGATCACAAGAAAGGTTAAACCAAACAATGGAAAGGAAAATGTGTTTAAACACATATTTCTGGGGTATATCCTTCCCAAGGACAAACAGAGCATGATATCCATGACAGGATATCACGTAGAAAACCCTTTAGGAAAGGGGAGAGAAATTTTATGGCATTACCCATACAATGGTGTTTGGATATTTGATAAAGAGAATTTAGCATTGTGCTACAAATGCTCTTATTGATGATCGGAGTAGCACAGACATGCTTTGATATAGCATTGACATGGTCATCAAGTAAGGGTCAGAATTTGGATACAAAAAGGATTCATCAGGGACACCATATAGAATGAGTCTTACGATTTCCTCATGGCAGAATGGTTAACCTTTCTAAAAAGGAGGAACTATAACAATAGGTCCTCTGGCCAGGTGTGCTAGGCATGACATCACCTTACCGATATATAAGGACCAATGTTATAACTCTTGGAAATAAGTCCCAACCATCATATCTGACCGAGGTTCAGTTCTGATTGGTGTCAGGATACCTGAGACTCATGATGCCTGAGAAGGAAGGGGTGCAACACAATTTGACGGGATGGAGTTGCAAGATTCTCGGGAAATGAACTATGGAAGCAAGTTCCGAATCATGAGTTCATCATTTAACCAAGGAGAGGACGAGGAGGTGGCTGATGAACTCAGCAACAATTCATCAGGATTTCTAAAAGATGGATTTCCACAATTATGTGAACAAGGAGATAACATTTGTCGGATCAAATGATATAATGAGGTATGCTCGAGAAAAACACACACTATTAAACATTGGTTGAAAAGCGCACCCGAGATATGGGCTTAGGTAGTACGATCAATGTTAGAACGGTGATTCGATAACCAATGGTCTAATAATGAAATATCGACCATTAACTTGAAAGCAATAGGGTTGCTAGAAGTTTTGAAGTCACACATCATAGTTCAATTGTCGGTTTCCTGGTTAGAAACAACACGGGGACCAAGGAGCGAACAGATAAGGCAAGGAGTATCACTTGTATCATGAATTCTTAAGAGGTGGTGAAATTCTCACGACATTCTTGACATAAAAGATGGCAATACTCCAAGGCAAAGAACAAATGCTGGATAGCAAGGATCTCAAGGTATATCACGAAACACGAACAAGTTTGTGTTGAACGAAAGGCAATAAAGTGGTCGATGATAACACAACTCGTCGAGGGCAAGGATAGTACTTCTCATCATGAATTCAATTGATATCCTGGAAGGGGTCAAAATGTTGATGATGATCACGACACACTTGTCGAGGGGGTTTCATGAGGATATAATTGATCATTGATGATATCAAGCAAAAGGAAGGGTGAGGCGGAAGTTATCAGAACCCTGGGTATGAAACAAACTCAAAATCAAGTTTGCTATTTAAGGAGAAATGATATGATAAGGAAGATCGACGTAAGATTAGCTCACTGTCGAAATTTGTGCTCCGTGAAGGAGGACTAGGTAGCACAGTTAAAAATTAGCCTAATAATGTTATAGCCGATCAGGCTAGGAATGACTTGAAGGATTATTAAACTCATAAGCAATGAAATTAATTAGGGTTATCGAACCAGAATGCGGAATCGGTTCACATATCGGTGTTCTCGATTGACGACAACCCATAACCCAGAAAAAAAATTGGAATCGGTGAGAAATAATAGTTAATGAAGAGCCCATAAGAAGTTATGCAGTCCCATGACATTATCAAGATATCATAGTGTAATACTCGACAGTAGATCAAAGTAAAGGTTGGACGGGTGCAATGATCTGCACAAGACAAGTACTTCAACTTGTCCGAGAAATGGTATTAAGGAGAAAATATGGTCGGAACCATGATTGCAAAGGACCAAACACAGATACAGGATGAACTTATAACAAGGGGATTATTTCATTTTCAAGAAGCTTCGATGATGAGTTCCACATCGGGTCCATGGGCATGAACGCAAAGGCTCAAGGCGACTCCCACTTCTTCAATGCATAACCTTTCATTTTACTTCTCGCTTTTGATGAGGCTGTAGTGTAGAAATTTTATCTGGCGAAACAACAGAAGAGTATGAATCGCGAAAACTTTCGGGTTCATACGGTTTTGGGGAAGGCATAGGTTCAACCCATCGAGGCATCTTAGGAGCATATACCACAATTTCAGAAATAAATAACACAAGCTCGATAGTAGAGCATGCTGGAGAAAGCAGAGGATACAATTTACCAAAGGCATTATGTATCCGAGGAAAGGCTCACAAGCTTATAGGACATGAAGGACACTGTCGGATAAAATCCAACAAAGGATCTGGTGGTCCACAAGGGATCGGATGTGAGCATCGATACTCAACCAGAGGAAGAAGGAATGCAAGGAGATCAGTTTATGGAAACAACTGACTAACTCAAAGTTCAAATGCAAAAAAGGAATTATCAATTCCAAGACAAGGGATCAGAAGCAATGCTCTGATTAGGGATGGATAAGTTGGATAGACCAGAGGCACAATTGACGACAAATAGTTTGGTCGAGAACCAGCTCATGTTCAAAAATGACGTCTGAGCCGAAAAGATAATTTAGAAGGGTTGATAGATGATTGTGTGCATTCGCACACATGTTGAATCAATAGGATCAAAATGACGGTGTCAAAAGATACTAGTGAATATTGTTAGTGATATGGGAGCATCCATAATGTAAGCATACAAGTATTTGCAGAGCAATAGTTTGAAGAGGATGTTCAAAAGGTCGGATAGTATTTCAGAGTATCTTATGAAGCATATGAACAACTAGGGATGAACAGATACTCAATAAGTGCGAGGAATTTTCAATAAGGGTATTCATGTGACAAAGAACTGCAAGGCAGTAAGATTAAAGGATTTTCGAAACAACGGGGAGCAATTTAGGGCATCTTGTAATAACAAGAACAACTGAGGATGAAGGTATGAACGACAAAAGTATGTAGTTATCCATAAAGATTTATCGGTGGTAGGGATCGCAACGGCGAAGGGCACAAGGGTCTTGGGAAAGCATCAGAGAGTGTCTTCAGAATCTTCTGGTGCAGTAGGCGATCATCTGGCCTGAAGGGGCTCTCCGAGAGAAAGTATTATCGAGAACCTAAAGTTAGATTTAGTAAAACCATTTTAACCCGAATAGAAGAGATGTCAGAGTCCCAGAGTATAGGTCGAGGAATAAAAGATCCTACTACCACCCAATGACGATGTGGGCCCGTAAGCCGCACAACCATGTTAGTAAAAGTTTTGCAATGACTAGACTCAACTTCAGCCAAAGAGTGTGGAAGGGGGATTCCTACAGGCAGTCGGCTCTGATACCAACTTGTGACGCCCCCGATTAAATCGTACACTAATCATACACGCAAACGTGTACGATCAAGATCAGGGACTCACGGGAAGATATCACAACACAACTCTACAATTAAAATAAGTCATACAAGCATCGTATTACAAGCCAGGGGCCTCGAGGGCTCGAATACAAGAGCTGGATCATAGACGAGTCAGCGGAAGCAACAATATCTGAGTACAGACATAAGTTAAACAAGTTTGCCTTAAGAAGGCTAGCACAAACTGGGATACAGATCGAAAGAGGCGCAGACCTCCTGCCTGGGATCCTCCTAAACTACTCCTGGTCATCGTCAGTGGGCTGCACGTAGTAGTAGGCACCTCCAGTGTAGTAGGAGTCGTCGTCAACGGTGGCGTCTGGATCCTGGGCTCCAACATCTAGTTGCGACAACCAGGTAGAAGGGATAGGGGGGAAAGAAGGAGAAATCAACCGTGAGTACTCATCCAAAGTACTCGCAAGCAAGGAACTACACTACATATGCATGGGTATATGTGTAAAGGGCCATATTGGTGGTCTGAACTGTAGAATGCCAGAATAAGAGGGGGATAACTAATCTTGTTGAAGACTACGCTTCTGGAAGCCTCCGTCTTGCAGCATGTAGAAGAGAGTAGACTGAAATCCTCCAAGTAGCATCGCATAGCATAATCCTACCCGGCGATCCTCTCCTCGTCGCCCTGCTAGAGAGCGACCACCGGGTTATATCTGGCACTTGGAAGGGTGTGTTCTATTAAGTATCCGGTTCTAGTTGTCATAAGGTCAAGGTACAACTCCAAGCCATCCTGTTACCGAAGATCACGGCTATTCGAAAAGATTAACTTCCCTGCAGGGGTGCACCACATAACCCAACATGCTCGATCCCATTTGGCCGGACACACTTTTCTGGGTCATGCCCGGCCTCGGAAGATCAACACGTCGCAGCCCTACCTAGGCACAACAGAGAGGTCAGCACGCCGGTCTAAATCCTATGGCGCAGGGGTCTCGGCCCATCGCCCATTGCACACCTGCACATTGCGTGGGCAGCCAGAAGCAGAACTAGCCCCCTTAATACAAGAGCAGGGTTACATCCCAATCAGGCGCGCGCCGCTCGGTCGCTTACGTCACGAAGGCTTCGGCTGATACCACGACGTCGAGTGCCCATAACTGTCCCCGCATAGATGGTTAGTGCGTATAGGCCAGTATCCAGACTCATATCAAATACCTAGAACTCGTTAAGCGTGTTATTTTGAAATAACCACGAACGCCGACCAGGGCCAGGCCCACCTCTCTCCCAGGTGGTCTCAACCTGCCCTTGTCGCTTCGCCACAAAGATCCACATAGAGGGCCGTTGGGACAAAGGTCATTTCAGCCCCCAATCCGTGAATCACTCGCGGGTGCTCCACAAGCCGACCCGTCTTTAGTCACCACATGTATCATGCATAAAGTATATAGTATATACCCGTGATCACCTTCTGAGTGATCACGGCCCGATAGTATAGCATGGCAGACGGACAAGAATGTAGGGCCACTGATGATAAACTAGCATCCTATACTAAGCATTTGGATTGCAGGTAAAGGTAACAATAGTAGTAGCAAGGACAGGCTATGCATCAGGATAGGATTAACGGAAAGCAATAACATGCTACACTACTCTAATGCAAGCAGTAGAGAGAAGAGTAGGCGATATCTAGTGATCAAGGGGGGGCTTGCCTGGTTGCTCTGGCAAGAGAGAGGGGTCGTCAACACCGTAGTCGTACTGGGTAGCAGCGGCGTCGGTCTCGGTGTCTAGCCAGAGAAGAGGGGGGAGCAACAATAAATATAATGCAAACAAATGCATGACGATGCATGACATGACAAAGTGTGATGCTAGGTGTGCCCTAACGCGGTACGAGGTGGTACTGGTGAAGGGGGAAAACATCCGGGAAAGTATTCCCGGTGTTTTGCATTTTCGGACAAATGAACCGAAGGGGGAAAGTTGCATGTTTGCTATGCTAGGGATGCGTGGCAGACGAACGGGCTGTGTATATGGATTCGTCTCGTCGTTCTGAGCAACTTTCATGTACAAAGTTTTTCGATCTGAGCTACGGTTAATACTCTATGATTTTTCATAGTTTTAATATTATTTTGAAATTATTTTTAATTCGAAAATAAATGCTAAATTGCTAGATGCACCCAGCACAGTGTACACAAAAGTGTACCCAGTGGCTGACAGGTGGGCCAGCGGGAACCAGTTGACCAGTCAACGTTTGACTGGTTAACAGGGGTGGGACCCCCCTGTCGTTGACTGTTTTAGTCTACTCTAACAGTTTAGTTAGTTTAGTTAGTTATTTGGTTAATCTTAATTATGATTAATTAGTTTAATTAATTGTTTAGTTTAATTAATCAAAATTAATTAAGTTCATTAATTCTTTAATTATTATTATTATTATTATTTTCCTTTTTTAAACATTCTGGGGGCAAGGGCCCCACATGTAAGTGGGCGGGGTGTTAGTGGTTAATCCCTGCGGGGTCCACTTGTCGGTGGCCCACAGGGCGTTTCGAACGGCCGACGCGCCGGTGACCAAACCGACGGTGGCGACACGCCGGAGCGCGTCGGAAAACGCGTAACAGGCACCATTTTGGCTGCGGCCAGATGCGTTCGAACGCACGCAGCAGCACACGTCGAACAGGGGCTCTACCTCGACCGAAGATGGTTGGGAACGGCGACGGCGATGAACTGAGGCGGCGACCGGAGCAGGAGCTCAGCAGAAGCAGGCTACGCGAGGGAGTTGACCGAACAAACGGCACAGGCAGCCTCTATGGAGCCCCATGAATGTGTTGGCGCAGCGCGTACGAGCAGAGGGGGGTTCGGGAGCATGGTGCTCGTCGCCCATGGCGGCGGCCAAAGCTCGGTGCTCGACGGGATGAGGGTTTGGCAGCGGAATCGAGCACGGGGAAAAGAGGGATTTCACGGCGGAGCTCACAGTGGAGCCGTAGGGCATGGCAGGAGGCTCGAGGGAGGCTCGTGGTGGCCGGAGTCGGTGGCGGCGTGCGGCGGCCCGAGGAGGAGGCCGAGCACGGGGCGACATCGTCGGGGCGGCCCCCTCCCGATCCAGCGGAATCGGCCAGAGGAGGGCGAGGGAGAGGGGGCGGAGGAGCGCGGCGTCGGGGACGGCGGCCGATGACGGGGCTCGAGGCGGAGGCGCTCCGGGCGACGGCGGGGTGACTTCAGGGCGAGGTGGCTCCGGTGCACAGCGGCGGGGAGGCGACGGCAAGCGGCGTTGGGCAGCCCTGAGTGGCAGGGCGCGGCCGTCGAGGCGGCGACAGGGGAGCGGTCTCGGGCGCGGCGGGGTTAAAGGCCGATCCCGATTGGATCGGGAGATTTGGAGAGTGGGGGGCGAGTGGGGAGGAGTGGATTGGTCTAGGGTTTGCCACGGTGGGATGGGGGGGTTAAGCAGGGGGTGAGGGGCCGGTTGGGCCTTTGCCCAGTTCGGCCGGTGGCCTGCTGGGCTGGAGCCCAGTGAGGGGGGGGTTCTCTTTTTTTCTCTCTTTTGTATTCTCTTTCTTTTTTATTTCTTTACTTTTCTGTTTTAAATCATTTTAAATTACTTAGGCGTTTCATAAAAATGTGTTTACTACACCATATTTATCTATGTAATATTTAGTACCAACCTAACATTTTTATTTTAACGTTTGAAAACTTTTATTATCTACCAAACTTTGAATTTGAATTTTGGACCGGTTTTTGAACTAACCCGAGATTAGCATAATCATGGTGATGTGGCATCATTAGCAGAGGGTTACTGTAGCTTGATTATCCGGGCGTCACAGAGGCCATGGAGGAGGAAGCACAAGGGCTAGAACCTCTCCTCCTCTCTCTCGGTGGCATCGGAGTGCCATCGGGAGGGGAATAATCGCCGCGGTGATCATCTTCATCAACATCACCATCCTCATCTCTTTTACGCAGTCCACTCTCCCGCATCCCGCTGTAATCCCTACTTGAACATGGTGCTTTATGCCACATATTATGATCCAATGATGTGTTGCCATCCTATGATGTTTTGAGTAGATATCCTTTGTCTTTGGGTTGATTGATGATCTAGATTGGTATGCTTTGTATGTTTTACTTTGGTGTTGTCCTATGGTTCCCTCCATGTCATGCAAGCATGAGGGATTCCCGCTGTAGGGTGTTGCAATACATTCATGATTCGTTTATAGTGGGTTGGTGAGTGACTGAAACACAAACCCGAGTAAGGGGGTTGTTGCGTATGGGAATAAAGAGGACTTGATGCTTTAATGCTATGGTTGGGTTTTACCTTAATGATCTTTAGTAGTTGCGGATGCTTGCTAGAGTTCCAATCATAAGTGCATATGATCCAAGTAGAGAAAGTATGTTAGCTTATGCCTCTCCCTCATATGAAACTGCAATAGTGATTAAGGGTCTTGTTAACAATTACCTAGGACAATTCCGCACACTGATCCACCATTATTCCACACTCGCTATTTATAATATTTAGTAATATATTCTAACTTTATGATAACAACGCCTACTTTCATATTTTAGCTCTCCGATATCATACAAAGTTATCCACTTCATACCCACAACATAGTTTTATTTCTCGTTTCTAGTTGAAAGCAAACGTTCGGTGTACGTAGAGTCGTATCAGTGGCAGATAGGGCTTGAGAGAATATTGATCTTACCTTTAGCTCCTTGTGGGTTCGACACTACATACTTATCACTTCCACCTTTGTAAATTGCTATGATGATTCCCTGCACTTGGGGATTATCAAGCTCTTTTCTCGCACCGTTGCCGGGGACCAATAGCGTGGGGTTGATATTCTCGTGTGTGCTTGTTTGCTTTCTTCACTAAGTAGATTTTGTTTTTCCTTTTTTGTTTCTGTTTAGTTGTGGGTGAAACATAAAAAAATTAAAATAATGAAAATACAAAAAAAATACTTGCCTCTCATGCCTGAATTTGTTTTCAAAAAGAGAAGTGATTGGAAAGTTATGCATTGAAGAAGTGAGGGTCGACCTTGAGCACTCGTGTTCATGCTCACGGAAACAATGTAGAATTTTTCCTGGAAGTTTCTCTGTAAATAATTATCCCCTTATATATATATCCATTGTATTATATAAATAATGTGCCAAGCTTTGGTTTTAGAATGATTAGACTGCTTGTTTACTATGTGTAGAACAAAAACAGAAACTTTGGCTGTAGCGCGTGATTTTACATTTTTTACTGGAAAGTCAAATGGGTATGAAACGTTTTGCACATTACTTCTGTATAAAATTTTCAAATTTTAAAATTTAATTAATAATTTTTGGAGTTACAGAAGTTTACTAAACCTCCAGATTACTACAGACTGTCCTGTTTTAGACAGATTCTATTTTCTATGTGTTGTTTGCTTATTTTGATGAATCTATGAGTAGTATCGGAGGGTATGAACCATGGATGAGTTGGAATACAGTATATATTACACCAATATTAATTTAGAATGAGTTCACAACAGTACCTAAAGGTAGTGATTTGCTTTATTATACTAACCGATCTCACAAAGTTTTTATTAAAGTTTTGTGTGGATGAAGTGTTCGAAGAACGAGGAGTTACCGATGTGAGAAGAATAAAGAGAGTCAAGATCTCAATCTTGGGGATGCCCAAGGCACCCCAAGTAAATATTCTAAGGATACTCAAGCATCTAAGCTTGGGGATGCCCCGGTTGGCATCCCATCTTTCTTCTTCAACAAATTATCGGTACACCTCGGTTTTTCTCTTGTTCACATGATTTGTGTCCTTTGTGTTTTTCTTTAACAACCATGCTAGTATGAGATGTCCCTTAATCAATTTTTAGAATACTTCATGTGCTTCACTTATATCTTCTAAGTATGATCTTATAGAATTGCTCTTTGAGCTTCACTTAAATCTTTTGAGTATGGCTTTGTAGAATGCTTCGTGTGCTTCACTTATATATTTTGAGCTTGGATATTGGTTAGTCTATATTAATTGAAGAAAACTCGATGAACTTCACTTATATCTTTTGGAGTATGAATAACACTATCATCTAAAGCGGGTTTGGAAGAGTGTCAACTTTAGGAACTAGTGATCCCGCTATTCCGAATGAGGAGAATTTTGCTTATGTGGAGAGTAGTAAAATTTCTATGCTCGTAGATCATGAAAAGAATGCTTTGTGTGATGGTAATATTGTTGAAATCATTCATGATGCTACTTATTATGAGGGAGTAATACATGCTTGTAGGAGTGCAATAATATCAAGTTTTCCTCTCTATGTGCTTAAAGTTTTGAAGTTATACTTGTTTTGCCTTCCTATGCTAGTTGATTCTTGTTCCCATAAATTGTGTGCTCACAAAATCCCTACTCATAGGAAGTGGGATAGGTTTAAATGTGCTATTCATATTCTTCATGATGCTCTCTTTATGTTTCAATTCTTATCTTTTATATGAGCATCATTGAAATCATCATGCCTAGCTAAAAGGCATTAAAGAAAAGCGCTTGTTGGGAGACAACCCAATATTTACCCTTATTGTTTTTGTGTGTTTACATGATTAATATACTATAGTAATCATGTTTTATAGCTTTTGTATCAATAAAGTGCCAAGTAAGACCTTTGGGAAGACTTGGGTGAAAGTTAATGTGATCTTGTTGTAAAAAACAGAAACTTTGCGCTCACGAGATTAGCTGCCATTTTTTACAGAAGAGTGTTTTGGTCCTGATTA
Source organism: Triticum urartu (assembly GCF_056163025.1). Taxonomy (NCBI): domain Eukaryota; kingdom Viridiplantae; phylum Streptophyta; class Magnoliopsida; order Poales; family Poaceae; genus Triticum; species Triticum urartu. Next base: position 430,638,128 of record NC_141877.1, on the reverse strand, counting down.
TTTTTGCAGAATATTAATAGACAAATTCCTCACGACCACCAATTTATTTCATAATTGTTTGAGTAGCATAAGTATGGTTGGTGTTCAGATCATTACAGACTGTTCTGTTTCTGGCAGATTCTGTTTTCATTGCATAGTTTGCTTGTTTTCAAGTTTCTATGGCTTATATTTCTCAATATAAATTGTGAAAATGATATGTTACAGTAGGCATTGTGTGATAAAAATTATGAGCCTTGTCTTTGACAGTACCAAATTGAATGGTTTACTCTTTATCATACTAACTTATCTCACGAAGTTCCGTTAAGTTTTGTGTGATTAAAGTTTTCAAGCTTTGGGTGAGATATTGATATGAGGAGAATAAGGAGTGGAAAGACCCTAAGCTTGGGGATTCCCAAGGCACCCCAAGGTAATATTCAAGGAATACTCAAGCGCCTAAGCTTGGGGATGCCCTGGAAGGCATCCCCTCTTTCGTCTTCAAAAACTATTGGTATACCTTACTCGGAGCTAAATTTTTATCCGTCACATGATATGTGTTTTGCTTGGAGCCTATTTTAAACTTTACTTGATGTTTGAATAAAATCATTGGATCTGAAATCTTAAATGAAAAAGAATCCTCCCATGGCTAGTTAATTATTTGACTACTCAGTGTCCTTCACTCATATCTTTTTGGAGTAGTTTGTCATTTACTCACGTGCTTCACATATATCCTGTGAGTAAATGGTTGAATGAATTGAATATCATAAATCTGAATTTATATATGTTTCATATGCTTATACCATGGGGGTGGGGGGTAATGACTTCACATAGAATAAGTATAGTTAGTAAACTTATTGAAAGTTAGCAAACTTAGAATTGGTCACTTGAACAATTCATGAAAGAATATTGAAGGAAGAGAAATTTCACACATAAATATACTATATTGGACATCTTTTGTAATTGTGAGCACTCATTAACATATGACATGCTAAAAGGTTGATGTCGGACAAGGAAGACAACGTAATGGGTTATGTTTTCTTATATCCGAAATAAAGTATATTGTCTTGGATCATCCAACATGTTGAGCTTGCTTTTTTCCCTCATTCTAGCCAAATTCTTTCCACCAAGTAGAGATACTAGTTGTGCTTCCAAACATTCCTTAAACTAGTTTTGCCATGAGAGTCCACCATACCTACCTATGGATTGAGTAAGATCCTTCAAGTAAGTTGTCATCGGTGCATGCAATAAAAATTTCCCTCTAAATATGTATGATCTATTAATGTGGAGAAAATAAGCTTTATACGATCTTGTGATGTGGAAGAAATAAAAGCGACAGACTGCATAATAAAGGTCCATATCACAAGTGGCAATATAAATTGACATTCTTTTGCATTAAGATTTTGTGCATCCAACCATAAAAGCGCATGACAACCTCTGCTTCCCTCTACGAAGGGCCTATCTTTTACTTTTATCTTCTACCCTTATGCAAGAGTCATGGTGATCTTCACCTTTCCTTTTTACATTTTATCCTCCGGCAAGCACATTGTGTTGGAAAGATCCTGATATATATTCCAATTGGATGTAAGTTATCATGAACTATTATTGTTGACATTATCCTTGAGGTAAAAGGTTGGGAGGCGAATCTATAAGCCCCTATCTTTCTTTGTGTCCGATTAAAACTTTGAACCCATAAATATCACATGAGTGTTAGCAATTATGAAAGATTAAATGATAGTTGAGTATGTGGAGTTTGCTAAATCAAAGCTCTAACATAGACCCTTCCTGAAAATAAGATGAATTGCAATTGTTTGATGACTGAGAATATAGTTTGTTAGTTTCAAGAGAGTTTATGATCTATACTTTAACATGTGAATAGCTTGTTACTTGATCATGAAAAGTTTTATGAGAATAAGCTACTGTTATGATATATAATGATGCTAGAAAAAGTGATTGGAACTATCATTGATGAAACTTATGCACTTGCTAGCATTCACTTCATAAATTATTTCTTTTATCATTTACCTACTCGAGGACGAGCAGGAATTAAGCTTGGGATGCTGATACGTCTCCAACGTATCTATAATTTATGAAGTATTCATGCTATTATATTGTAACGCCCTCGATGCGGCTATATCTCCTACGTGTTGAAGCACGACTTAGAGGCATAACCGCATTGAAAGCAATGTCGCAAGTAAGGTAATCTTCACAACAACCCATGTAAATAAATAAAAGGGGAAAAGATACATAGTTGGCTTACACTCGCCACATCACACAAATACATGAATAACATTACAATCATCCAATACACTCATGGTCCGACTACGGTACCAAAATAAAGATCATCCCCCACATGCGACACGGTCCCCGATCGCCCCAACTGGGCACCACTACTGATCATCTGGGAAAGACACATAGTAACGACGAGAGTCTTCATCGAACTCCCACTTGAGCTCAAGAGCATCGTCTGGAGCGGTGTCATCGGTCCCTGCATCTGGTTTAGGAAGGAATTTGTGAGTCACGGGGACTCAGCAATCTCGCACCCTCGAGATCAAGACTATTTAAGCTTATAGGTAAGGCAATGTATGATGTGGATCTGCAGCAAGCGACTAGCATATATGGTGGCTAACCTATTCGCAAAAGAGAGTGAGAAGAGAAGGCAAAAGCACGGTCGAACAACTATGATCAAGAAGTGATCCTAGAACAACCTACGACAAGCATTACTCCAACACCGTGTTCACTTCCCGGACTCCGCCGAGAAGAGACCATCACGGTTACACACGCCGTTGGTTCATTTTAATTAAGTTAAGTTTCAGGTTATCTAAAACCGGACATTAATAAATTCCCATCTGCCCATAACTACTGGCACGACTTTAGAAAGTTCAAATCCCTGCAGGGGAGTCCCAACTTAGCCCATCACAAGCTCTCACGGTCAACGAAGGATATTCCTTCTTCTGAGACATTCCGATCAGACTCGGCATCCCGGTTACAAGACATCCTCGACAATGGTAAAACAAGTCCAGCAACACCGCCCGAATGTGCCGACAAATCCCGATAGGAGCTGCACATATCTCGTTCTCAAGGAACACTCAGATGAGCGCTCCATACAACTAAAACCAAACCTCGAGTTTCCCCGAGGGGGCGCTGCACAAGGCTCTAGTTTGGACCAACACTCAGAGGAGCACTAGCCTGGGGGCGGGGGGGTTTAAATAAAGATGACCCTCGGGCTCCGGAAACCCAAGGGAAAAAGAGGCTAGGTGGCAAATGGTAAAACCAAGGTTTGGCATTGCTGGAGGAGTTTTATTCAAGGCGAACTGTCAAGGGGTTCCCATTATAACCCAACCGCGTAAGGAACGCAAAATCCGGGAACATAACACCGATATGACGGAAACTAGGGCGGCAAGAGTGGAACAAAACACTAGGCAAAAGGCCGAGCCTTCCACCCTTTACCAATTATATAGGTGCATTAAGATAACAAGATAATATTGTGATATCCCAACAATAAACAATGTTCCGACAAGGAACGATCTCCAATCTTCACCTGCAACTAGCAACGCTATAAGAGGGGCTGAGCAAAGCGGTAACATAGCCAAACAACGGTTTGCTAGGACATGGTGGGTTAGAGGTTTGACATGGCAATTTGGGAGGCATGATAAGCAAGTGGTAGGTATCGTAGCATAGGCATAGCAAAAGAGCGAGCATCTAGCAAGCAAAGATAGAAGTGATTTCGAGGGTATGGTCATCTTGCCTGCAAAGTTGTCAGAGTTGACTTGATCCTCTTAAGCGAACTCAACGGGCTCCTCGTTCACGAACTCGTCTCCCGGCTCTACCCAAACAAGAACAACAAGCAAATGGAACACAATCAACCCCGTGCAATGCTCAAACAACATGATGCAAACATGGTATGATATGCGAGATGCGGTTTGTGATTCATATGTAAGATTTGACAAGGAATGATTGAACCTGGCCTCAACCTGGAAATCCAAGAGTGCCACTGGAAAGGTGAGGTGATTTCGGTTGAAATCGATATAAAGATCACCGGAATCGGATGCATGGTTTGGAAATGGAAACCAAAACAAATATGGCACCGGTCTGCGATAATCAGCAAGTAGCCATCTAAATGCATCAAGTTAAATATGCTAAAGCACTCAAACATGGCAACAAAATACATGGCAGGGATCCACTCATGATTCTTGACAAAAGATAAACACTGAGCTACGGCGAATTCATCCATTAACAGATTCAAACAAGCATGGCAAAAGTGCAAATGATAACAGGTTTCAGACTTTTTGAAATTAACACAAGTCTGGAATTTATCATCATGAAGCACACTTTAGAGCATGAAAACTACATGCTACAGGAACTTAACATGGCAAAGCAAGGCATGGCATGAAGTTACTCAAAGCACTTAACAAAAGTCTCTTAGTGACCTTGAGCCAAAAGGGATCATAAAATACAATTGCAAGCATGTGGACGTGGCAAAAACATAAACAGATTCAGACTTAGTGAAAAACTGGAGCGTGCAAAACAGATTAGCAAGTAGGCATGTTTACGAGCTCGATGCACTCACTACAGAGCATGGCATGACAAACTAAGCATACACCCATCAAGAATACATGGCATAGAAGCTAGACATGGCAAGAAAAACATCATAGCATGCACGGATCAATAGAAACAACCTCAGCAAAATCGCTAATCATGTCAACGATCTGCCAGGAACATTTTATAGCAAAAGTAGAGCTCGATTGATTCAAGCTAGGGTTCTCCATAAATGCAAACAAAGACATGGATGGATAGAGCACCACAATGTTAACAAAACATCCTTACTGATCATCCTCAAAAGAGGCATGGATAACTAGGAAACAACATGAACAAATGGCATAACAACAAAATCAGGACAAGGACTTAGTGAAATTCTGTCCCTGAAATCAGCATTACCGATTACGCTACTTTGCAAGCTTGTGCTAGTCACCATAATTATCAAAAAAATACATGGCAAGCACCCATGTAAATATGGCATGGCATATAATGAAACACATGTAGAGCTCAGGATCATAGCATGCACACATTAATCATGGAAAAAATGACAAAATGCCATTTGCTGAAACAGATCTGAAAAATTCATCACATAGCCCTCTTCCAACAGCATTTCGGGCATCAAGATGAGCTCAAATGAAAATGAGGCAGTGAGATGAGATGATGTACTCGTCGAGACGAACATTTTGATATGCTACACGCACAAATCGGAGCTACGGATGCAGAGTTATAGCATGCGGAAAAATGCTAAAAAATACAGAATTAGGGTTTGGGGTCAACCTAGATCTAGATCCAAATCGGGATCTGGGTACTGTAGCAGGTACTGTAGCTTCGCGGATCTTGCCGGAGTCAATGGACGCGGTGGCTGGCGTCGACGAGGTTCGCCGGAGAGGAGGGCACCGGCCGGAGGAGGACGCCGGGAACGGAGGGGTTCGTCGCCGGCGCGGGAGGAGAGGAGAGGCGGCGGGCGCGGGGCGCTGCGTTGGCCGGTCGGCGGCCTGCGGCGGCGCTGGACGGCGGAGGGCGGCGGTCGGCGTTGAGTCCGTGCGGCGGCGCGGAGTCGTCGGGCAGCGGGAAGAAGGCGGCGGCGTCGGGCTCGGGGGCGCGGCCCAGGAGGCGACGGAGAGGGCCGGTTGCGGGCCGGGACGGGCCGCGGCGGCAGTGGAGGTCGGCGGGCCACGTGGCAGGCGGTGATAGGCGCGGAGGCGGTGGCGGACGCGTCCGGTCCGCTCCGGACGTGTCCGGTGGCGCTGGGAGCGGAAATTTAGGGTTTCGGGGGAAGAGATCCGGTATTTGGAAATAGGGTTCTATTTATAGGCGTAGAGGGAGCTAGGAAGCTCCAAATGAGGTGCGGTTTTCGGCCACGCGATCGTGATCGAACGCTCTAGATGATGGAGCAGGTTTAGGTGGGTTTTGGGCCAGTTTGGAGAGGTGTTGGGCTGCAACACACACGAGGCCTTTTCGGTCCCTCGGTTAACCGTTGGAGTATCAAACGAAGTCCAAATGGCACAAAACTTGACAGGCGGTCTACCGGTAGTAGACCAAGGCCGCATGGCAACTCTCGAACCAATCCGGAAATGTTTAACCCCCACACCCGAAAAGAGGTAGAAAGGGACACCGGGTGACATAGGAGCGCCGGAATGCAAAACGGACAGCGGGGAAAATGCTTGGATGCATGAGACGATCACGTATGCAAATGCAATGCACATGATGACATGATATGAGATGCATGACAAAGACAACAACACATGGAGACAAAAACCCGACAATGAGGAAATAAAATAACTTAGTGCCGGAAACGACAAGAGTTGGAGTACATATAAGGTAAATTACATCTGTGGTGTTACAACACTCCACCACTACGAAAGGATCTCGTCCCGAGATCTAGGACTGGAAAAACTCCGGGTACTCAGAACGGAGGTGATCCTCGCGTTCCCAGGTGGCTTCACGGTCGGAATGGTGTGACCACTTGACTTTGAGGAATTTGGTTGACTTGTTGCGAGTCTTGCGCTCAGTTTCTTCAAGAATAGCAACTGGGTGCTCACGATAAGAAAGGTCTTCTTGGAGATCAATGTCTTCGAAGTTGACGGTGCGGTCAGGGGTCTTGAAGCACTTGTGGAGTTGAGACACATGGAACATGTCGTGCACGTTTGCAAAGTCAGAGGGAAGCTCGAGTTGATAGGCGAGATCGCCTCTCTTGCTGACAATCTTGAAAGGACCCACGTATCTAGGGGAAAGCTTCCCTTTGATACCGAAGCAACGAGTACCTTTCATTGGAGAGACGCGGAGGTAAACATGGTCTCCGATCTCGAAAGCCAAATCACGATGCTTACTATCATAGTAGCTCTTCTGGCGCGATTGCGCTGCTTTGAGGTTATCACGAATGACTTTGCACATCTCTTCTGCCTCTGTGATCAAGTCATTTTTGAGAAGTTGACGTTCACCAGTCTCTGACCAGTTAAGAGGAGTACGACACTTCCTGCCATAGAGAATTTCAAATGGGGCCTTTCCCGAACTCGCTTGAAAGCTGTTGTTGTAGGAAAACTCGGCATATGGAAGACAATCTTCCCACTTCATACCCAAAGAGATAACGCAAGCCCTGAGCATATCTTCAAGAATCTGATTGACGCGCTCGACTTGGCCGCTAGTTTGAGGATGAAAAGCTGTGTTGAAACAGATGTTGGTGCCCATGGCCTTCTGGAAAGAATCCCAAAACTTCGAGGTGAAGATGCTGCCACGATCTGAAGAAATCAACTGCGGAATGCCGTGCAGAGAGACAATCCGAGAGGTATATAGCTCTGCCAATTGAGCTGCAATGATAGACTCTTTGATAGGCAGAAAGTGAGCCACTTTAGTGAGTTTGTCGATGACAACGAATATAGCATCATTGCCACGCTTGGACTTTGGAAACCCAGTCACGAAGTCCATCTCAATGTGGTCAAACTTCCATTCTGGAATGGCAAGGGGTTGTAGGAGACCAGCTGGTCGTTGGTGTTCTACCTTCACTCTTCTGCAGACATCACATTCATTCACGAACTGAGCAATCTCATGCTTCATTCGAGTCCACCAATACGCCTGCTTGAGGTCCTGTTACATCTTTGTACTTCCAGGGTGGATAGAGAGGAGTGAATTATGAGCCTCGTTCATAATGACTTTACGAAGGTCGCCTTTAGGCACAACAATGCGATCCTCGAAGAAGAGAGTATCCTTGTCATCAAGGCGATAACACTTGTACTTGGATTGACTCTTGGCAATCCCAATCTTCACCTTCTTCACCATAGCATCAAGAAGTTGAGCCTCGCGAATCTGATCTTCCAAAGTAGGAGAGACTTGGAGGTTTGCCAGAAATCCTTGGGGAACAACTTGCAGGTTGAGTTTGCGGAAAGCTTCACAAAGCTCGGGTTGGTAAGGCTTGAGAATTAGACTGTTGCAATAAGCCTTCCTGCTCAATGCGTCAGCAATTACATTGGCCTTGCCTGGAGTATATTCGATACTCGGATTATACTCTTGAATCATTTCGACCCAACGAGTCTGCCTGAGGTTGAGATTAGGCTGAGTGAAGATGTACTTGAGACTCTTGTGGTCAGTGAAGATGTCCACTTTTCTTCCCAATAAGAGATGTCTCCAAGTCAAAAGAGCATGAACAACTGCCGCCAACTCGAGGTCATGAGTGGGGTAGTTCTTCTCATTGGGCTTCAACTGGCGAGAGGTATAAGCTACAACTTTCTTCTCTTGCATCAACACTGTACCAAGACCTTGAAGAGAGGCATAACAAAAGACCTCAAACGGTTTGGATTCATCAGGAGGAGTCAGAACTGGAGCAGTGACTAATTTCTCTTTCAGGGTGTTGAAAGAGATGTCACATTCTGGAGACCAAACGTACTTCACGTGCTTCTGGAGAAGGTTTGAAAGAGGCTTCGCGATCTTTGAGAAGTTCTCAATTAACCTTTGACAATAGCTTGCGAGACCAAGGAAGCTACGGAGTTGCTTCACGTTTTGAGGTGGTTCCCAATTCATAATTGTAGACACCTTCTCAGGATTCACCGATATGCCCTTGGGAGAGATGATATGCCCAAGATAGAGAACCTCATCGAGCCAAAACTCGCACTTTGCAAACTTGGCATAGAACTGATGTTCTCTGAGCTTATCGAGCACCAAACGCAAGTTCTTGGCATGATCTTCCTTGTTCATGGAAAAGACCAAAATGTCATCGAGGTAGACCAAGACGAAGTCATTTGTGTAGGGGTTGAAGATGAAGTTCATCATGCGAGAGAATGTCAGAGGAGCGTTGACGAGGCCAAAAGACATGACAATGTATTCATATGAACCATAGCTTGTTCTGAATGTTGTCTTGGGGATATCTTGCTCACGAATTCGAATCTGGTGATAGCCCATACGGAGATCAAGCTTGGAGAATACTTGAGCACCTTTGAGTTGTTCAAACAGTTCGTTCATGTTGGGAAGTGGGTACTTGTTCTTTATAGTCTTCTTGTTCAATGGACGGTAGTCGACACAGAGTCAGTCCGTTCCATCCTTCTTCTTCACAAAAAGAACTCCACAACCCCACGGAGAAGAACTAGGTCGGATGAGACCCATTCGCTCTTGAACATCTAGTTGCTTGTTCAGCTCTTTCAACCCTTCAGGTCCAAGCTTGTAAGGATGTTTGCAAACAGGTTCCATGCCAGGCTCAAGATCGATGACGAATTCAACTGGCCGGTGCGGAGGCATTCCTGGAAGCTCTTCTGGAAAGACGTCTTGATATTCGCAAACGACTGGAATTTGAGAGATGGCATCCAGCTCACCCTTCTCATTGAGAGAAAATAGACGGATGGTATCATCACGAGTGGCAAAGACAATTACATCCTCAGACGAATGAGTCAATGGAATCTGCCTGGCAGCACAATCAAGATGAGCCTTGTGCTTAGAAAGCCAATCAATTCCGAGAATAAGATCAATATCCGAGTCGCCCAGAACAATAGGAGAAGCTAGAAATTTGTAGTCGCCCAACATGATAGTAACATCCGGGACACAGATATTAGCTGTCATTTGCTTGCCCGGAGACACGATTTGCAAAGGTCTTTGCAAATGCTGATAATCGCACTCATACTTTGATGCAAAAGGTTTAGAAATGAAGCAATGCGATGCACCAGTGTCAAAAAGAACTTTTGCAGGAACATCGTTAACAGGAAGGTTACCCATGATGACATCTGACGAGTCCTCTGCCTGAGCTGCATTCATTAAGTTGACCTTGGCGTGCTTGGGGTTATGCTTGACCACTGCGGTACTTGCCGATCTCACAGGAGGAGGAGGAGGGAGACGCCTCTGATTGAAGCATTTGTTGGCATAGTGACCCTTCTGTTGGCACTTGTTGCACGTGACCTCTGACAGCGGACGGTGATACGGAGCACTTGATCTTGGAGCTTGAGACGAAGTCTTGTTCTAAAAGCCAGGGTTGGGTGGGTGGGAAGATCCATTGTCACCTTTGCTCTTCTGCTGATAAGGCTGACGGAACAGAGGAGGAGGCAGCCAATACTTTTGCTGCTTAGCCACTTGAGTTGAGGAAGAAGGAGTTGCATCTCTGACTCGCTTCTTGGAAGCATCGCACTTCAGTTGAGCAGTCTCTTGCTTCATTGCCATATTGTAAAACTCATCATACTTCTTGGGCTCAAAAAGGACGAGAGCTAGCTGGAGTTCTTTTCTGAGACCACCCTGAACTGGTATATCATGCTCTTCTCATCAGGGACGTCTTTCTTAGCAAAACGGGCGAGCTTCTGAAACATGATGTTGTACTGGTAAACAGACATAGTGCCTTGCTTCAGGTTGCGGAATTCTTCACGCTTGCTTTCAACCACACTCTGAGGAATATGATGAGCTTTGAAGTCTTGACGGAATTCATCCCAGGTAATTGCACGTCCTCCTCTGAAATCTTTGTACTGCTGAAACCATTCTGCAGCTTGGTCTTTGAGTTGGAAGGAGGCAAACTTGACAAAGTCCTCAGGCCTGACGTTACTGCACTCGAAATGCTTGCATATGTCCACGAGCCAATCATTAGCGTCTGTTGCCTCAACACAATTGCTGAAGGTCTTTGGCTGATTAGCGAGGAACTGGTTGAGTGTAGCAAACTGATTCTGATTGTTGCCATGGCCCTGGTTCCCTTGGTTGCGCTCTTGAAGAAGTTGCATGATCAGCTGTGTGTTTGCATTGGTAGCGGCCATCACAGCTTGCCATGCCTCCGAAGGTGGAGGTGGTGGTGGCGGATCAGGATTCGGAGTCGTGCGCGTTGGAGGAGCCATCCTGAAGAGGTTGACATCCATTAGCATATTGACAGGCAATATTTAAGCTGAATCAAACGGGTTGAAATTGCAACATAAAGTCTTCACATCCGAACAAAATGAACGAATGCATTCCAGTTGAAATGGTCACATATCCATAGATTGAGAAGCCACTTAGAATCGAGGTAGAAGAATAAAACCAACAAGGTATGGACAAGAACGAATACTTGGCGAGGATTACCCAATCCCAAACCAAATATCCGCGGAAGAAGAACTAGAGCTACAAGAATTCCCACCTATGAAACTCCCGAACCTTTCTGATTATGCAATCAGGTGTTGGGGATACAGGGGAAGCATAATATCTCACCCAAATCTAGCAAATCCTACATCTAGCTGTATCCATCCTTCAACACATAACCGAGAAACCTTCGGAAATCATCTACCTCAACCTTCGAAAAGCATCCATTATACAAGTTATGGCAATACTCCCGAACTCCCGCCCCAGTACTGGGTGGCGTCGAGGTTATCTCACCAACAACTGCATAAAAGAGATTTTCGATGTCGGCGAAACTCAGGTATTCCAGAATCTCAACGATAAAATTGTGACGACAACACCTTGGAGCTCAACTCCCCGGGACACTTCCACAACCCCTAAATGACAGGAGGCACCAAGAACAATGTTCTCGTCACAAATCGATCGGAACGATTCCAAGATACCCGCGTGATCCTAAATTTTTTTTTGTGAAATTTGAGAAGAGAAGAGTCAAAACTCTACGTCAGGATGCCTTACCAGAGCGATGAAGGGACTGGGGAATAAAAAGAATTCCTAACTCTCCGATATATATAATCCTAAATGACTCAAAACATTTTTCTAGACTCAACAACGCCAACGATTCGATCAAGCAGGGGGCTCCTAAGGTCGGGGAAGGCTCTGATTACCAACTTATAACGCCCTCGATGCGGCTATATCTCCTACATGTCGAAGCACGACTTAGAGGCATAACCGCATTGAAAGCTATGTCGCAAGTGAGGTAATCTCCACAACAACCCATGTAAATAAATAAAAGGGGAAAAGATACATAGTTGGCTTACACTCGCCACGTCACACAAATACATGAATAACATTACAATCATCCAATACACTCATGGTCCGACTATGATACCAAAATAAAGATCATCCCCCACATGCGACACGGTCCCCGATCGCCCCAACTGGGCACCACTACTGATCATCTGGGAAAGACACATAGTAACGACGAGAGTCTTCATCGAACTCCCACTTGAGCTCAAGCGCATCGTCTAGAGTGGTATCATCGGTCCCTGCATCTGGTTTAGGAAGGAATCTGTGAGTCACGGGGACTCAACAATCTCACACCCTCGCGATCAAGACTATTTAAGCTTATAGGTAAGGCAAGGTATGATGTGGAGCGACCAACATATATGGTGGCTAACCTATTCGCAAAAGAGAGCGAGAAGAGAAGGCAAAAGCACGGTCGAACAACTATGATCAAGAAGTGATCCTAGAACAACCTACGACAAGCATTACTCACCGTGTTCACTTCCCGGACTCCGCCGAGAAGAGACCATCACGATTACACACGCGGTTGGTTCATTTTAATTAAGTTAAGTTTCAGGTTATCTACAACCGGACATTAACAAATTCCCATCTTCCCATAACCGCGGGCACGGCTTTTGAAAGTTCAAATCCCTGCAGGGGAGTCCCAACTTAGCCCATCACAAGCTCTCACGGTCAACGAAGGATATTCCTTCTCCCGAGACATTCCGATCAGACTCGGCATCCCGGTTACAAGACATCCTCGACAATGGTAAAACAAGTCCAGCAACACCGCCCGAATGTGCCGACAAATCCCGATAGGAGCTGCACATATCTCGTTCTCAGGGAACACTCAGATGAGCGCTCCATACAACTAAAACCAAACCTCGAGTTTCCCCGAGGGGGCGCTGCACAGGGCTCTAGTTTGGACCAACACTCGGAGGAGCACTGGCCTGGGGGGGTTTAAATAAAGATGACCCTCGGGCTCTGGAAACCCAAGGGAAAAAGAGGCTAGGTGGCAAATGGTAAAACCAAGGTTGGGCATTGCTGGAGGAGTTTTATTCAAGGCGAACTGTCAAGGGGTTCCCAATATAACCTAACCGCGTAAGGAACGCAAAATCCGGGAACATAACACCGATATGACGGAAACTAGGGCGGCAAGAGTGGAACAAAACACTAGGCAAAAGGCCGAGCCTTCCACCCTTTACCAATTATATAGGTGCATTAAGATAACAAGATAATATTGTGATATCCCAACAATAAACAATGTTCCGACAAGGAACGATCTCCAATCTTCATCTGCAACTAGCAACGCTATAAGAGGGGCCGGTAAGATAACCAAATGATGGTTTGCTAGGACATGGTGGGTTAGATGTTTGACATGGCAATTTGGGAGGCATGATAAGCAAGTGGTACGTATCGTAGCATAGGCATAGCAAAAGAGAGAGGATCTAGCAAGCAAAGATAGAGTGATTTCGAGGGCATGGTCATCTTGCCTGCAAAGTTGTCAGAGTTGACTTGATCCTCGTAAGCAAACTCAACGGGCTCCTCGTTCACGAACTCGTCTCCCGGCTCTACCCAAACAAGAACAACAAGCAAACGGAACACAATCAACCCCGTGCAATGCTCGGTTTGTGATGCATATGCAAGATTTGACAAGGAATGATTGAACCTGGCTTCAACTTGGAAATCCAAGAGTGCCACTGGGAAGTTGAGGTGATTTCGGTTGAAATCGATATAAAGATCACCGGAATCGGATGCACGGTTTGGAAATGGCAAGCAAAACAAATATGGCACCGGTCTGCGATAATCAGCAAGTAGCCATCTAAATGCATCAAGTTAAATATGCTATAGCACTTAAACATGGCAACAAAATACATGGAAGGTATCCACTCATGATTCTTGACAAAAGATGAGCACTGAGCTACGGCTAATTCATCCATTAACATGTTCAAACAAGCATGGCAAAAGTGCAAATGATAACATGTTTCAGACTTTGTGAAATTAACACAAGTCTGGAATTTATCATCAGGATGCACACTATAGAGCATGAAAACTACATGCTACTTGAACTTAACATGGAAAAGCTAGGCATGGCATGAAGCTACTCAAAGCACTTAACAAAAGTCCCTTAGTGACCTTGAGCCAAAAGTGATCAGAAAATACAATTGCAAGCATGTGAGCGTGGCAAAAACATAAACAGATTCAGACTTAGTGAAAAACTGGAGCGTACAAAACAGATTAGCAAGTAGGCATGTTTACGGGCTCGATGCACTCACTACAGAGCATGGCATGACAAACTAAGAATACACCCATCAAGAATACATGGCATAGCTAGACATGGCAAGAACAACATCATAGCATGCATGGATCAATAGCAACAACCTCGGCAAAATCGCTAATCATGTCAACGATCTGTCAGGAACATTTTATAGCAAAAGTAGAGCTCGATTGAATCAAGCTAGGTTGCTCCATAAATGCAAACAAAGACATGGATGGATAGAGCACCACAATGTTAACAAAACATCCTTAGTGGTCATCCTCAAAAGAGGCACGGATCACTAGGAAACAACATGAACAAATGGCATAACAACAAAATCAGGACAAGGACTTAGTGAAATTCTAAGTCCCTAAAATCAGCATTACCGATTACGCTACTTTGCAGGCTTGTGCTAGTCACCACAATTATCACAAAAATACATGGCAAGCACCCCTGTAAAGATGGCATGGCATATAACAAAACACATGTAGAGCTCAGGATCATAGCATGCACACATTAATCATGGCAAAAATGACAAAATGCCATTTGCTGAAACAGATCTGACAAATTCATCACATAGCCCTCTTACAACAGTATTTCGGGCATCAAGATGAGCTCAAATAAAAATGATGCAATGAGATTAGATGATGTACTCGTCGAGACGAACATTTTGATATGCTACACGCACGAATCGGAGTTATGAATGCAGAGTTATAGCATGCGGAAAAATGCTAAAAAACGGAATTAGGGTTTGGGGTCAACCGAGATCTAGATCCTGATCGGGATCCGGGTACTACAGCAGGTACTGTAGCTTCCCGGATCTCGCCGGAGTCAATGGACGCGGCGGCCGGCGTCGACGAGGTTCGTCGGAGAGGAGGGCACCGGCCGGAGGAGGACGCTGGGAACGGAGGGGTTCGTCGCCGGCGCGGGAGGAGAGGAGAGGCGGCGGGCGTGGGGCGCTGCGGCGGCCGGTCGGCGGCCTGCGGCGGCGGCGGACGGCGGAGGGCGGCGGCCGGCGTTGAGTCCGTGCGGCGGCACGGCGTCGGGCGTGGGGGCGCGGCCCAGGAGGCGACGAAGAGGGCCGGTTGCGGGCCGGGACGGGCCGCAGCGGCAGTGGAGGTCGGCGGGCCACGTGGCAGGCGGTGATAGGCGCGGAGGCGGTGGCGGACTTGTCCGGTCCGCTCCGGACGTGTCCGCTGGCGCGGGGAGCGGAAATTTAGGGTTTCGGGGGAAGAGATCCGGGATTTGGAGATGGGGTTCTATTTATAGGCGTAGAGGGAGCTAGGAAGCTCCAAATGAGGTGCGGTTTTCGGACACGTGATCGTGATAGAACGCTCTAGATGATGGAGCAGGTTTAGGTGGGTTTTGGGCCAGTTTGGAGAGGTGTTGGGCTGCAACACACATGGGGCCTTTTCAGTCCCTCGGTTAACCGTTGGAGTATCAAACGAAGTCCAAATGGCACGAAACTTGACAGGCGGTCTACCGGTAGTAAACCAAGGCCGCATGGCAAGTCTCGGACCAATCCGGAAATGTTTAACCCCCACACACGAAAAGAGGTAGAAAGGGACACCGGGTGACATAGGAGCGCCGGAATGCAAAACGGACAACGGGGAAAATGCTCGGATGCATGAGACAAGCACGTATGCAAATGCAATGCACATGATGACATGATATGAGATGCATGACAAAGACAACAACACACGGAGACAAAAACCTGACAACGAGGAAATAAAATAACTTAGTGCCGAAAACGGCAAGAGTTGGAGTACAGATAAGGTAAATTACATCCGGGGTGTTACATATATTATCCATCTAGGATCGTTTATATGCATTTATATATGCTATTTTATATGATTTTTGGGACTAACCTATTAACCTAGAGCCCAGTGCCAGTTTCTGTTTTTTCGTTGTTTTTGAGTATCGCAGAAAAGGAAAACCAAACGGAGTCCAATTGACCTAAAACTTGACGGAGCTTATTTTTGGACCAGAAGAAGGCCAGGAAGTAAAAGAACTGGGCCAGAAGAGTCTCGAGCTGCCCACGAGGGTGGGGGCGCCCCCCTGGGCACGCCCCTGCCTCGTGGACAGCCCGGAGACCCCCTGTGCCTTGTTCCCGACTCCAACACCTCTTATATAACCCAAAACTACCAGAAAGAAACCTAGATCGGGAGTTCCACCGCCAAAAGCCTCCGTAGCCACCGAAAACCAATCTAGGCCCTCTCCGGCACCCTGCCGGAGGGGGCCATCATCACCAGAGGGCATGGAGGTGGATCTCGGAGGGGCCATTATCTTCATGAAGGCCAAGGACCAGAGGGAGAACCTCTCCCCATCCAAGGGGGAGGCCATGGAGGAGGAAGCACAAGGGGGAGAACCTCTCCTCCTCTCTCTCGGTGGAATCAGAGTGACATCGGGAGGGGAATCATCGCCGCGGTGATCGTCTTCATCAACATCAACATCGTCATCACCATCCTCATCTCTTTTACGCAGTCCACTCTCCCGCATCCCGCTGTAATCCCTACTTGAACATGGTGCTTTATGCCACATATTATGATCCAATGATGTGTTGCCATCCTATGATGTTTTGAGTAGATATCCTTTGTCTTTGGGCTGATTGATGATCTAGATTGGTATGAGTTGTATGTTTTACTTTGGTGTTGTCCTATGGTGCCCTCCGTGTCGCGCAAGCATGAGGGATTCCCACTGTAGGGTGTTGCAATACGTTCATGATTCGCTTATAGTGGGTTGGTGAGTGACTGAAACACAGACCCGAGTAAGGGTGTTTTACCTTAATGATCTTTAGTAGTTGCGGATGCTTGCTAGAGTTCTAATCATAAGTGCATATGATCCAAGTAGAGAAAGTATGCTAGCTTATGCCTCTCCGTCATATGAAACTGCAATAGTGATTACCGGTCTTGTTAACAATTGCCTAGGACAATTCCGCACACCGATCCACCATTATTCCACACTCGCTATTTATAATATTTAGTAATATATTCTAACTTTATGATAACGACACCTACTTCCATATTTTAGCTCTTCGATATCATGCAAAGTTATCCACTTCATACCCACAATGTAGTTTTATTTCTCGTTTCTAGTTGAAAGCAAACGTTCGGTGTACGTAGAGTCATATCAGTGGCAGATAGGGCTTGAGAGAATATTGATCTTACCTTTAGCTCCTTGTGGGTTCGACACTCCATACTTATCACTTCCACCTTTGGAAATTTCTACGATGATTCCCTGCACTTGGGGATTATCAATGTGTGAGTAGTTTACCACAGACCTTCGGGTCAATAGTTATTAGCTAGATGGCTTCTTCTCTCTCTTTGGATCTCAATTCAAAGTTCTCCTCGATGTTCTTGGAGATCTATTCGATGTAATTCTTTTTGTGGTGTGTTTGCCGAGATCCGATGAATTGTGGGTTTATGCTTAAGATTATCTATGGAGAATATTTCATTCTTCTCTGAATTCTTATATGCATGATTTGATATCTTTGCAAGTCTCTTCGAATTATCAGTTTGGTTTGGCCTACTAGATTGATCTTTCTTGCAATGTGAGAAGTGCTTAGTTTTGGGTTCAATCTTGCGGTGTCCTTTCCCAGTGACAGCAGGGGCAGCAAGGCACGTATTGTATTGTATTGTTGCCATCGAGGATAAAAAGATGGGGTTTATATCATGTTGCTTGAGTTTATCCCTCTACATCATGTCATCTTGCTTAATGCGTTACTCTGTTCTTATGAACTTAATACTCTAGATGCATGCTAGATAGCGGTCGATGTGTGGAGTAATAGTAGTAGATACAGAATCGTTTCGTTCTACTTGACACGGATGTGATGCCTATGTTCATGATCATGCCTAGATATCATCATAACTATGCGCTTTTCTATCAATTGCTCTGCTGTAATTTGTTCACCCACCATAATGTATGCTATCTTGAGAGAAGCCACTAGTGAAACCTATGGCCCCCGGGTCTACTTTACATCATATTAGTTTCCCGTCAACTAGACATTTCTTTCGTCGTTTATTTTGCAATCTTTACTTTTCAATCTATACAACAAAAATACCAAAAATATTTATCTTATTATCTTTATCAGATCTCACTTTCGTAAGTGACCGTGAAGGGATTAACAACCCCTTTATCGCGTTGGTTGCAAGGTTCTTGTTTGTTTGTGGAGGTACTAGGCGACTTGCGTGTAGTCTCCTACTGGATTGATACCTTGGTTCTCAAAAACTGAGGGAAATACTTACGCTACTTTGCTGCATCACCCTTTACTCTTCAAGGGAAAACCAACGCATGCTCAAGAGGTATCAAGAAGGATTTCTGGCATCATTCCCAGGGAAATCTACACTCAAGCCAAGACATACCAAGTACCCATCACAAACTCTTATCCCTCGCATTACATTATTTGCCATTTGCCTCTTGCTTTCCTCTCCCCCACTTCACCCTTGCTGTTTTATTCGCCTCTTTCTTGTTTGCCTTTCTTTCACCATGGCCGAATCGAAAAGGGGTAAGGATTCTCTCCCGATTTCTAGTACTTTGGATAGACCCTCTGTCCTTTCTGAGATCATAAATAATGATGCTATGGAAAGACCTACCGGAGTTATCAATGATAGTTTGGATAATTTTGATGAAGATGATCCCGGCATTTTTCATTATTTTCTTGATGAGTCTTTGAAAGATGCTTGGGATAGGTTATTAAGGATCCGAGCTAGCTATGTGCCCCAATACCAAATTGAGATGTACCTAAAAAGCTTTTATGTTGGCTTACCCTCTTCGTTCAAGCAAGTTTTAGATTGTATTTTTGAAGAAGGTTTTCTTTAGGGGGATGCCATAGATACCTATGAAAAGATGAAAACTATATTTGGGCACCCCATGAGTGAGAGGGTTGAATCCACCTCTCTTTTGTGCTTTTATCAAAATGAAATTATCAAAGAGATGAAGGCTAGCTTAGATGCAAATTTTTGTAGCGTGCTTAATCTTTCTTCCACCATTAATGGCCATGTGCTTTCTCAAAATAGTAGGATAAAATCTATAGATAAGAAATTTTCTCTTTTCTTTCCCAACACCAAAGATGGCGATACCTAGATCTATCCTTGTTTTTATGCCTAACTAGGGGCGTTAAACGATGGCGCTTGTTGGGAGGCAACCCAATTTTTTTTGTTTCTTGCTTTTTATTCCTGTTTAATAATAAATAAATCATCTATAATATGTTATGATTGTGTTTTTATTTTTTAATTAGTTTTTGTGCCAAGTAAAGCCTTTAGGATCTTCTTGGGTGATTGTTATTTGATCTTGCAGTAAAAAACAGAAAGTGTGCGCTCATGGGAATAATTTTCATTTTTTACCAGAGGGCAATAAAATACGAATTCAAACTGCAGTAGATAAATATACAAATTATTTAGGATGTCCCAATTTCTAAGGATTTTTGGAGTTACAGAAGTATTCGAAACCTACAGATTACTACAGACTATTCTGTTTTTGACAGATTCTGTTTTTCGTGTGTTGTTTGCTTATTTTGATGAATCTATGGCTAGTATCGGGGGGTATGAACCATAGAGAAGTTGGAATGTAGTAGGTTTAACACCAATATAAATAAAGAATGAGTTTATTACAGTACCTTAAAGTGCTGGTTTGTTTTCTTATACTAACGGAGCTCATGAGATTTTCTGTTGAGTTTTGTGTTGTGAAGTTTTCAAGTTTTTGGGTAAAGATTTGATGGATTTTGGAGTAAGGAGTGGCAAGAGCCTAAGCTTGGGGATTCCCAAGGAACCCCAAGGTAAAAATCAAGGACAACCAAAATTCTAAGCTTGGGGATTCCCAGGAAGGCATCCCCTCTTTCGTCTTCGTCTATCGGTAACTTTACTTGAGGCTATATTTTTATTCACCACATGATATGTGTTTTGCTTGGAGCGTCTTGTATGATTTGAGTCTTTGATTTTTATTTTAACACAATCATCCTTTCTGTACACACCCTTTGGGAGAGACACACATGAATCGGAATTTATTAGAATACTCTATGTGCTTCACTTATATCTTTTGAGCTAGATAATTTTGCTCTAGTGCTTCACTTATATCTTTTTAGAGCATAGTGGTGGTTTTATTTTATAGAAATTATTGATCTCTCATGCTTCACTTATATTATTTTGAGAGTCTTTTAGAACAGCATGGTAATTTTCTTTGGTTATGAAATTAGTCCTAATATGATAGGCATCCAAGATGGGAATAATAAAAACTTTCATATAATGTGCATTGAATACTATGAACAGTTTGATACTTGATGATTGTTTTGAGATATGAAGATGGTAATATTAGAGTCATTCTAGTTGAGTAGTTGTGAATTTGAGAGATACTTGTGTTAAAGTTTGTGATTCCCGTAGCATGCACGTATGGTGAACCGTTATGTGATGAAGTCGGAGTATGATTTATTTACTGATTGTCTTCCTTATTAGTGGCGGTCGGGGACGAGCGATGGTCTTTTCCAACCAATCTATCCCCCTAGGAGCATGCACGTAGTACTTTGTTTCGATAACTAATAGATTTTTGCAATAATTATGTGAGTTCTTTATGACTAATGTTGAGTCCATGGATTATACGCACTCTCACCCTTCCACCATTGCTAGCCTCTCTAATACTGCGCAACTTTCGCCGGTACCATAAACCCACCATATACCTTCCTCAAAACATCCACCATACCTACCTATTATGGCATTTCCATAGCCATTCCGAGATATATTGCCATGCAACTTTCCACCGTTCCGTTTATTATGACACGCTTCATCATTGTCATATTGCTTTGCATGATCATGTAGTTGACATCATATTTCTGGCAAAGCCACCGTTCATAATTCTTTCATACATGTCACTCTTGATTCATTGCACATCCCGGTACACAGCCGGAGGCATTCACATAGAGTCATATTTTGTTCTAAGTATCGAGTTGTAATTCTTGAGTTGTAAGTAAATAAAAGTGTGATGATCATCATTATTAGAGCATTGTCCCATGTGAGGAAAGGATGATGGAGACTATGATTCCCCCACAAGTCGGGATAAGATTCTGGATGAAAGAAAAAGAGGCCATAAAAAGGAGAAAAATAGGCCCAAATAAAAAAATGAGAGAAAAAGAGAGAAGGGGCAATGCTACTATTCTTTTTCCACACTTGTGCTTCAAATTCGCACCATGATCTTCATGATAGAGAGTCTCCTATTTTGTCACTTTCATATACTAGTGGGAATTTTTCATTATAGAACTTGGCTTGTATATTCCAATGATGGGCTTCCTCAAAATTCCCTAGGTCTTTGTGAGCAAGCGAGTTGGATGCACACCCACTTAGTTTCTTTTGTTGAGATTTCATACACTTATAGCTCTAGTGCATCCGTTGCATGGCAATCCCTACTCACTCACATTGATATCTATTGATGGGCATCTCCATAGCCATTGATGTGAGACTATCTTCTCCTTTTTGTCTTCTCCACAACCACCATTCTATTCGACCTATAGTGATATGTCCATGGCTCACGCTCATGTATTGCGTGAAGATTGAAAAAGTTTGAGAACATCAAAAGTATGAAACAATTGCTTGGCTTGTAATCGGGGTTGTGCATGATTTAAATATTTTGTGTGATGAAGATAGAGCATAGCGAGACTATATGATTTTGTAGGGATAACTTTATTTGGCCATGTTATTTTGAGAAGACATGATTGCGTGGTTAGTATGCTTGAAGTATTATTGTTTTTATGTCAATATTAAACTTTTGTCTTGAATCTTTCGGATCTGAACATTCATGCCACAATTAAGAAAATTACATTGAAAAATATTTTAGGTACCATACCACATCAAAAAAAATGTTTTTATCATTTACCTACTCGAGGACGAGCAGGAATTAAGCTTGGGGATGCTGATATGTCTCCAACGTATCTATAATTTTTGATTGTTCCATGCTATTATATTATCTGTTTTGGATGTTTAATGGGCTTTAATATGCACTTTTATATTATTTTTGGGACTAACCTATTAACCGGATGCCGAGTGCCAGTTGCTATTTTTTGCCTATTTCAGTGTTTCGCAGAAAAGGAATATCAAACGGAATCCAAATGGAATAAAACCTTCACGAGGTTCTTTTGTGGAACAAACGCAATCCAGGAGACTTGGAGTGGAGGTCATGGAAGCAACGAGACCGCCATGAGGTAGGGCGGGGTGCCCCCACCCTCGTGGGCCCCTCGTAGCTCCACCGACCAACTTCCTCCGCCTATATATACTCTTATACCCTGAAAACATCCAAGAGAGCCACGAAACCACTTTTCCACCGACGCAACCTTCTATATCCATGAGATCCCATCTGGGGACCTTTTCCGGCGATCTGCCGGAGGGGGATTCGATCACAGAGGGCTCCTACATCAACACCATAGCCTCTCCGATGATGTGTCAGTAGTTTACCACAGATATTTGGGTTCATAGTTATTAGCTAGATGGCTTCTCTCTCTTTGGATCTCAATACAAAGTTCTCCTCGATGTTCTTGGAGATCTATTCGATGTAATTATTTTTGCGGTGTGTTTGCCGAGATCCGCTGAATTGTGGGTTTATGATTAAGATTATATATGGACAATATTTGATTCTTCTCTGAATTCTTATATGCATGATTTGATATCTTTGCAAGTCTCTTCGAATTATCAGTTTGGTTTGGCCTACTAGATTGATCTTTCTTGCAATGGGAGAAGTGCTTAGCTTTGGGTTCAATCTTGCGGTGTCCTTTCCCAGCTACAGCAGGGGCAGCAAGGCACGTATTGTATTATTGCCATCGAGGATAAAAAGATGGGGTTTATATCATTTTTCTTGAGTTTATCCCTCTACATCATGTCATCTTGCCTAATGCATTACTCTATTCTTATGAACTTAATACTCTAGATGCATGCTAGATAGCGGTCGATGTGTGGAGTAATAGTAGTAGATACAGAATCGTTTCGGTCTACTTGACACGGATGTGATGCCTATGTTCATGATCATGCCTTGATATCATCATAACTATGCGCTTTTCTATCAATTGCTCGACTGTAATTTGTTCAGCCACCGTAATATATGCTATCTTGAGAGAAGCCACTAGTGAAACCTATGGCCCCCGGGTCTACTTTACATCATATTAGTTTCCCGTCAACAAGACATTTCTTTCGCCGTTTATTTTGCAATCTTTACTTTTCAATCTATACAACAAAAATACCAAAAATATTTATCTTATTATCTTTATCAGATCTCACTTTCGTAAGTGACCGTGAAGGGATTGACAACGCCTATATCGCGTTGGTTGCAAGGTTCTTGTTTGTTTGTGCAGGTACTAGGCGACTTGCGTGTAGTCTCCTACTGGATTGATACCTTTGTTCTAAAAAACTGAGGGAAATACTTATGCTACTTTGCTACATCACCCTTTCCTCTTCAAGGGAAAACCAACGCATGCTCAAGAGGTAGCAAGAAGGATTTCTGGCGCCGTTGCCGGGGAAATCTACACTCAAGCCAAGACATATCGGTATATTCCTTTATACGAAAAATGTTTTAGGACATTACGCCGCATACCTCAAAGCCTGTCAGTAGGCTATGGAAGGCTTCTTTCAGTCCACTCTTAGCAGACTGAACCTTCTCTACTACCGCACCCATCAGGGTGCGGTGCTCCTCCACGATGGAAGCACGTTGCAGTGCATCCGTTAGAGTGTTCGGCGCCTCCGGATTAGTGGATGTCGCTAGTGGAGCCGATGCTCCTCCCCCCTCTGTTGAAGGGGGCTGCTCACCTGATTCCGGAGCCGCATTGGTCTTCGGAACGGTGTCTGGTTGGGGCCCAGATTGTTGGGGATCCCCACCGTCGGTTGCCATAGGGGTCGGTTCCCCTATGTCTTCAGCGACCGAGGTATTACCCTCGGGCGCCTTCTCGACAGCCTTGCCTGCCCCTCCACGGCCTGGAGAGGTTCCTCGGGACAACACCTCGGTGTCATCCATGGTGACATGTGAGGAGGAATGTGGCGGCGTCTCGCTCTCTGCCATCTCGGGCGACAGAGAGCTCCCCTCCAATAACGGAGTGTTCGGAAGCTCGCATGGAGGGTTGAAGAGCACATAACGAAATAACTTATATAATATAAAGGGAGGACTAAAAATAAACAATGAGTATCCGAACACTTATGATGCGGCCAAGGGCTTCGCCTTAGGTAGCTTCTTGCGGACCCTCCGGGTCTTCGGAGGCCGTACTCTTCTTCTTCCTCCCCTTTCGGGGGGAGTCGCTTTCTGCTTCCTCCTTGCTACCTCTTGAGCACTGCGTTGGTTTTCCCTTGAAGAGGAAAGGGTGATGCAGTAAAGCAGCGTAAGTATTTCCCTCGGTTTTTGAGAACCAAGGTATCAATCCAGTAGGAGACCACGCGCGAGTCACCTCACACCTACACAAACAAATAAGAACCTCACAACCAACGCGATAAAGGGGTTGTCAATCCCTTCACGACCACTTGCAAGAGAGATCTGATAGAGATAATAATAATAATAAGATAAATATTTTTGGTATTTTTGTGTTATAGATTGAAAGTAAAGATTGCAAAATAAAATAGATTGGAAACTTGTATGATGGAAAATAGACCTGGGGGCCATAGGTTTCACTAGTGGCTTCTCTCAAGATAGCATAAGTATTACGGTGGGTGAACAAATTACTGTCGAGCAATTGATAGAAAAGAGAATAATTATGAGAATATCTAGGCATGATCATGTATATAGGCATCACGTCCGTGACAAGTAGACCGACTCCTGCCTGCATCTACTACTATTACTCCACACAGCGACCGCTATCCAGCATGTATCTAGAGTATTAAGTTCATAAGAACAGAGTAACGCCTTAAGCAAGATGACATGATGTAGAGGGATAAACTCATGCAATATGATATAAACCCCATATTTTTATCCTCGATGGCAACAATACAATACGTGTTGTTTCCCCTACTATCACTAGGATCGAGCACCACAAGATTGAACCCAAAGCTAAGCACTTCTCCCATTGCAAGAAAGATCAATCTAGTAGGCCAAACCAAACTGATAATTCGAAGAGACTTGCAAAGATAAACCAATTATACATAATAGAATTCAGAGAAGAATCAAATATTGTTCATAGATAATCTGGATCATAAACCCACAATTCATCGGATCTCGACAAACACACCGCAAAAGAAGATTACATCGAATAGATCTCCAAGAGAATCGAGGAGAACTTTGTATTGAGATCCAAAGAGAGAGAAGAAGCCATCTAGCTACTAGCTATGGACCCGAAGGTCTGAAGTAAACTACTCACACATCACCGGAGAGGCCATGGAGTTGATGTAGAGGCCCTCCGTGATCAATGCCCCCTCCGGCGGAGCTCCGGAAAAGGCCCCAAGATGGGATATCTTGGGTACAGAAGGTTGCGGCGGTGGAATTAGGTTTTCGTGGTGCTCCTGGATGTTTGTGGGGTACGTGGACTTATATAGGAGGAAGAAGTAGGTCAGTGGAGCAACAAGGGGCCCACGAGGGTGGAGGGCACGCCTAGGGGGGGTAGGTGCGCCCCCCTGCCTCGTGGCCTCCTCAATTGTTTCTTGACGCCCACTCCAAGTCTCCTGGATCTCGTTTGTTGAGAAAATCACGTTCCCGAAGGTTTCATTCCGTTTGGACTTCGTTTGATATTCCTTTTCTGCGAAACACTGAAATAAGCAAAAAAAAATAGCAATTTGGGCTGGGCCTCCGGTTAATAGGTTAGTCCCAAAAATGATATAAAAGTGTAAAATAAATCCATTAACATCCAAAACAAATAATATAGTAGCATGGAGCAATCAAAAATTATAGATACGTTGGAGACGTATCAAGCATCCCCAAGCTTAATTCTTGCTCGTCCTCGAGTAGGTAAATGATAAAAAAGAATTTTTGACGTGGAATGATTTCTAACATATTTCTCAATGTAATTTTTCTTTATTATGGCATGAATGTTCAGATCCGAAAGATTCAAGATAAAAGTTTAATATTGACATAAAAATAATAATACTTCAAATATACACTACAAAAAAAGACACATCCATGACATTTTGGGCCGAACAAAAAAAAATTATGTTATACATATGACACTTCTATGACGATAATTGTGACAAACCCGGTATCATCATAGATGTGGTGGGCTCCTACTTCTATGACCAAAAATCATGACAGAAAATGGGCTTTTCGTCCTGGGCGGGCCGGAGACGCGGCTACATGACATTCTTTGTGCCGTCCATGACGGAAAAAACCGTGGTAGAAGTGAGGGGGAGGACAATTTCGGGGAGTTCCCGGTTACGGTGGGAGGTCGGGGCCGAGCGATGCGCGTTTCTCTCGTACACGTACGCGCGTGTGTGCAAGGCGTTGGCTCTAACTGAACCCGAGCGAGGCGTTGGGCTCTAACTGAACCCGAGCGATTGCACTGCAGGCTATGAGTTACTGAACCCGAGCGATCGATCGATGGCTGTTAAGTGAACCCGATCGAGTGATTCCTTCGCTACTGCTGCTAATTGAAGCCGATCGATGCTGCCTCTGGGATGAACATGACCCCGTGGTGTGGTGGAGGGCTGGATGAACAGTAGACGGTGGAGGGGTGCCCATGGAGGGGTGGTTGAACAGGACCCCGTGGTGTGGAGGGCTGGATGAACAGTAGACGGTGGAGGGGTGCCCGTGGAGGGGTGGTTGAACAGTAGCCGGTGGAGTAGCGTGCGGTGGAGGCTGGATGAACAGGAGCCCGTGGAGGCTGGAGGAGGTCGACGGTGGAGATGAACAGTATCCCGTGGAGTCCCGTTTTGAGGTACGCCACACCCCTCCCAATGAACAGGACCCCCGTTTCGACCGTAGGAGGTCCGTTTCGTCCGTTTTGCGGTACGCCACACCCCTCCCGATCAACAGGACCCCGTTCCGTCCGTTTTGCGGTACGCCACACCCCTCCCGATCAACAGGACCCTCGTTTCGACCGTAGGAGGTCCGTTTCCTCCGTTTTGCGGTATGCCAGACCCCTCCCGATCAACAGGACCCCGTTCCGAACGTAGGAGGTCTGTTTCCTCCATTGTGCGGTACGCCAGGCCTCGTTTCATCACCTGTTCCGTCCAAGCCCTCCCGATGAACACGACCACACATTCCGTTCCGACCCATCCGGTTGGCTCCCACGCGTTCCGTTGCCTCCCGATGAGCACGACGCATTCCGTTGCCTCCCCATGAACACGACGACGACGTTGTTTCTCCGTTCCGACCCAGCCATGTACACGAGCCCTAGCCGTACGTATGCGCGATAGGCGTTCGAGACCCCGCCCGTATGTACACATACGTGGCCATATTTTCTTTCTTGCACCATGTCCGTTGTACGTACGTGTACATGCTACGTGTGCGCCTCTACTACGACACGTACGCGCCTCTACTACAACACGTGCGTGCCTCTACATCCACCAGTATATATGTACGTACACGTTCGCGGCCAGAATGATAACGCTACGTACGCTTCGACCAGGTGGGTCCCACGGTCAGGCACTTCCTTGCGTGCGAAGATGTAGCTGGTGGGTCCCAGCAGTCAGGGGGCAAATTGTTTTTTTTTGCCCGGACGCACTTCCTTGCGTGCGAAGATGTAGCTGGTGGGTCCTAGCAGTCAGGGGCAAACGTTTTTTTTTGCTAAATATGGTGGCCTGTCCGGTGGGTCCTCGCTGTCAGGTGGAGGAATAATTATTTTGCACGTAATAAGGAGGCACTTCCTTGCTGCGGCCGTGGACCCAGCTGTCAGCCTCTCCACGTACACGCCACGTCTGATGGAAGCCGTTCCTTGACCACATTGACCACGCCGCGCCGAGAGCACCAGGATGGTGGACGACGGCGAGGCCTAGGAAGGGGACGAAGCGGAGCCGGGGAAGACGCGGCAGTGGATGCCCATGCGTAGAGGAGTACGAGGGTTCACTGGTTCGCTGCGGTGTGAGGCTGCCGTCGCCGCAGAATAACAGGGGGTGTCGGTCGTTAACCACATTGACCAGGACGCGCCGAGAGCACCAGGGTGGTGGACGACGGCGAGGCCTAGGAAGGGAACGACACAGAGGCAGGGAAGACTTGGCAGTTGTTTCCCACGCGGCGGGGAGTACGACTGTACGAGGGTTTACTGGTTCATCTGCCGTCGCCAGAGAATAACAGCAGGTGTGGGTGAGTAGAGGGATGGCTAGGCCAGCGATGGGAGTACGGTGGGGCGGTGAGGTCTGCGCGGCAGCACAGCCGGCCACGGGGAGGAGGGTGCAGGCAGTCCCGCTAGCGCTTGTTTGAGCGGCTGGAGCAGGAAGAGCAGAGATTGAAGAAGCACGACGGCCGTTCGATGGACATCCAACAGTCACTGCTTGTGCGTCAACCTTTTTTTAGGAAAGCCTCAAATCTATGGAAAACAACATACAGCCAACCTGCCACTATTTCTAATAATTTACAGCCCATTTGCTAATTCTTAAGGTTTTTTTGGAGCCCATATTCTTTTTGTTAGCATTACAGCCCATATTATGGCCACGGTTAAAAAATTATACGAAATTTTGCATATTTCGGTGCGGTCCGAACTGTTTTTAATCCCGAAATTTCGACTCACATTCAAATTGATTTTAAAAATAAATGTACATCAATATAAAATCCAACAAATTCTCCATGCATAAAAATTAATGTAATTTAAAATCTCAAAATGAAAAAAAGATATTTGAAACTAATTGCCGGTTTGATGTGTTTTAAAAATGTACAGCCCATTTCTCATTACTGATGGGGCATTTTCTCGGCTAGCCGAATGAAAGCTCTCCTCGTCTTGAAAGATTTGCAGCCCAACAGGCCTGACAAAGCGACTTACTTGGCAAATCACAAAAAAACTGGGCTGTGGTCGTGGACCCAGCTGTCAGCTTCTCCACGTACAGTACTCTTCCGATGGAAGTCGTTCCTTGACCACGTTGACCACACCGCGCGAAGAGCACCACGGACGTGGACGACGGCGAGGCCTAGGAAGGGGACGACGCGGAGCCGGGGAAGACGCGGCAGTGGAAGCCCGCGCGGAGAGGAGTACGAGGATTCACTAGTTCGGCTGCGGTGTGAGGCTGCCGTCGCCGCAGGGCCTGGCCAGCGGTGGGAATAGTAGGAGGCAGTGAGGCCTCTGCGGCAGCACAGCCGGCCACGGGAGGCAGGAGCATGCGGCACGACCGGCGCTGCTTTGGGCGGCTGGAGCAAGAAGACCAAAGGTTGAAGAAGCACTACGGCCGTTGGATGGACATCGTACGGTCACTGGAGCTAGAATCGTTCATATTGACTAAGTTTGACAAAGCCCTTCGTCCCCGTCAACTTAGTAGGCCCACAAGTCAGCCTCCCACCAAGGTGGGTCCCAGCTAGCCGGGGTAGTATTCATTTTTTGTGCGTAATAAGGAGGCACTTCCGGTGGGTCCGAGCTGACAGTGGGGGGAACATTTTTTCGCGAAATACGGTGGCCCGTCAGGTGGGTCCCAGCAGTCAGGGGGCAAACATTTTTTTCACAAAATACGGTGGCCCGTCCTGTAGGTCCCTGCTCTCAGTTGGAGGATTCATTATTTTCCGCGTAATAAGGAGGCACTTACTTGCTGCGGCCGTGGACCTAGCTGAGACTCTCCACGTACAGTATACTTCCGATGGAAGTCGTTCCTTGACCATGTTGACCTCGCCGCGTTCCGTTTCATGCATGCGTCCATGGGCGTGGTGCGTCCCCACTGTCAGTCTCTCACGTACAGACTGGAACGACCCGGAGATGGGGAAGACGGGGCAGTGGAGTCGCAGATGGAGAGGAGTGGGAAACTTCACTGGTTCGGGTGCGCGGCAGCACAGCCCGGTGCCGCCCACAAGAGACAGGAGCAAGAACAGAGGTTGAAGAAGGAGCACGGCTGTTGGATTAACATCCATCGGTCCAGCTACTAGAATCATTTGTTGATTAAGTTGACAAAGCCGTGCGTACACGTCCGCTTAGTAGGCCCACAAATCAGTCACCAAATCTGACGGGTCCCGGCTGTCAACGGGATGAATAATTTTTTTCGCAAAAGAAGGAGGCACTTCCTTCCGTGCGAAGATACAGCCGGTGGGTCCCAACTGTCAGGTGGAGGAAACATTTTTTCAGCTTAATAAGGAGGAACTTTCCTTGCGTGCGATCATGGACCTCGTGGGTCCCAGCCGTCAGGCTCTCCACATACATGTGACGCCCTTGATTCAATCGTACACTAATCATACACGCAAACGTGTACGATCAAGATCAGGGACTCACGGGAAGATATCACAACACAACTCTACAAATAAAATAAGTCATACAAGCATCATATTACAAGCTAGGGGCCTCGAGGGCTCGAATACAAGAGCTCGATCATAGACGAGTCAGCGGAAGCAACCATATCTGAGTACAGACATAAGTTAAACAAGTTTGCCTTAAGAAGGCTAGCACAAACTGGGATACAGATTGAAAGAGGCGCAGGCCTCCTGCCTGGGATCCTCCTAAACTACTCCTGGTCGTCGTCAGTGGGCTGCACGTAGTAGTAGGCACCTCCCGAGTAGTAGTAGTCGTCGTCGACTGTGGTGTCTGGCTCCTGGGCTCCAACGTCTGGTCGCAGCAATCGAGTATAGACAGCGGGAAAAGAGGGAGCAAAGCAACCGTGAGTACTCATCCAAAGTACTCGCAAGCAAGGAACTACACTACATATGTATACATTGGTATCAAATGGAATAAGGGTATCATATGTGAAATGAACTGCAGAAAGCCGGAATAAGAGGGGGATAGCTAGTCCTTTCGAAGACTACGCTTCTGGTAACCTCCATCTTGCAGCAGGAGAAGAGAGTAGATGGTAAGTTGACCAAGTAACATCGCATAGCATAACCCTAACCGATGATCCTCCCCTCGTCGCCCTGTGAGAGAGCGACCACCGGTTGTATCTGGCACTTGGAAGGGTGTGTTTTATTAAGTATCCGGTTCTAGTTGTCATAAGGTCAAGGTACAACTCTGGGTCGTCCTTTTACTGAGGGACACGGCTATTCGAATAGATTAACTTCCCTGCAGGGGTGCACCACATAACCCAACACGCCCGATCCCATTTGGTCGGACACACTTTCCTAGGTCATGCCCGGCCTCGGAAGATCAACACGTCGCAGCCCTACCTAGGCATAACAGAGAGGTCAGCGCGCCGGTCTAAAACCTATGGCGCAGGGGTCTGGGCCCATCGCCCATTGCACACCTGCACGTTGCGTACGCAGCCGGTGAGCAGACCTAGCAACCTCCATTACAAAGGAAGTTGCGTTACGCGGTCCAACCCGGCGCGCGCCGCTCAGTCGCCGACGTCACGAAGGCTTCGGCTGATACCACGACGTCGAGTGCCCATAACTGTCCCCGCGTAGATGGTTAGTGCATATAGGCCAGTAGCCAGACTCAGATCAAATACCAAGATCTCGTTAAGCGTGTTATGTATCCGCGAACGCCGACCAGGGCCAGGCCCACCTCTCTCCTAGGTGGTCTCAACCTGCCATGTCGCTCCGCCACAAAGTAACAGTCGGGGGCCGTCGGGAACACAGGCCCACCTCTACCGGGATGGAGCCACCTGCCCCTTCAGCCCCCATCTCCTAACAGTATCATAAGTAATGTAACTGTATAAGTATATATCGTATGCCCGTGATCACCTCCCGAAGTGATCACGGCCCAGTAGTATAGCATGGCAGACGGACAAGAGTGTAGGGCCACTGATGATAATCTAGCATCCTATACTAAGCATTAGGATTGCAGGTAAAGGTAACAACAGTAGTAGCAAGGACAGGCTATGCATCAGGATAGGATTAACGGAAAGCAGTAACATGCTACACTACTCTAATGCAAGAAGTAGAGAGAAGAGTAGGCGATATCTGGTGATCAAAGGGGGGGGGCTTGCCTGGTTGCTCTGGCAAGAGAGAGGGGTCATCAACACCGTAGTCGTACTGGGTAGCAGCGGCGTCGGTCTCGGTGTCTAGCGAGAGAAGAGGGGGGAAGAAACAATAAATATAATGCAAACAAATGCATGACGATGAATGACATGACAAAGCGTGATGCTAGGTGTGCCCTTACGCGGTACGAGGTGGTACCGGTGAAGGGGGAAAACATCCGGGAAAGTATTCCCGGGGTTTTGCGTTTTCGGACAAATGAACCGGAGGGGGAAAATTGCGTGTTTTCTATGCTAGGGATGCGTGGTGGACTAACGGGTTGCGTATCCGGATTTGTCTCGTCATTCTGAACAACTTTCATATATAAATTATTTTCATCCGAGTTACGGTTTATTTTATATGATTTTTTTAAATTTAAAACAATTTCTAGAATTTCTTATTTATTTTTAATTAAAAAAATCAGTAGTTAGAAAAATGGGTGCACCCGGTCCAGTGCACCAGAGATGCACCAGACAGGCTGACCAGTGGGTCCAGTCAACTGCTCAGTCAGCAGTTGACTGGTCAATGTTGACCAGTCAACATGGTCAAGCGGGCCCGCATGTCATAGACTTATTTTTAACTGTTTTATTCATTTATTTGATTTAGCAGTGGGGCCTGGTGTCATAGACTACTTTTAGGAGGGGGGTTAGTAATTAGGGGATTAGTCCCTAATTAAACCGGGCTGAGCCCCAGTGGGCAGCAGCCCAGCTGGACACACGCACGCGCACACGACGCCCCGGCCATGGCTGTGCCTGTGCACAGGAGGTGTCGGCGGCCAGGACGGGGAAGGCGCCGGCGGTTGGCGGTCACGGCGGCCAGGAGGCCCCAGCGCGGGTGGAAGGCGGCAGGCCCCCTGCACGGGCGGGCGCGGGCGAGGTGCTTCGGCGGGCGCTCGTAGGAAGCGCCGGCAGCCTGAGCTAAAGCGGGGAGTGGCGGGCACGATGAGCAGCGCCAGGTGCAGCCGGCGACGGGCGGTCTGGGCACGGGGTTGTGGGACAGGGCGCAGCGGCGCGGAAGGTGCGGCCGGGAACCAGCGGGGGAGGGGAGGGAACGCGCGGGCGGCCCGGCTGGGAAGCACGCCGGTGGTCGCGGTGCAGTAGTTGCAGTACGCAGGCAGCAGCGGTACAGCGAGCGCGGGCAAACGAGGCACAAGCACGATGTTGGAGCGGGGCCAGTGTCTGCACGCGGGGCTGGCCGGCGCGGGCTGGCGGCCTCCGACAAGCAGTGAGGCGCGACCAGGCGATGGGTGGGCGCGAGGCGGGAGGGACGGAAATGGCGGCCGCGATGGCCAGCAGCGGCGGAAGGGGCCGGAGCTTGTGGAGCTCATAGGCCCGAGCTCGAATGGGAGTAACTAGGGGTGCGGGCTGCACCGCAAGGGTGCTCTGAGCACGTCGGCCTGCTCAGACGGCCACGAGAGGGACGACATCGTTGGCAGCAAGGGCGGCGGCGGCGAAAAGTTTCGGTCGTACAGCACGAAATCGACGGGAAAACAAATGGGAAATCGAAGGGAGCTCACAACAGGGATGTAGGGCAAGTCAGTGTGCTCGGGGATGCGTCGGGGATGGACTGGAGTAGCGGCAAACGACGGCGGACGGACACGAAGTACGCGGAGATGACCAAGTCGATGGCGAGCGTATGAGACGTGCCGGCTCGATTCAATGCTCGGGATAGACGGAGTCGAGGGTGGTGGTCCTCCTGGACATCTTCTCAGGCGACAGGGAGGCCGGTGGCCATGATGATGACATCGGCCATGGAGGGCGCCATTCGGTTGTATGTTGCGGAGGAAAGAATGGCGCGAGGGAGGAGAAGGGAGAGGGCTAGGGTTTGCTAGGGGGTCGGGGCAGCCTTATATATGCCGGGGGTGTGATGGATGGCCGGCACGTGGCCGATCTGCGACGTGGTCGGGCACACGGCGACCACCCAGCCCCTGGTGAGCAGTAGGAAGAAGAAGCAGGTGGGGATGGTGGGCGGGGCCGTTTTGTTTAAATGGGCCAAGGTGCCCAGTAGGTTTAGGTCTCTTGTTTTACTTTTTATTTTCCCTTTTCGTTTTGCCTTAGTTTTTGATTTATTATAGTCTTGTAAAATACTGTATTTAACTCCTAAATTAGTGTCATGGTCTAGCCCTCTGCCACAAAAAGGTTGGGCCCCCAAATAAAATAGTTTAACAATTTAACATTTATAGAAGGCATTATTTCAATTGTTATAGCCAATGTTTTAGTTGTTTTGGAGCATTTACATACTTTATAAAAATGTGGCTTCATCACCATAATTACCTATGCATTATATGTCACCTCTAGAACACTTTAGTTTTGATTTTCGAAAACTTTTATTGTTTGACTTTATTTTAAAATTTGGATTCAAACGGAATTTGAATCAAAGTGAGATTAGCAACAGTAATTGTGGTGACGTGGCATCATTAGTAGGGGATTACTGTAGCTTGATTATCCGGGCGTCACAATTCTCCTTCACTAAAGAAATCTCGTCCCGAGATTTAAGAGGTGGCGTCAGGGGGAAAGTTCTGGTTACCAAATTCTAACGAGTCTTCTCGGTCTTAGTTGCTCTTCTGGAAGAGGTCGATCCACTATGTCAATGTCTTCATTTCTCTGCTTTAGGTCATCATGATGAAGTCATCATCCTTCCTGCGGGATTGTCATCATACTTACGAAAAGGATATGGGGAAAGACGCGGGAAGTACGGAGCTCAACACATGTTAGGTACCTGGGGGCTATCTCAGTGAGCGGACATAGAGGCATCTCTCGAGTTGAAATTCAAGAAAGTCATCGAGAACAAGGTAAGAAGGTGCAACAAGAAGTTTCAAGCGGATAGGCAATCGTTCGTTGCCTGAAACAGAGTGTGAAAAGGTTCGGTGCAATGGAAATAAGTATTGTGTCTGATACCAGAATTGATGATCTTTCGGAAGGTGGCTCGTGAATTAGATACGAGGCCATGCGCGAGGAATAATTTTGGAAACCAGGGGTGTACAGGAGAGTCAGGTTTCGATCCTGTGGAACTGTGGGTTATGGGCCTACCATGTGGGCTAATAGTAGGAAGGGGGGTGACGTTTTGCACAATCATGTAAGCAAGGCATGTCAGAGAATAACCGATCAGTTTTCTCGGCAACAACGTCGGTTCCAAGGGCGAGGGACGAAGAGAACCATTTTCTTGCTCGTTGAACGAGGCAGACCATTAGGCAAAGTTCTCGTCCATTGGTGGATACCGGAATGTCATCAACAATAGTAACGGGTTCTTATTGACAGAGTTGTACACCGAGGTGCTTACAAAAGCAGTGACTTATTACTGCTTAGATCATATAAACCTCAAGAAGGTTAAACAAAACAATGGAAAGGAAAATGTGATTATCAGATTAAACAGAAGAATGGAAAGGAAAATGTGTTTTA
This sequence comes from Triticum urartu, assembly GCF_056163025.1. NCBI lineage: Eukaryota > Viridiplantae > Streptophyta > Magnoliopsida > Poales > Poaceae > Triticum > Triticum urartu. The sequence continues at coordinate 430,602,689 of NC_141877.1, read as the reverse complement.
AACACATAATTCAGGGATATATCCTTCCCAAGGACAAGCAGAGCATGATATCCGTGGCAGGATATCATGTAGAAAACCCTTTAGGTAAGGGGAGAGAAATTTCATGACATTACCCATACAACGGTGTTTGGATAATTGAGCAAGAAACATTTAGCATTGGCTTCAAATGTTCTTGTTGAAAATCGGAGTACCACAGACATGCTTCGAGATAGCATTGACATGGTCACTGGTTAAAGATCACACTTTGGATACACAAGGGATCCATCTGGAACAACTCATAGAATAAGTCTTACAAATTGCTCATGGAAGAATGACTAACCTTGCTAGAAAGGAAACTATAACAATAGTCCCTCCAGCCGGGTGTGCTAAGCACAACATCCTTGATATAAAAGATGGTAATACTCCAAGGTAAAGAAGAACAAATGTTGGATAGCAAGGAACTCAAGGTATAACACAGAACACGAACAAGTTTGTGTTGGAGGGAAGGCAATAAAGTTGTCGATGATATTTCTCATCATGACTTTGATTGATATTCTAGAAGAGCTCATAAGATTGATGATGATCACGACACAATTGTTGAGAGATTTCATGAAGATGTAATCCATCGGCGATGACATCAAGTCAAAAGAATGATGAAGCGAAAGGTTATTGGAACCACGGGTACGGCACAAACTCGAAACCAAGCTTGTGGTTTAAGGAGAAATGATATGATGAGAAAAATCGACGTAAGCTTAGCTCATCATCAAAAATTGCGCTCCGAGAAGAAGGACCAGGTAGCACAGTTAAGAGCAGCACGGTAAGGAAATAGCCGAGCAGGCTAGGGATGACGTGATCGAGTTCAAACTCGTAAGTAATGAAGGTTACCAAGAGTTGTTTAATCGCGGTGCGGACTTGAGTCAGTTATCGGTGTCTTTGAGTGTTTAATAACTCAGAGCCCGTGAAAAATTAGAATCAATGAGGATGTAGCACTTGATGAAGAACTCATAAGAAGTTATGCAGTTCCATGATAATCTCGAGATACCAGGGGGTAGTACTCGACGACATATCAAAGTAGAGGTTGGACTAGAGTAATGCTCTGCAGAAGACAAGTGCTCAAACTTGCACGAGAAATGGAATCAAGGAGAAAATATGGTCGGAACCACGATTGCAAAGGATCAATTCACAGATACCAAATTATAATATATCAAGGGAATAGTTATTATTTCAAGAAGCTTCCATGATAGATATACATCGTGTCCATGGGCATGAACACATAGTTCAAGGTCGACTCCCACTTCTTCAATGTATAACCATCCATTCACCTCTCACTTTCGAAGAAGTTGTAGTGTTGAAATTTTATCTGGCAAAATACCAGAAGAATATGACTCGCGAAAACTTTCGAGTTCACACATAATAAGGAAGGCATAGGTTCAACCCGTCACGGTATCATGGAAACATATACCACAAACTTCAGGAGTAAATAACACAAGCTCGAAAGTAGAGCATGGTTGACCAAGCGATTTTTTTTCAAAACTATCACCTTTTTTATAGCTAATTCGGAAACTATAGTACCCATTGCCAAAATATCAAAAATATGACCCTGTCGGCCTTGTTGTGGCCGAAGTGGTTGTTTCCGACCGGAACTTGGCCGAAAAGGATATTTCGTCCAGCAGTAGGCCGAAATGAGCCTCAGTTGGGCCGAAGAGGTGTCATCGGGTGGGGGTGGGCCAAAAATAGTAGCTTCGGCCAGGCCTAGACCGAAATGGGCCGTTTTCGGCCAGCCCGTAGTCGAAAAGCTTTTCGGCCAGGCCTAGACCAAAAAGGTCTGGATAAGGCCAACCCGCGTCGTCACCTTCCTCCTCGTGCTCGCCTCTGTTCTTTCTCGTTCCTCACGTTCTTCTCTGTAGAGCTCGCGTCTCCTCCCTGATCTCCTCCAATTTGCACTCGTTTTCGCAACCAAGAGGCACATAATAGATAGATCATAGCATTCTCCACCGGCCTACGGTGTTTTTTTTGTTATGAGATAGTTTTTTGTGCACTTGGGGGAGGAGCCTTGGTGGGGTGGAGGAGGTGCGGTTGGGAAGGAGGTGGTGGTGAGGAGGAGTAGCAGCTGTGGAGGAGGAGGTGGTGAGGCGGAGCACCAGCTTGGGGGGTGACCGGAGTTGAACCTCCGGTCGTCGAGTGGGCGGCGCTGCCGTTGTTCGGTGGCCGGTGCCGCTGACCGAAAGAGACGCACTCTTCGAAGGTATAACCATGGCGTCACAAATTTTCTCTAAATTGTATAGTTTATTAGTTAGTGTTAATATGTTTGTGGTGGCATTTTAGCGCGTAGTTAGTGTAGCGGGTAATATTAGTGTTCGTTGTGATTAATGAGAAGATGCCAATGTCTGACAGGTGAAAATGTCTGAATCGGTAAATTTGACTATTTACTACGGCGCTGGTAATGTTCGATATAATGAGTTGGGAGTTGATCTTAGCGGGTTTAAAAATGGTTTCATGACACTAGCAGACCCGGACAGACTGGACATTAGACAATTGAAGTACTGGTTGACAACTAGTTTCGGGCTGGATCCTGAAGTATGTTCCGTCAGTATTCATGCATTGTGGACCAAATCTTGTAAAAATGTCAAGTGGGAGTTGATGCCGTAGATAGGAGCCAACATTGGTTGTCCCTGTTAAGACGCTGCTGAGACCGAAGAATCCACCCATATGCACTTGTGCAACCTGTGCCGAAGGAGGAGAATGCCGTACAACTCCACAGGGGGTATGAACCCGGCCAAGGCAGTGAAGTGGCTAACGAGATTGTTTTATCCGGGTCACAGCCACAAGATGTGGATGCTAGCCAACCCGAGAAAGAGTTAGACTATGTGCCACACAATGTTTGTGGTCCTAATACTGGGCAGAGTAGCCAGTCGATAATATTAGCTGGTTCTGGTTTTGCTGATGGGGATGAGGAAGGGGATGAAATGCAGAGGGTGATGGAGGAAGAGGACGGGGATGGATTGGTGGAGGAACTGGATTCTGAAAATTCTGAGGATGAAGTGGAGGTACCGATTCCTTCTGCATGGGAGCAGGACATATCCACCGGCCTTACGGTCAACGATGGCCATGAGACTCCATGGCAGTATAATATAAACCAAGTACAGATAGGGGCTATGTTTGATACAAAGAAAAAATTAAAGTATGCGGTGATAAAGTGGGCTATGTCTACGTAGAGGGTTTTCCGGACACACATATCAAGTCCAACAAACTATACCGTGAAATGTGTTGAAACAAGTTGTCCTGGGAAGGTGCACGGGCACGTGCCGAAGTATGACATCCACTGGGTTGTCACCATTGTCGTCCCACATAATTATGTGAGGAAGAACCTGCTGGTGAAGCATCCGAACCCGACTTCAAGTCTCATTGCGCAACTCATGTATACTGAGATAGTAGAGAAGAAAGATATGGAAGCAAAACACATCCAGACAGCAGTGAAGGTCAAATGGAATTATGTCATTCCTTATGGGAAGGCTATGGAGGAAAGGTTTGGGACGTTCTTCGACTCATATGATAATGTTGTCCGTCTCCTGGGCATACTGAAGGAGAGGAATCCCAGCACTTATGTGAACGTACAACACATGAGGTTGCTGAGTATACCAGATTTCAAGGTGTTGAAACGAGTATTCTTCTCTTTTGGTATGTGCATCGAAGCTTTCCGGCATTGTCCTCCTGTTATGTTTGTGGATGGTACATTCCTGACCGGTCAGTATAGAGGGCAAATCCTGACTGCTATTGGTGTGGACGAGAACAATCAAATCATCCCACTTGCCATGGCATTTGTGGAGGGTGAGAACTTTCTCAGTTGGGTATGGTTCTTCCGCCAAGTGAAAATTGCCATCGTGAAGGACCGACCAAACGTGTGTCATTCATGACAGACATGCTGGTATATTGAAGGCCGTGAAGACACTTCGTAATCCAACAGATGATGAACCAACACCTTGGAGGGACTTGCAGAGCCGGTGGTGCATGCGCCATCTTGTGGCTAATTTTTTCTCACAGTTCAAGAACAAGCGGTTGATGAACTTGTTCAAAAAATTATGCAAGCAGAGCCAGCAGTGCAAATACGAATTTATTTGGTCAAAACTAGATGAGTTTACTAAGAAGCAGGTCCGCGCAAGGAAGAAAATGGAAGAAGATCAGGTTAAATTAGCAGCACTCATCGCGGAGCTAGAGGAGCCAGTAGGTCTTTGTGACTTGCTAGCAATTGACCCTCCTAATACTAAGAGAAAGAAGGGAAGGGCAATAAAGAATTTTTCCGAGTGGATAGAGAAAGAGCCTCCAATGAATTGGTCTTTGCTGCATGACACACATGGAGCTAGGTATGGCCACATGACAACCAATCTTGTAGAGGTGTATAACTTTGTGCTGAGAGGGAATAGAGCATTTCCACTCACAGCTATTGTGGAGGCTGTATTCCATGGCACTTTGAGATATTTCAGAGAAAGGCACGAGTTAGCAAAGAAGCATATTGAAGATAATCAGAACACACCTTATTGTAACCGTGTCATGGAATACATGGCAAAGAAGATAGAGAAAGCAAAGAAGCACACTGCCAGACTCATAGGGAATCAAGAAAGGAGGTATGAGGTTCAGCTTCCTACCGATGGTTTTGGTTCTGGAAATGAGGTGAAGACACACGAGGTAAAAATTGGAACGGAATTTTATCCAACGTGTGAGTGTACATGCAACAAACCGAAGTTGTTGCACCTACCTTGCTCTCATGTGTTGGCTGCCTCTGGCCAGATTGAGTTGGATGCTATCTCCTTCGTGTCCCCATACTATTTAAAAGAGGCAGTTCTCAACACCTGGACAGGCGAGATGATAGGGTTTAGAGTTGTCGGCAATTTCAACAAGGTAAACGACGGTGAGAGAGTATACATCCCGCATCCAGACCTTCGACGAACAAGTAGGGGCAGACGAAAGGCCCGTCACATCTGGAACGATATGGACCAGTCTGAAGCTGGTGGAGCAACCAGACAATGTTTGTTATGCGCGGCTTATGGGCATAGGATGAAATATTGTCCCGACCTGAACAAAGATGGTGCTTCCGCATCGACGAGTGCTTCCACATCGACGGCTACGACAACAGGAGCAAGAGGCGGGCGTGGTCGTGGCAGTCGAGGCCGAAGGGGCGGACGAGGAAGAAATAACTCACAAGCTATATAATGTGTCATAGTGAGTTTTAATATGTAATATGTCAGGACTATGTTTTAATATGTAAGATGTCAGGACTATGTTTTAATTTGTAATATGTCAGGACTATGTTTTAATTTGTAATATGTCAGGACTATGTTTTAATATGTAATATGTCAGTACTATGTTTTAATTCGTAATATGTCAGGACTATGTTATAATTTGTAATATGTCGTACTATGTTTTATTTGCACCTGAGATTTGTTGTTTGAATTGCAGATATGTCTTCGTATCCGTTGCTTAATGGTAACATCGATAGAAAGCACCGGGGCGCCCTTACAAAAGCGGGCAACAACTTAGACGTGTTGGTCACTCGTACCCCAAAGACTAACTAGCTGATACACGATTCATGGGGTGATAGGTATGTGTGCATATAATGGAGTCCATATAATGACTTACTATGTTTGACATACTTTTCATAGCCGCTAACAATCTCTTTATTTTGTAGGTTAAGTTGGGCTGGACTTCTACCCTTGGCACGGCTGGTTGAGGGTACATTGGATGAGTGGATTGATGGTCCGGACTTAGATGAGGCAGGTGAACCATTGCAGTTACACAAGAGGCAAGCGAAACGTTTCTCTTACGACAAGTCACTCCTTACCTGCTTAGTAGATAGATGGAGACCAGAGACACATACGTTTCACTTTCCCTGGGGACAGATGGCGCCTACTTTACAGGATGTGTCTTACTTGTTGGGATTACCTCTGGCCGGTGCTGCCATAGGTCCCTTAGAGGTAGAATCTGGGTGGCAAGCAGCGATGCAGACCCCTTTTTTGGCTGCGGTCCCGACTGCTAGGGCCATAGACAACGATCCTCATGGACCTCTTTTTAGATGGTTGAGCCAGTTTTAGGTAACCATCACGGCCACTTAAACAAATGTTGTTTTTTAGTTGTCCGATGTTCATACAATTATTATGTTTCTATGTAGATTGTCTCATTAGGATATCTCGACGTTCAGTTATCGGAGGCACAGATTGACCGGTCCCTAGAGGCATATATTCTTTGGCTGTTCGGCAAAACGATGTTTACAGAGAACCATGTGACCACTGTCGATGCACGACTCATCGGTATTGCACGAGTGATAGCTGACGCACGTTGCCCTGTGGATATTCTACAGAGGAGTTTTGGTTCTGCTGTGTTAGCGACTACGTACAGAGGCATGTGCAAAGCTTGCTTGTTGAAGTCTAGAAAATCTAGTCTTGTTGGATGTCCATTATTGTTGCAGCTCTAGTCATACGAGAGATTCCCTATTGGACGACCCTATGTCTACGTTGATAAACCTTTTGGTTTGGAGGACTTAGCTGGGACTTATGTGCCTGCTATCGGCGACTTACCTACCATGGGATCTGTTTGGGCACGGCGAGAGGTACTTTTATATTAAGTAACAATTAATTCAATTATTTCTTGCCATTAAATAGTATTACTAATGCTTATTTGTTGTCATGCACAGAGACAGTTTGCGCATACTCAGGTTAGGGGATGCTACCCGTCCTTCATGGCACAGTTTGATAGTTTGCACGAGGATCAAGTTATTTGGGAGCCATACTCGCCTCAGGCTATATCATCGAGGTACCCAGTTGGGATTTCTGGATTGTGGACTAGAGATCGGCACTTTTGGATGACCAAGGACAAGTTGGTGTTCGACGTGACGGTTGAGGAGATGTCTCTTCATAGGGTGATGAGACAGTTCGCTCTATATCAAGAGCCTGAGATTCCAGATATTCCACACTTGCCAGAACACGTGCACAAGTAAGTACTAATACTATTTTAGTTGTCAGCTCTGCATTCATATTATACCTAATCATGTATCATGCATGTCAATCTCAGGGACAGTCGCCTAGGAGGAAACAAGTCCATGGCTTATTGGCTTAAGAGCATTACCCCTTACGTTGACGAATGGACTACCACTGCAACAAATATCTGGGGTGAGGTTCGGCCCTTTAACTGGGAAATGTTCGGGTTGTATCTGCAGTGTTACCGGCATACAACGAGGATCTACTTGGTTCCATCAGCTGCTCCTGATCAGATCGAAGCCCCTCTCACCAGCAATATGTACCCAACTGCCTTTGTTGTGGGAACCAAACACCACGCGGTAAATGCCTTGGTTCTCATATGTTAAGTCTTTTGTTAATCTGGACATATTCGCTTGGTTGTCTATTCGTGGTGTCTATCATACAACGAGGATATAATTGGTTAACTCTTTGTGTACAGGGTGACTTGAAAGTACAGGCGCGAGAGGAGGTTTCCGCTTTAATGCGGCGCTTTCAGAGGGGAGAAACTATCCCACCACGAGAGGGCGTCTCATGGTTGAGGCATCTTGATGACAAGCTACGCGGGATTTACGCAGCTGTTACGTGTAGACGGACTTCGGATGTTGCACTTCCTCCTCCAGCACATCGTCTGCCACGTCCCTCTGTACAGCATTCAGAACCACGACCCTCTGTGCACCGTTCAGAACTACGACCCTCTGTGCACCGTGCAGAACCTCATCCTTCACAGCCAGGGAGCTCTTCCTGGCATGAGCCACCTCCTTCACAACCAGGGAGCTCTTCCTGGCATGACCACCTCCTTCACAGCCAGGGAGCTCTTCCTGGCATGAGCCACCTCCTTCACAGCCAGGGAGCTCTTCCTCGCATCAGCCACCTCCTTCACAGCTAGGGAGCGCTTACTGGCATCAGCAGATGGAACTAGGTAACACTACTCACTACATTCTTTTGAACAGTGTAGTAATCGTTCTTGCATTCTTAGCAGTCACTGATGCTTACTGGTGGTGCTTCGTTCATGCATTTGTATCAATTTTACATGTTTTACTTTACTGCAAGCCGCAACCAGTCGCAACCGTTCATGCATTCAGAGCAGTCACCGATCCTTAGTGGTGGAGCTTCGTACTTTGAGGGTGACCGCGAGGATGATGAACAACCTACAAACATTTATGGCTTCTCATAGACAGTGTTTCACACTCCACCACCACCATCGACACAAGAGACACAGACCGTGACAGACGAGGTTAACTATGGTCGTGGTTATCACGAGCCTCATCCACCGCCTCAACGCTTATCGCCTTCCAGTCCTCGCCCGAGGAAGACCCAGACTCGTCGTCGTCCCCCGCAGTGATATGCTTATCTATCTATGTATGACTCATTATCTATGTTAGTTTCAGACTATTCGCAGCTGTGTGTCAGTATTTATGTATGAGACATGCTTCATGTATGTGTTACTATCGCACTTGCTTCTATCTGATCAGGAGACATATATTGTTTTATGTATGCGAGAGACATATTAGTATTAATTCACATTCTTATTCCAGTTACATTTCCAAATAGACTACAATCGATAATTAAGATACAAGCACATCTGAATTAAACGGTGCGGCTGAACTTGTGCAATACATCTTACGTACTACAAAATGAAATTCAGATAGAACATAATGCCCTATAATAATACGATACAAACTAATAATGCAAATATATATGAATGAAATGGTACAACGGGAATACATCTTACACACTACATGAAGTCATCATCGTCATCCTCTGTTGATGCAGCCCTCTTGCCCTTCGACGATGCGGTCCTCTTGCCCTCCGTCGATGCAGAACTCTTGCCCTTGGTCGATACAGAACTCTTGCCCTTCGAGGATGCAGAACTCTTGCCTTTGGACGATGCAGAACCCTTGTCCTTCGACGATGTAGAACCCGGAAGCGGCGGCATGAAGATATCATCGTCGTCCTCTCTCTCCTCAGTCCATAAAAATGGATGCTTTTCTGGAGTCCTTCTGAAAGTTTCACTCTTCGGCTCCACCACCTTCTTCCACCTTTCATGCAACCTAAGAAGTTCTTTACGTACCTCCTCATAGGTCCTTTCAGGCCACCCAGACCTACATAATTCGTGAGCCAACTCATTCATTATGGTGTCACTACTAGTGAGTTCGTCCCATGGAAGTATCCTATTATCCATCCTGAAATCGGTAGCTAGACTCAGCAGAGTGCTGCTCATCTCAGGGTGAAAACTATGATCGAATGGATAATGGGACATCTCGACTACACTACACTGGAATGCTTATCCACCTCCACCGGAAGGGGGTTTTATAGATACAGAGGAGAAAATAGCGGGAAAGAATAACTGCGGTATGGCAGGAAAATAAGGCGGGAAGGGGTTGGCGGGAAACGGGTGGCGGGAAGGGGTTGGCGGGAAACGGATGGCGGGAAGGGGATGGCGGGAAACGGATGGCGGGAAGGGGTTGGCGGGAAACGGGTGGCAAGAAAATAAATTTCAGCCTAATGTATGAGCCATGCAACTTCGGCTTACACGAGACCAAAAAGTACTTTTCGGGCTAGGCTTGACCAAAAAGTACTTTTCGGCCTAGGCTTGACCAAAAAGTCTATTTCGGCCTAGACTTGACCGAAAAGTGCCTTTTCGGCCAGGACCCCACCACTCCGGCCAAGATATGGCCGAAAAGTCCACTTCGGCCTAACTGTGGCCGAAAAGTCCTATTTCGGCCAAGAGATAGCCGATAGGCTATTACTTTTGATTTTTATGAAAATCATGCTATAGTTTCCGAAAATGCTATAAAATATATCATAGTTTTGAAAAAAAATCTGACCAAGCAGAGGATACAATTTACCAAAGGCATTATGTATCCGAGGAAAGGCTCTCAGGCTTATTGAATAAGAAGGACGATGTCAGATAAAATCCAACAAAAGGATCTAGTGGTCCACACGGGATCTGACGTGAGCATCGGTACTCAACTAGAGGAAGAAGGATGCAAGGGGATCAGATTATAGAAACAACTGACTAACTCAAAACTCAAATGCAAAGAATTATGATTTTCGATCAAGGGATCAAAAGCAAACGCTCTGATTAAGGATGGATAAGTTGCGTAGACTTAAGGGGTACAATCGATGGCAATCCGATTGGTCGAGAACCAGCTCATGTTTAAAATGATGTCTGAGCCGGAAGGATAAATCCTGAGGATTGCAAGCATCCGCAGCATATTGACTCAACGGACTCAAAATGATAGTGACAAAGGATGCTAATGAGATTACTAGACTTATGGGATTAACCATAATGTAATCAAGCAAGAATTTCACAAGCCATAGGCTGCTGAGGATTTTCGGAAGATCGAATGGTATTTCGAAGATTGTGACATACATGAATCAACTGGGGATGAGTGGATACTCGGTAAGTGCGAGAAATTATCCGTAGGGGTGTTCAGGTGGCAAAGAACTGCAAGGCAGTAGGCACAAAGTATTCTCGGGGTATCTTGTAATAACAAGATTGAATGGGAATAAAAGTAAGCACGACAGGTGTAAGTATTTATCCATAGGGATATTTCGGTGGTAAGGAATTGCAAAAGCAACAGGCACAAGGTCTCGAGGGAATATCGGAGGGTATCTTTGAAATCTTCTGGTGCAGCCGGTGATCATCTGGACTGAAGGGGCTCTCCGGGAGAAAGTATTTTTGAGAACCTAAAGTTAGATTTTAGTAAATTCATTAACCCGAGTAGGAGAGAGTCAGAGTACCGGAGTAAGGATCGAGGAGTAAAAGATTCTAATACCACCGCGACGTGGGCCCGTAAGGCACACAGCCATGTTAGTAAAAGTTTTTGTAATGACTAGACTCAATTTCGGCCAAGGAGTGTGGAAGGGGGATTCCTACAGGCAGTCGGCTCTGATACCAACTTGTGACGCCCTCAATTCAATCATACACTAATCATACACGCAAACGTTTACGATCAAGATCAGGGACTCACGGGAAGATATCACAACACAACTCTACAAATAAAATAATTCATACAAGCATCATATTACAAGCCAGGGGCCTCGAGGGCTCGAATACAAGAGCTCGATCATAGACAAGTCAGCGGAAGCAACCATATCTGAGTATAGACATAAGTTAAACAAGTTTGCCTTAAGAAGGCTAGCACAAACTGGGATACAGATTGAAAGAGGCGCAGGCCTCCTGCCTGGGATCCTCCTAAACTACTCCTGGTCATTGTCAATGGGCTGCACGTAGTAGTAGGCACCTCTCGAGTAGTAGTAGTCGTCGTCGACGGTGGCGTCTGGCTCCTGGGCTCCAACGTCTGGTCGCAGCAATCGAGTATAGAAAGGGGGAAAAGAGGGAGCAAAGCAACCGTGAGTACTCATCCAAAGTACTCGCAATCAAGGAACTACACTACATATGTATGCATTGGTATCAAATGGAATAAGGGTATCATATGTGGACTGAACTGCAGAAAGTCGGAATAAGAGGGGGATAGCTAGTCCTTTCGAAGACTACGCTTCTGGTAACCTCCATCTTGCAGCAGGAGAAGAGAGTAGATGGTAAGTTGACCAAGTAACATCGCATAGCATAACCCTAACCGATGATCCTCCCCTCGTCGCCCTGTGAGAGAGCGACCACTGGTTGTATCTGGCACTTGGAAGGGTGTGTTTTATTAAGTATCCGGTTCTAGTTGTCATAAGGTCAAGGTACAACTCTGGGTCATCCTTTTACTGAGGGACACGGCTATTCGAATAGATTAACTTCCCTGCAGGGGTGCACTACATAACCCAACACGCTCAATCCCATTTGGCCGGACACACTTTCCTGGGTCATGCCCGGCCTCGGAAGATCAACATGTCACAGCCCTACCTAGGCACAACAGAGAGGTCAGCACGCCGGTCTAAAACCTATGGCGCAGGGGTCTGGGCCCATCGCCCATTGCACACCTGCACGTTGCATACGCGGCCGATGAGCAGACCTAGCAACCTCCATTACAAAGGAAGTTGTGTTATGCGGTCCAACCCGGTGCACGCCGCTCAGTCGCTGACGTCACGAAGGCTTTGGCTGATACCACGACATCGAGTGCCCATAACTGTCCCCGCGTAGATGGTTAGTGCGTATAGGCCAGTAGCCAGACTCAGATCAAATACCAAGATCTCGTTAAGCGTGTTATGTATCCGCGAACGCCGACCAGGGCCAGACCCACCTCTCTCCTAGGTGGTCTCAACCTGCCATGTCGCTCCGCCACAAAGTAATAGTCGGGGGCCGTCGGGAACCCAGGCCCACCTCTACCGGGATGGAGCCACCTGCCCCTTTAGCCCCCATCTCCGAACAGTATCATAAGTAATGTATCCGTATAAGTATATATCATATGCCCGTGATCACGGCCCAGTAGTATAGCATGGCAGACGGACAAGAGTGTAGGGCCACTGATGATAATCTATCATCCTATACTAAGCATTAGGATTGCAGGTAAAGGTAACAACAGTAGTAGCAAGGACAAGCTATGCATCAGGATAGGATTAACGGAAAGCAGTAACATGCTACACTACTCTAATGCAAGAAGTAGAGAGAAGAGTAGGCGATATCTGGTGATCAAAGGGGGGGCTTGCCTGGTTGCTCTGGCAAGAGAGAGGGGTCGTCAACACCGTAGTCGTACTGGGTAGCAGCGGTGTCGGTCTCGGTGTCTAGCGAGAGAAGAGGGGGGAAGAAATAATAAATATAATTCAAACAAATGCATGACGATGAATGACATGACGAAGCGTGATGCTAGGTGTGCCCTTACGCGGTACGAGGTGGTACCGGTGAAGGGGGGAAACATCCGGGAAAGTATTCTCGGGGTTTCGCATTTTCGGACAGATGAACCGGAGGGGGAAAGTTGCGTGTTTGCTATGCTAGGGATGTGTGGTGGACGAACGGGCTGCGTATCCGGATTCGTCTCGTTGCTTTGAGCAACTTTCATATATAAATTATTTTCATCCGAGTTACGGTTTATTTTATATGATTTTTTTAAATTTAAAACAATTTCTAGAATTTCTTATATATTTTTAATTAAAAAAATCAGTAGTTAAAAAACTGGGTGCACCCGGTGCAGTGCATGAGAGATGCACCAGACAGGTTGACCAGTGGGTACAGTCAACTGCTCAGTCAGCAGTTGACTGGTCAGTGTTGACTGGTCAACATGGTCAAGCGGGCCCGCATATCATAGACTTATTTTTTACAGTTTATTCATTTATTTGATTTAGCAACGGGGCCTGGTGTCATAGACTACTTTTAGGAGGGGGGTTAGCAATTAGGGATTAGTCCCTAATTAAACCGGGCTGGGCCCCAGTGTGCAGCGGCCCAGCTGGACACATGCACTCGCACACGACGCCCTGGCCATGGCTGTGCCTGCGCACAGGAGGCGCCGGCGGTTGGCGGTCACGGCGGCCAGGAGGCCCCAGCGCGGGTGGAAGGCGGCAGCCCCCCTGCATGGGCGGGCGCGGGCGAGGTGCTTCGGCAGGCGCGCGTAGGAAGCGCCGGCAGCCTGAGCTAAAGCGGGGAGTGGCGGGCGCGATGAGCAGCGCCAGGTGCGGCCGGCGACGGGCGGTCCGGGCACAGGGTTGTGGGACAGGGCGCAGCGGCACGAAAGGTGCGACCGGGAACCAGCGGGGGAGGGGAGGGAACGCGCGGGCGGCCCGGCTGGGAAGCACGCCAGTGGTCGCGGTGCAGCAGTTGCAATACGCAGGCAGCAGCGGTACAGCGAGCGCGGGCAAACGAGGCACAAGCGCGATGCTGGAGCGGGGCTAGTGTCTGCACGCGGAGCTGGCTGGCGCGTGCTGGCGGCCTCCGACAAGCAGTGAGGCGCGGCCAGGCGATGGGTGGGCGCGAGGCGGGGGGACGAAAACGGCGGCCGCGATGTCCAACAGCGGCGGAAGGGGCCAGAGCTCGTCGAGCTCATAGGCCCGAGCTCGAATGGGAGTAACTAGGGGTGCGGGCTGCACCGCAAGGGTGCTCTGAGCACGTCAGCCTGCTCAGACGGCCACGAGAGGGACAACAGCGTTGGCAGCAAGGGCGGCGGCGGCGAAAAGTTTCGATCGTACGGCACGAAATTGACGGGAAAACGAAGGGGAAATCGAAGGGAGCTCACAACAAGGATGTAGGGCAAGTTAGTGTGCTCGGGGATGCGTCGGGGATGGACTGGAGTAGCGGCAAACGACGAAGGACGAAGACGAAGTACGCGGAGATGACCAAGTCGATGGCGAGCGTATGAGACGTCCCGGCTCGATTCAATGCTCGGGATAGACAGAGTCGAGGGTGGTGGTCCTCCTAGACATCTTCTCAGGCGACAGGGAGGCCGTTGGCCATGACGACGACAGCGGCCATGGAGGGCGCCGTTCGGTTGTATGTTGCGGAGGAAAGAACGGCGCGAGGGAGGAGAAGGGAGAGGGCTAGGGTTTGCTAGGGGGTCGGGGCAGCCTTGTATATGCCGGGGGTGTGATGGATGGCCGGCATGTTGCCGATCTGCGACGTGGTCGGGCACACAGCGACCACCCAGCCCCTGGTGAGCAGTAGGAAGAAGAAGGAGGTGGGGATGGTGGGCTGGGCCGTTTTGTTTAAATGGGCCATGGTGCCCAGTAGGTTTAGGTCTCTTGTTTTACTTTTTATTTTCCCTTTTCGTTTACCTTAGTTTTTGATTTATTATAGTCTTGTAAAATACTGTATTTAACTCCTAAATTAGTGTCATGGTCTAGCCCTCTGCCACAAAAAGGTTGGGCCCCCAAATAAAATAGTTTAACAATTTAATATTTATAGAAGGCATTATTTCAATTGTTATAGCCAATGTTTTAGTTATTTTGGAGCATTTACATACTTTATAAAAATGTGGCTTCATCACCATAATTACCGATGCATTATATGTCACCTCTAGAACACTTTAGTTTTGATTTTTGAAAACTTTTATTGTTTGACTTTATTTTAAAATTTGAATTCGAACGGAATTTGAATCAAAGTGAGATTAGCAACAGTAATTGTGGTGACGTGGCATCATTAGTAGGGGATTACTGTAGCTTGATTATCCGGGCGTCACAGTACAGTCCTCTTCCGTTGACTCTCGTTTGTTGACCACACCGCACCGAACGCAGCGAGGCGGTGGACGACGGCGAGGCCCCGGACGGGAACGACTCGGAGATGGGCAAACATGGCAGTGGCGTCACAGATTGAGAGGAGAAGGGTTATAACTGGTTCTGTTGCAGCGTGGGGCTGTAGTCTGTGGAGAATAACAGGAGGTGTCGAGGGGTGGAGGGGTAGCCTGGCCGGTGGTGGGGTAGCGCTTCGCAGCGATGCGTGCTAAGTAGAGCCGCTAGCCGCCGGAGGCCGGACCAAGCGGCCCCGGCGACGCTGGAGGAAGAAAACGAGAGATTGAAGGTGCATGCCGGCCGTTCAATATAAATCCAATGGCTGTGGATGACACAATCATTTGTTGACCAAGTTGACAACGCCCTGCGTAGGCTTCGACCTATTGGCCCACATGTCAGCCTGCAGAAATGTGGCATATATTTAACCCATATTTTCTAGAATGTACAGCCCATTTGCTGGACTGGGTGAACAAATAATTTCGCGTCAATCAGGCCCATTTATATTTTCTAAGAAATCCCAGCCCATTTGCACTTCCTTGAAATACACGTATTAGGTGGGCTCGTTATATATATAATGTTATGTTAGAAGGAGCAATTAATATCAAAGAATAAACTGGAGAGGCACATTATATATATATAATTAAGAAATTAGCGAGTTATTGCTCAAAATAAAAATGAGCGCGTTATTATTAAATTGGTCCTTAAATCTCCGCAAGCTTTTGTATGCAATCACCAGGATTTTCCTTGCTTGTGAGTCAAAAACAACCCGGATTTTCCTTGCCAACTTCCGTTAAACATTTACTTTTATAAGTTAATAACACGTGGGATGTTTTTATAATGTATATATAAGTCTCTATAAAATATACGATAATAGTAATAATATAAATCTTTCCCTAATAATAAAGCACGGATTGACTCTTTGGGTTCACCGTCACAATATGCTTCTTTCCGTGAATTTATGCTTTCAGTTTTTTTTCTGTTAGTTTTGATCGACAGTCCGTCCAATTGCTGCGAGGCGGTACTAAAAACTTTGTCCATCCAGTTGGTCCACGTCCACATTCTCTTATTGGGCCTGCACGCATGTTTCGGCATGCATGCATGCACGCTTCTGTATCTTACCTGATTTTCACACATGTACTCGGAGTAATCCCACCTTGATTGCTTACATGAAAGTCTGCCAGTTTATATACCTAGGAAAATTGCATATCAACAACGAGCCTCTTGAATCAACAAACACAGAATGAGAACGAAGGGAAATTGTACAACAAAACTGCAGTCCGGCGCGAAGCTGTTCAATCCGGCGCTCGCCGGGGTGAGGAAGCAGAGGCGCAGCGCGCAGATGCCTACGACGCAGCCTATTCCACATGCTGGCCACCTCTACACCACGCACGACATGGACACGAGCGTGGCGGCAGGGTGGCTTGAGGCTCGTGGTGGACCGGATCCAGCGAGGGGAAGGTCGGATCCGTCGGCTTGGAGAGGGAGGTGTGGAGGAGCACGCGGGACAGAGGGCGGAGGAGGATGGAGGCGGAATGCCGAGGTCGGGCTGTAGAATCGGAGTGGAGGAGCCACGGAGAGGCCCGGGAGCCACCACGGCAGCCACGAGAGCGAGATGGGCCTGGCCA
This sequence comes from Triticum urartu, assembly GCF_056163025.1. Taxonomy (NCBI): domain Eukaryota; kingdom Viridiplantae; phylum Streptophyta; class Magnoliopsida; order Poales; family Poaceae; genus Triticum; species Triticum urartu. The sequence continues at coordinate 430,585,972 of NC_141877.1, read as the reverse complement.
TGATCGGCGGTCGTCAGCCGACTCCGTGTTTCTCTGCTGATGATCCCTGACCACCTGTTTCCCGGGGTCGGCTACATGCTGTTATCTCAGTTTGCTTGGTAGTTTCATTCTTGCTTAATATTAGACCTAGCCATGTAGATGCAGATGGACATTGGAGGTACAGTGTTGGCACTGACGACTTGGATAAAAATATTTTTGTATGCACTCCGAGTGGGTCAGTCTATATACACTTAAATTTTCACATTCAGTTTCCTTCAGTTAGACGACAACAAGGGATAATGCACTCCTTTTTCTGAAAAAATATCATAAGGGACATCTTTTGGAAGAATTACGGGCCATGTTGGCCGTAGTTGGAGTGAAAGAATTACAACTTTTTTGTGCCAAATAATCAAATATATCACTGGTTCAGGAAAAAAACGAAACCATGAGAAATGTTGTTGTTGGATGTCAGTGCGCATCATATATCCTCTTGGCCATGCCGGTCATAACAGCAACAACTTTCTTCAGGCTGGTGATGCTCATATTGTCAATCATTCTCACCGTGGTGCCTAAGATAAAAACTCCTAAGGCAGTTTGGTAATTTATGATGTTATTACACTGGAGCACATGTAATGACAGACCCGGTAAAGAAGAATAGAACGTAAGTGTGTGCCATATTTTTTTCCCGTTGCAACACACGGGCCCTTTTGCTAGTATATATAATGTGGTTAGAAGGGAAAACATAAATTGGACACAACATTACTTTTATAAGAGACCTGCATTTTATACCCCACAGTAGGCATACTAACAAGTTCACACACAAATATAACAGAAAAGGTAAACATTCATATCAAACTCAGGTTCACAGGACACATTCATATTCATAGCCAACATTCACTATCAACAACTCAAAAGATTCATATATACACAAGCTCAGCATATCTATGCATCCAAATGATTGATAGATCACGCGATAATATTCATACATAATTCACAAAAAGATTCATATATACACATGTTCAGTATGTTTATGCATCCAAATGATTGAGATCACAGCCAATATGATCCATGGACGAACTTTAATTACCTAGGGTACAGACTGGTAAATGGTGTTCAATCGGAGGTACTTCTTGCTAAAATTAGTTCTTGTATGAGTAAACTTTCGAGTACATAAGAGGCGGCACAGACAATCTGAACTTTGCTTGTAGGTTTATCCTCAAATAGTGGCCTCGTGCCGAGGGAGGTTTGAGCAACTTGGCCACTACTTTCATCCAACTAGTTTACTGGCTCATCTTGGTCCTGTATCTCGCCAAAATTCTACATTGCAGACGAGAAAGGAGGCGGTTGAGAAAATGAACCACCCAAATTTTTTGTGCAGTTCAACTAAAATGGAGCATCCTTGGCGTGCAGACTGATTAAGTACCAGATGAATATACGCGTCAACCAACTTGTCTAGAATCTTTAGACTCCATGCCATATAGTTCGCTACCATATGTGCCGATAACCAAAAGGCACAAGTTGGGACCAAAGACTGGACTGCGTTTTTCTAGGCTATGCACCAAGCAATATTTTTGGAGTTCACTCTCCTAATACTTGGAGTTTGACAATTGGCTGACGCCGGTTGATACTCGAATGAATATAGGCACTTCTTCTCAACATTGATGCTTGTCTGAGTGAACTTTGGAGTACATAGCAGCAGCAGTACCTGTCCATCTAATCATTTTGTGCAGTTCTACTGAAATCACCTGATGTAATGATTTGCCTGCGAGTTCAGGCTCCAAATTACTCCTTTATGAAATCGGCAAACAGTAGCACAATACCAAATTACCAATACATATGACAGGCACAATAATCAGGATAAAGACCAGTACCGACCTGTGTGAGGTAGCATATCAATTACTATTTCCTTTGACTGGAAGCCGAGATAAGCCAAGGGACTGACAGCAAAGGAAGAAAGCAAGCGGAGATTAGCGACTGACAGGAAAGGACGGAAGCTGTCGAGGCAATGAAGCACCCAAAGTTTTTGTGCAGTTCCACCAAAATCGAGCATCCCTATTGGCACATATATTGAGAGAGTGAGCTTAATGTAATAGTGGGACTAGTTGATGAAACATACACTAAGAAAAAGAATCACCCTCATTATCTTAATGGGTAAAGTTAGCAACATAGTAGTCTTGCTTAAAGAGAGGTATTAGTTTATTTAATCAGTGCCAATTAGATCAACTCAACACTCAAAGCATTGCCATTTATCATAGGTTGCAAAAATTTAATGTGCAAAGATAACGGAGTTTCTCATGACAGTAGCATGATACAAATAGAGATGACATCAAACTAATATGGATGAAGGCCTTAGGCCCATACCAACCTGAGAAAAAAAAGATTATTCATGTAGTGCCATAAGAGATGATAAAGCACTCACTGGAATAACACAATAGTATATATTTTTGTTCACTTCAAATTTATGGTTGAAATCACTCTTGTTTACCAGTGCTGAGATTATATCGAAAGATTATCAAGAACTTCCAGCATAGTTAAAGCACTGGCTCGGATACAGTTCATTGTATTGTCTTGTGTAGTTCCACTAAAATGTATGATTTGCACAACATGATCCCTATTTGCACAAGTAGGAACAAGGTGAAACCTTCATTAGCTTAGTGAGAAAGGATAGGAAGACATTAGCATATTACTCAAACAGTAGCATCAAATTCATGACGGACAATACGCAAAACATTGCCTCATTGAACCAATGGCAATAAATTGACATGCAAAACAATAGCACTATCATGTCATGACACTAATAATATTCCCTCCCTGCTCCACCACATGATTCACCTCCATAGACAAACATACACACATACATGATTCAGCATAGGGTCCTACTAAAGATTTGTTTAACTCCAACAGGAAAATTAGGCAGTAATAAATTAGTGGTACTTAAGTACTCCTAATTAATTAAGTGAGACAGCAGAAGTGGAAGGGCTCCCTGGAGGATCATCTCACATGTAAGGTAGTCGTTACCGGAGCCCTTGAATGGCCTCGACTGAGGCCTCTGGCTTCAGCAAGATCGCCTTGGCACTGTTTATTCTTCTTCTTCCTCTTCATGCTTTGTTTCTCTTTCTCCTCACCAGTTGGTGAAACCAAGTACATGATTGGCCTTCTAATTCAGAATTGGTTTTGTCAATGAGGGAGTATAAGTGTACTAGTAAAAAACAGCATTATTTTCTCATGGCAGTCAAAAAATAGAGATGAACACATGCATTAAATGTCATTCTTACCTAAAGGAAGGTTATGGCACAAATATGGATGATGAGGATTGGAACACAGATCTCCCTTTGTGTAGTTCCACGAAAATGAACCAACTGTTCCGTTCTGACATTCCAGTTAAACAGCACAAAAGTCACTTCTTTTAAGAAGAGTTTTGTGCAGTGCACCAAAAGGTCACAACAGCAACCAGGTGAATTGGATATCCCTGTTTGCACAAAAAGGCACAGAGGAAACAGTCAGAGTCTCAAACAATTACAGGAAAAAACATTTGGCTAAACTTGTCATGGCTTATAACAGTGGCATGGCTTCATTTTTACCAGGGACATTAGATTACGAACAGTGGGTGCACCAGCAGTCCAGCACCATGTACGTAAACAGGGGCATAAAGTGGTGATTCATAGTTTGTTGCCCCGAGAAACAAACATCCAAGAAACATATCTGGGTTGGTCCCATTTTTGTTCACTCTAGCCACCTACTCCTATGTGTGGATAGCAAATCTAGTCCTGGTCATACCACTGTGTACAGCGTTACCCCTATATTTCCCTTTTCGACCAAGAGACCGGTTGGATGACCAGTCTGTACTACTTTCACCCCCTTTCCTTCATGTTTGTACCAAGTCTGATGTACATACTAAATTCCCCCACCCCCACTTTATTTCTTGTTTAAACCAAGTACTCCCTCCGTCCGGAATTACTTGTCATCAAAATGGATGTGTCTAGAACTAAAATACATCTAGATACATCCATTTCAATGACAAGTATTTTCGGACGGAGGGAGTACAAGATTCGACTCCATGAAGTAGATTTACCTCTAACAATAGAAGAAAAAAATATGTGAAGTTGGACCATCCGATCGAGAGGGGCTGGGAGGTAGAAAATGATGCACATGTAGCGACGTAGCAAGCTGGGGAAGTAGAGCTAAGGCGGTTTCGAACGAAGATATACCTGAAGGTCGTCGGGATGTGGATAGGTGGGCGGTGGGAGGCCGGATCCGCTCACAGGCAACGACGAAGGGATCGGAGGACCTCCCGCACTGGCGCTCGGCCAGAGATAATGGTGCGGCCGGCAGTGGGTCTCCTCCCTCGGTGTCGACGACGGCCTAAACACTGCCCCTCCTCCCCTTCACCGGCGGAGGGGGATACATCCGGATCTGTAACTAGCGGTGAGGATAGAAAGCCAGTGTTTTTGAAGGGAGAAAGACAATGTTACTACCCCTATCTTGTTTAGATCTGGAGAGGATGAGAGTGTGTGAATAGAGCAACCCTAGCAAGCAAGCGCGGAGGCTCCGGCCTATATATACGTAGTGGGGTAGTTTTCCTTTTTCACTCCATCAAAACAATCGTTTAAAATTGTGTACTACTACATGCGAGGTCGCGGTTTTTTTAGTTGTTGATTGTTTTTTGAGATAGCTACCTGCTTGTTCCAAGTGGTGTTATGGTGTGCCAGGTCGCACTTTGTATCGTTCAAGTCTGGTACTACAAGTCCCTCCATTAAATGAACAACCACCCCCTCGTAAAAATTGTGAACAAGCCCACGGCTAAAATTAGCGGAAACGTGGGTTGCCCCAACATGCATTATTATTTATATTTTCTACTCCCTCCGTTCCTAAATATAAGTCTTTTTTATTAGCCACACCTAAGACAAGAATTTTTTTATTAGCAGTGAACCCCACATGTCATAGACACAAAAATTGTGGCAAGATTCCCTTAGGCAAGCCAAAGTGTGTCTAACAATTTGAGCAACGCAGGTTAGGCAAGTGTGGGAAAAATAATGTGGCAACATAAGACAAACATAGTCACAATCCAAACAGCCCCGTAATTTTTTTGTGACATGCATGAAAATTTGGTTAGTTAAATTTATAGTCGAAATTTGGCAAGGTGCATTAAATCAACACATGCAAGTATCAAAAGGAAAGTCACGGCATGCATGCATGCGTTGTACTCCCTCCGTTTCCAAATATAAGTCTTTTTAGAGATTGCAACAAGTGACTACATACGAAGCAGAATATGTCTACTCCTACATACGAAGTAGCCCATTTGAAATGTGTAAAAAGACTTATATCGAGTGAAGTGCTTTGATGTGTCGCGTCAACTCGTACAAGACCGAGAAATTTGATTACTACAACGCCCTCTCCCTTGCGGACTGAGCTCCGGTGCCTTAACTGCACCTACCTTTGGCTGCATGACAGGAGGGCCAACCACCTGTTGGGCCCACCTATCATTGACGCAAAGGCAGGAGCAGTAAGTAGAAGCTTTCGCTACACGCTATCCCTCCCGCACGAGGTGGACGGACATGCAGCAGTGGATTCGATACTGTAGAAGTAGGGGTAACATCATTGTTCGTCTTCTCGAAGAGGCGAAGAGCCAAGTGCAACCCGAACGTGGCAGTTGCGAACGCTCGCGTGGTGCGGTTCCTTGGAGTACTAGCCAGGCTCTTGCATGAGACAAAATTGCTATTGTTTAACAATTAAACTCCATTATCCATTGGTTGATACTCATTTTGCATAGGTCCACGTGCTTAGCACCGTTTCCTCCTGGGGTCACCAATGTTTATTTGCTAATTAATAGCATTGCATGCAATGAACTAGCCATTGCAAGTCATTAAAAGCATGCACACCTCTCATCTCTTATTGGTTGATATGTCAAGAAACAAGAAACAAGGTAGAAGTTAATGCACCTCGCCTAAGTGTTTTGGGACTATTTGGTTTTCGTAAGATGACTTACACACCTAGACGGAGGGAGTAGTATAGCCCTGTAAACCAGAAAGGAGTATTTACCTTTCTAGAGATTTCAACAAGTGACTAGACTACACCGTGTGCAGTACTCCCTCCCTTCCAGTTTATAGGGCTCAAATCTCAAATCTCATGAACCAAGGCATTTTGTGATTGGAGGAATGTATCTCGTACTTTACAAAACTACTCTAATTAAACTCATGCATTAATTACAAAGTTCTCTCGTTTTCCTCTCCGCCTTGGTGGCGGTTCACAATATTGAGCACTCCTATATGACTAGCCTCTCTATCTACATGCGGGACATTTCAAAGCATCCGGGCCCGTGTGCCATCCACCAAATCAAAGCGAGGTGCTACAGTCGAGACTCACCTGTCACCCCGGTGTGGCCGTCATGACCCGTCATATCACAAAACCCACACCTTTACTAGCAGTGGTAAGGTGGCCTCCAAGTTGGACTAGACGAAGCAACCATCATTTCACTGGAACGCTCGTTCAAGCCCTTTCTTCCCTTTCTTGAAGAAAACCTCACTCCAGGCTACTCACTTCTGCCACTTTTCTTCTGTACCGACGAAGGAAAGGTGGGAGAATCAGTTATGCTGCTATATTTTCATTCCAAGAATCTTCTTTTTGCGAAGCACCGACCAATTCTCACATCCTATTCTTTTCCCGTTTTCATTGCGATTGTGGTTTCCTTTCGATTGCTTTTTGTTTGTCAGTTCATTGATGGATCCTGGAGCACTAGGCAAAGAGTTGCAGGTGGACAACCCACTGGAGACAGCGATCTCTAGGAAGCAAGCACAGACAAACGAGTTGACCATGTTGGCGGGCCAACCCATGGAGACGAAGAACTCCAAGAAACAAGCACTGGCCAAAGTGTTGAGGACGTTGGCAGACGAACTCCTCAAAGGAAGTTGGAAGAATAGCAAGGGCCCCACCGTGCCTACCCCAGGAACTCTGATTGCCACCTATCTGAGGCTCAAGACCGAGTTTGAGGAGATAGTCGCCGTTGAGAAGCAGTATTCCCCTGGCAAGGTGATGGCCCCCATCGAGGACGAGGAGATGGCCCTCGGAGGGATGAGATCCCCTGGTGAGCTGCACAAGGTAAAAAATAATGGCTTATTACCATAGTTGTGGTTTTTGATTATTTGCAATGTGCTTGCTAATATGTTAGGGTTGTGCAGGTGCCGGTGGATGTCCTTGATGATTCCGATGTCATGGCCCGTCCTATTGGCATCGCCCCGGAGATCGATTCCGATGGCGCTGTCCATCCTGTGGACATTTCCCTAGAGATCGATTCCGATGTCGCGGTCAGTCCTGTGGACATCGCCCCAGAAATCGATTCCCATGCCGTTGTCCGTGCTGTGGTCATTTCCCGAGAGATCGATGACAAGAAATAGTTGGTCGTGCTAATCCTTCAGGGTAGTTTGCATTGCACTGTGTTTAATTACCAGAACGATGTGTGTTATCAAACCATCTTAGGTCTAGTGCACTGTCTTGTGTGGGCGGATCTTGCTACTTTTGTTTGATAGTGAATCATGCGATGAATCATGCGAGCCCTCTCCGAGTTATGGAAACAGATGTATCCTCACCAGCTTTTGATGTAATATATGGCATGCTTAGATGTAAGTTTGAACTGTTTATCATATCAGCATGGCTTGTTTGATGATTCTTGGTGTTAGTAGGCTAGCTACTGTGCGAGCTATAGTACTTGCAAAACACTCACCGAAGAGAAACGTTGGGGCTGATGAGCTCGTGGTACGCTTATACTTATCCCTCGTCGATCGACCAATAGCCCTAGCTCCTAAAATTGTAGGCTTAGCGATCGATCAGACAATAGTCGACATACATTCAGGCCTCATTTGGTTCATAGGGTAGGAAAATCGTAGCAAAAGTACAGAGAACGTGCAACACAAAATCATAGCAGTGCAGAGACGTACTCCCTCCGTTCCAAAATAGATGACCTAGGCGGGCTAGTTTGGCCTAGTGGGTTTCAGTGATATGACGTGGTACAGTGTCGTCCAGTCTTCGCGTGTGGTAGCAGTATTGCGGGTACAGTAAGTTTTCTTGAAGAAGCGGAATTCAATGAAGTCATGATGGTTCCTTCGTCTGAACAACTTACAGTGGGAAAGGTTGGGCCTGCGATACGACCGGGGTAGACCAGGATAATTTTGTGCATGGCAGGTGGACCAGGATGGTCGACATCCCACATGTCGGCGAATGAAAGTATTCTTTCCGATATAGAGGACGAGCAATGAGTATTCATTGTTTATTTTTGATGAAAGCTATTGTCTCCACTGTTACGACGGAGGAGTGTGAAACACGGCAGCCCAGTGAACTTGGCATGTGCACCACTCCCTCCTTCCTCATGTAATGCCCAGGTTACAGCTTTTTCTCACTTTATCTCTATCTATTTCATCTCAAATGTTTTTACCTTTCTTTTTTTAAGACACAATTGTTTTTTATGCCTTTTTTAGAATTGTTTTTATACCTAGGAGCACGTGTAGAGACGGGCTCTTGCAGAGCCCACTCCTTGACTTCGTCAATGCCTCTCTCTCCTCCACATAAGGAGTACTACTTGCTATGCATGCATGCGGCGGGCAGCTAGCATCTTGAGGGGCCAGGGCGGTGAGAGCGGACTCCGGAAGCGGTCCGGACTCCAGCATGGCCCACCTCACATTATCACCATATATTTCTTGGAGTCCGTGCGCGGCGGGCGGGCGATCTCTTCTCCCTCCCACATTTCTCTCTTCTCAGCCGACGCCCGCCGAGCGATTAGATTTCGGCTATCGACGGTTTATTCAATTACGGTCCCACATGTCAGTGAAATTGCAAGACAACGTGTGTCCCCTCTGGTGAGCGGTGTGTGAGCCAGACTGTCGGGGTTGCGATGCGTACGAGTTGTAAGTGTGCCGCCTTTTCCTTTAGAACTTGCGAAGCGTAACATTTTCGCGCGATCGATCGATAGAAATCCAGAACAAAATGACGAGGGCGGTGCTTTCTCACTCATTAGGCGGGCTAGTTCGAGTGATATGATGTGCTCCAGTGCCATCCACTTGCTCCATTTTTATGTAAGCAAGAGTTTACACTCTTACGCGGGAAGAGTGCGAAACACCGCGGATCTGATTTTGATCGAGGGATAAATGTTCCCTGCCAAATAATGGAGGATTGTTAGCGATTATAGCATGATAGTTAGGGCATCTCCAGCGCTGGCCCACAAATTTACACCGGGATCTGTCCGAGGACACTGATGGATGCCATCTGATGCTGCCCGCATACCTTTCGACAACTATATGAACTAACCAGACGAAATTTGTGCAAAAAAGCAAATTTCAAATTAACCGGATGAAATTTATTACATTTCGAAAACTTTTCCTACAAACTGGACGAAATTCATTACATATTTCGCACAAACCGTACTAAAACCTACTGTAAACCTAATCTAAACGATTGCCGACGCCCGACCACCATGTCCGGCCATGAACCCGAGAAAGCCAGCCATTGCCTTTGCCTCCTCCTCATCCGCCTCGATAACCTCCTCCTCCGGAGCACAAGTTTATGAAGATTTCCGCCTCCACGTCGCTGTCAAGCGGCTAATCGGCCGCCGATGTTTACCCCACCAAGCTTGGCGTCGACTGAGTGGAGTAGCGGTGGCCTTCCCGGGACCAGAGTGGCGGCGACCTACCGTGTACTACTCTTCCTCGTTGCCGGTTGCGCCCACGCACGCGCGCTGGCTTCGTGGCCGTGGCGGCGGAGGGCAGCCGGGGGGTGGTGGCGATCTCCTTCGTTTGCTCCTGCGACAGTACGTCGAAGAGAGCTTTGGAGCGCGCCCGGAGCGGAGCCGCCGATGTTCCTCGTCTGCTCCTGCGACAGTACGTCCAAGAGAGCTTCGGAGCGCCAGGAGGCCATGGTTGAAGTGGTGCCGACAGAAGGAAGGGACCGGAGGAGAATAAGTGTGGGTCTTTGGCTATGGCTGGGAGCTGGGGCTCAAGTTAATATAGCGGGCGAATGGCAATGAGCCGCGGCAGACGGATGGACAAGTGGCGCCGGAGTAGGTTCGTCGGGCGTGAATGCGGATGCTACTTCAGTGACTTAACTGCAGATGCGTTTGGGTTACTGACAAGTGGGCCAAAGGGGCATCTGGCCCACATGTCAGTGACACACCAATTGCACCTGCAGTTAAGTCCGTTGAATGTGGCATTGACATTCTGGAGAGACGGTGACCGTTTCAGGCGGGAAGCGCGCGTTAGCGATGCAAGGGGTTTCGGTGTGCAGTGGCACTAAGATCGGTCACTCACGATAGTACATACTCCGTACCATACTACCATAGTACCCACTCTAGCTTAGGCTGTTTTATAGATTATCATTGTGATGGACGATATACATGAGCAAGGCGGTCCGAGTATGATCGTTGGTGTTGAGCCAGGTGAATACATGCTCGGCGTTCGCGTAGGCCTCCATCAAACGTCTAAACAGTAACGTCAGGCACCGCCGGGGCGCGCAGGTGATGGGCTCGCCGTTTGCGTTGCGCCATGAGCAAGACTTTGATTTAGAGGGCGACGTGCATGCATTAGCATGCTTTGACAGCGTGAGCGTGAGTGTCTGACGCGAAGTATTTCATTTTCATTTGGCTGACGAGGGTGCGTTGCAGCGACGAGTCCGTGGTTTGATTCCCCACATACGCATAATTTTGGTTTTTACAGTATTTCTTTCTCCATTGACAGGTAGGCCCGCGTAGATAGATAAAGAACACGAGCTGATGAGGCGCATGCGGACTGTTTGACTGGTCAACCAGACAAATACGGAGCTATACGCTGAGCCAGTGACCGTATAATCACCATATCTCGTATACAATGATCAAAGTGAGCTATCAAGACAAGTTCGATGACCGCCAATGCATTTTACTCGGTAATAAATGACCAGGATTGAAGGGGAATCCAAATTTGCTTCGTCTTCTGTCCTTGAGCTCTTGACAAACCAATGCACTATACGATTGTCTGGCCACTCCACCCAGAGCTCTCACCAAGCGTCGTTCATGCCACCGCGCCGCACACTAACCGGTAAGGCGGCGATGGCATCCCGCCACGCCGAGTTCCTCGCCGCCCACGACCGCACACAAAATGGTAGGGAAGCGATGGCATCCCGCCGTGCCGAGTTCATCGCCGCTCGCGACCTCACAACTATGTGGGAGGAATTTGAAGATGCCAAGGCCGAATGGGCGGTAGAGCAAGAGGCGGCCAAAGCCGCATAGAGGGAGCGGAAAAGTCAGAAAGCACTCAAGAAAAGAGAGGCCCGCCACCGCAAGAAATAAAAGGACGCACGTGCTACTGTGGAGAGGTCGGCGGAGATCCAAGCACAGTGGGGTGTCGCCGACAAAGCCGGGAAGGAGAACAACGTCGTCTGGCCAGCATGTGAGAAGCAATAGTACTAGTAGTTAGCGTGTGTGTCTGTGTCTGAGTACGAGCATGTACCAATACTACTAGTTAGTACTGTAGTTTTTAGAGCAAATTACCAGTACATTAGCCTAGACTAAATGGAAAAATTCCTATCCTAAGCATCAAATGGCATCTCTTTGTCTATAGGAATTGAGATGCATGTCATCTCACTTCCTATGATTTTCATATTCCTATCCTATGAACGAAAGGAGGCCTCTGTTGGAGTAACTACTGTAGCTAGCAGTACTGCTGGTACAGTAGTTTTCTTCAAGAAGCGGAATTCAACGAAGTCATGATGGTTCCTTCGTCCGAGCAACTTCAAAGTGGGAAGTGGGCCTGTGATTTGATGGCTCATTAGTCATTGTTACTGCGGCATGACGACCTAGGTGACTCTCCCTTGGAGTTCTGCGTGCATGGCAAGTGGACCAGGATGGTCGACGTCCCACATGTTGGCAAACGGAAGTATTCTTTCCGATATCAGGAGCAAGGAAACCGCGTGGTATAGTATCACTGCTGATTGGTTCGCAAAAAAATAGTATCACTTCCGATTTATAATTATTTTTTATTTCTGATGAATGCTAGCATTTCAACTCTTACGACGAAGGGTGCCAAACACGGCATGTGCTGGATGTCCCACACGTCAGCGAAAGGAGTGAGACATGAACAGCGTGGTAGAGCCCAGCGTAAAAAAACAGCATGGTAGAGCATCTCCACTTCTTCCACTTCTGGGTTGGAGACCACACGTAGTAGTACTTAGTGGTATGAACGATACAAAGTGCGACCTGGAGAGAAAGACATGTCTAGTTGGAAGGTCTCGGGGCATACACGTAAACAAATATAAAAGTTAATATGTGCCTCCAACTAATATAGTAGTAGTAGAGTACTTAGGCACATACTCCATAACATCACCGTGCATTGCACGTACAACATTTAGTGGTAGTACGTAGTAAGAGACAAATGCTGCCCAAGAGCTCCCTTATCGACCTACTTTTGGGTGTTTGGTAGAGTGTATGGAGGGTGCATGAGTCCACACTAGTTTAGCACAAATACACTAGAAGCATGCATGAGGAGGGGTGTGTGAGTTGAGCATGCATGAAGAGGGAACAACTATGTTGAGACGAGAACGCAACCAAACACACCCTATATGCCACACAATTTCATGCCATTTGTGCCTTTCTACTTCACTTACTGCGCTACATTACTCAGGTTCGTACACCCACTCCTGGGTACATGTCCGTCTCGTAGTTCCAGTCCCACGTGTTCTTCATATAGATGGAACGATCCTTGCATAACACGTGCACCTTGATGCTAGATGTCTCGCGTGTTGGCAAAAGGATGAACAAAGCTCACGTAAAAAAATAGAGTGGAAGAACATAGATTCCGGACGACCGAGAAGGAGCAAGGAACCTCGTGGTGGAGCGTCTGCACTCATAATATTTAATATTATTCAGCGATATAAAATTAACCAATCATCTCCACAGTGGACTGGAAGAGTACGAAACACGACAGCCCAGTGTAGTTACATCATACTAGTACATGGCTAACCCACGCTATCACCATGTTTCTTGGATTCCGTGCGACACCTATCTCTAGTAATCCAGTAGCCCGTATCGCTTCTCCCTCCTCGTCTCTATCAAAGTGCGGCGGGCTGGCGTTTCTGCCGTCTATTGAGGTCGGTTAACTATCACATGTTAGCGACATGCCAAGAGCATTCTAAAAAAATCCTTTCACGTTCCATTTTCAAAAAGAAAAAAAATCCTTTCACGTACGAATTTGCCTGTATACTTTGAGCAACTTGCATGTCCTATACTGCTCCTGTTTGATACTCTAACTTAGCTAGAGGTTAGACTAACGCATGACTAACCCTAAACTAACTGTAGCCAAAGAGGTGTTTGGGTGACAGGGTTAGATTAACAATAAATGCACTTCATGGAGAGAGAAAAGTGATTTTTCAGTGGTCCCAATGAGAACTATCTCCAGTTAGCACCTCTTGGGTGGGATAGTTTTTTTGGTGGGTTCGGTGCAACTTGCTCCAATTTAAACCATCATGCTTGGATACTTTAGGGCTATTTGAGGCCCAACTAGCTCAAACTAACTCTAACCCATGGATCCAAACAGGGCCTATGGCCAGTCTCGACGTGGAGCAGTCCCGTGCACCGGGAAGCGGCGCTCTCTCGGCCGTCGCGCCACTTCAAAGCCGGCGCCAGTGAGTGGTCACCTCCGCTCTGGCCGGGCATTAATGCAGCACTGACGCTCCAGGGCGACGCTGACCGTTTCACGCAGGAAGCGCGCGCTGGCAAGGGAGTATAGGTTTTGAACCGTTTCAGGTGTAGTACTGGTAGTTTGCAAAACTACTCAATTATTGCACTCGATTTCCTAAGAAATTGTGGTAAAAAACGTTACTCCACAGCCCGCTTCCCTTCTCCTTCCTCTTCCACCGCCCGCGCACGTCCGCGGGAAGCGACCGTTCAACCCTTATATAGGAGTGCTAGCACAAAAAGATGCATGCATGACCACTAAAATTTCCATATTAAAGCGCCGCTCCAGCGGGAGTATGGCGTATCTTGTTACCTTCGGCCGGCCCATGGCTACCGGGCGACGGTGACCAGAGAAGAGGCGGCGGGAGGGGAATGAATGCAGCTACTGTTTGGGTTCGCCTTCTGGCTTAAATAAATGCGCAGCATCACGTGTACCCGCGGGTGCACAAATTGTAACATACTTGTCTGCTTAAGTGGGCGTCACGTAACTGGTGTGTGTGATAGAGAGATTCTGAGAGACAGAGTGCGTGTGTGCGACTCTACTCTTCGGATATGTACTCAACCTTTTGCATCAGGATATAAGTATAATGGTATTTACTTTAGCTAGTGATTTACGTGGCCATGTTAACGTGGTTGTGTCAAAAAAATGTCACTTCCTACTCGTGATTTGCGTTATATAATTACAAGCAAGATTCTTGTGCATTGCAGGGAACATCAATATGCATTTTTTTTACAAAACACCTGTTGTGATTGACCCATGCAGGAGTAATCCCATGTGTAAAAACTAATGATATCTCAAGAATTTTATCGGAAAACTGGTATCTTGAGAATGTCATCAAAAAATGAAATATGAGAGATAAGGGGAGGAGGAGTGGAGTGATGACCCACAAGTATAGGGGATCTATCGTAGTCCTTTCGATAAGTAAGAGTGTCGAACCCAACAAGGAGCAGAAGGAAATGAAAAGCGATTTTCAGCAAGGTATTCTTTGCAAGTACTGAAATAAGTGGTAACAGATAGTTTTGTGATATGATAAATTGTAACGAGCAACAAGTAACAAAAGTAAATAAAGTGCAGCAAGGTGGCCCAATCCTTTTGTAGAAAAGGACAAGCCAGAACAAACTCTTATAATAGGAAAAGCGCTCCCGAGGACACATGGGAATATCGTCAAGCTAGTTTTCATCACGTTCATATGATTCGTGTTCGATACTTTGATAATTTGATATGTGGGTGGACCGGTGCTTGGGTGCTGTTCTTACTTGAACAAGCATCTCACTTATGATTAACCTCTATTGCAAGCATCCGCAACTACAACAAAAGTATTAAGGTAAACCTAACCATAGCATGAAACATATGGATCCAAATCAGCCCCTTACGAAGCAACGCATAAACTAGGGTTTAAGCTTCTGTCACTCTAGCAACCCATTATCTACTTATTACTTCCCAATGCCTTCCTCTAGGCCCAAATAATGGTGAAGTGTTATGTAGTCGACGTTCACATAACACCACTAGAGGCTATACAACATACATATTATCAAAATATCAAACGAATACCAAATTCGCATGACTACTCATAGCAAGACTTCTCCCTTGTCCTCAGGAACGAATGTAATTACTCACAAAGCATATTCATGTTCATAATCAGAGGGGTAATAATATGCATATAGGATCTGAACATATGATCTTCCACCAATTAAACCAACTAGCATCAACTACAAGGAGTAATCAACACTACTAGCAACCTACTAGCACCAATCCCGGACTTTGAGACAAGAATTGGATACAAGAGATGAACTAGGGTTTGGAGATGAGATGGTGCTGGTGAAGATGTTGATGGAGATTGCCCTCTCCCGATGAGAGGAGCGTTGGTGATGACGATGGTGATGATTTCCCCCTCTTTATGTAAACCTTGTAAAATAAAAGAGAATAGCCATAAGTATTTGTGATATAAAGTGAAATAATAGTCCATAATGCGATAAATATCGATATAAAAGCATGATGCAAAATGGACGTATCAACTCCCCCAAGCTTAGACCTCGCTTGTCCTCAAGCGAAAAGTCGATAACAATAAATATGTCCTCATGTTTAGAGGTAGAGGCGTCGATAAAAATAAAATACGGACATGAAGGCATCATGATTATTCTTATAACAGCAACATATATAGATTTTGTCATATGATTACTTATGTTCAAGTGATGATCTATTCACAATGCAAGAGTATAAATCATAAACGCTATTGGGCTCCAACAAACTATAATCTCAGTCATTGAAGCAATTGCAATTTATCATAACATCGGAAAGAGTCTATGTCAGAGCTAAAAAGCAAGTCCACATACTCAACTATCATTTAGTCTCCCATAATTGATAACACTCACGCAATACTTGTGGTTACGAAGCTTTAATCGGACACAGAGAAAGATAGGGGCTTATAGCTTTTCCCCACAACCTTTTACCTCAAGGGTAATGTCAACAATAATGATTCATGCTCCCCTACATCCAATTAGATATATATATCATGTTCTTTCCAACATGCTGAGCTTGCCAAAGGATAAAATGAAAAAGAAGGTGAAGATCACCATGACTCTTGCATAAGGTAGGAGATAATAATAAAGGGTAGACCCTTCGCAGAGGGAAGTAGAGGTTGCCATGCGCTTTTATGGTTGGATATATATGAAATCTCAATGCGAAAGAATGTCACTTTATATTGCCACTTGTGATATGAACCTTTATTATGCAGTCCGTCGCTTTTATTACTTCCACATCACAAGATCGTATAAAGCTTATTTCTCCCACACCAATCAATCATACATATTTAGAGCAATTTTTATTGCTTTGCACCGATGACAACTTACTTGAAGGATCTTACTCAATCCATAGGTAGATATGGTGGACTCTCATGGCAAAACTGGTTTAGGGATATTTGGACGCACAAGTAGTATTTCTACTTGGTGCTGAGAATTTGGCTAGCATGAGGGGGAAAGGCAAGCTCAACAAGTTAGAGGAACCATGACAACATACTTTATCTCAGATATAGAAAGACATAACTCATCACGTTGTCTTCCTTGTCCAATATCAACTCTTTAGCATGTCATATTTTAATGAGTGCTCTCAATCATAAAAGATGTCAATGATAATGTATCTATATGTGAAAACCTCTCTTTCCTTATTACTTCCTATTAATTGCAACAATGACCAAAGCTATGTCTGCCAACTCCCAACAACTTTTAATCATCATACTCTTTCTATGTGAAGTCATTACTCTCAATAAGATCAATATGAACTTTTTGTTTCTTTTTATTCTTTTTCTCTTTTCTTTTATTCACCCAAGATCATGGCATAATAATCAGGCCCTTGACTCAACACTAATCTTTATTATATATAACTCACGGAATCGATTACATAGAGAGATCATAAAGCAAAACTCAAAACTAGATCATGCCATAGACTTTATTCTACTAGATCAAGATACTACTAATACGATCGAACTAAGAAAAAATGGTAAAGATAGGAGTTGTGATTGTGATACGATACCGGGGCACCTCCCCCAAGCTTGGCAATTGCCAAGGGGAGTGCCCATACCCAGATACTCAATTCTTGTTTGTTGGAGGAGACGGTGGAGGTGACGGATAATCGCACATCGAGCGTAAGAGGTCCTCCAGCTTGCGAATAATGGCCTTGAGTGCGACAATAAGCTCCTTCAACAAAATATTTTCTTGTGTGAGATATTTGTTTTGTATACGAGCTAACTCAATCATCTTGAAAGCTTCGATCTCAGTTGGGGTAAGAAGGTTATGATCAAGTTGAAGGATGTCTTTTGCTGCCGGAGCTTGATCCTCCGTGGCCTTCTTGATCCTTTCATCCTTGTTGACCATCGTGGGTTCTTCCCTCTTCAAATATATCTTCATTAGCCAAGCATCGTTGTCACCATTGTTGGAGGAGGGAGACGACATGATGCCTAGCCTGAGAAACCCTGACAGAAAATAGCTCGAAACAAGAATAGAGGAGGTTTACGTGATACGGGAGTCAAAACCTTCAGGAGAATATATAATGAATTTTTACTGACCAAAATACGTATCGTGCAAGAAAACGGAGTCCGGAGGGCACACGAGGCGCTCACGAGGTAGGGGCGCGCCCAGGGGGGTAGGGCGCGCCCACCACCCTCGTGGGGCCCTCGTGTCCTTCCCGGACTGCTACTTAATTTTCTATTTTTCTAAATATTCCAAAACGGAGAAATATTGCCTTAAAAATTGTTTTGGAGTTGGTTTACTTACCGTACCACATACCTATTCCTTTTCGGAGTCTGAAACGTTCCGGAAAGTGTCCCTTATGTATTCCTCCGGGGTT
Source organism: Triticum urartu (assembly GCF_056163025.1). NCBI lineage: Eukaryota > Viridiplantae > Streptophyta > Magnoliopsida > Poales > Poaceae > Triticum > Triticum urartu. The sequence continues at coordinate 430,567,967 of NC_141877.1, read as the reverse complement.
ATGGTTTCAATAATATTGGTTTCAACATTTACGGGATTACCTGAGATATAATGTTTAATTCTTTGACCATTTACCACCTTTGGATTTGTGCCCTCGAAGTTGTTGATTTTTATGGCACCGGAACGATAGACCTCTTCGATGACGTAGGGGCCTTCCCATTTAGAGAGAAGTTTTCCTGCAAAAAATCTTAAACGAGAGTTGTATAGCAATACATAATCACCTACATTAAACTCACGCTTTTGTATCCTTTTGTCATGCCATCTTTTAACTTTTTCTTTAAACAACTTGGCATTTTCATAAGCTTGGGTTCTCCATTCATCAAGTGAGATAATATCAAATAACCTCTTCTCACCGGCAAGTTTAAAATCATAGTTGAGTTCTTTAATAGCCCAGTATGCCTTATGTTCTAGTTCGAGAGGTAAGTGACATGCTTTTCCATAGACCATTTTATACGGGGACATACCCATAGGATTTTTGTATGCAGTTCTATAAGCCCATAATGCATCATCAAGTTTCTTAGACCAATTCTTTCTAGACCTATTAACAGTCTTTTGCAAAATTAATTTGAGCTCTCTATTGCTCAACTCTACTTGACCACTAGACTATGGGTGATAAGGGGATGCAATTCTATGATTAACATCATATTTAGCAAGCATTTTACGGAAAGCACCATGAATAAAGTGTGAACCACCATCAATCATTAAATATCTAGGGACTCCAAACCTCAGGAAAATAACTTCTTTAAGCATTTTAATAGAATTGTTATGATCAGCACTACTAGTTGGAATAGCTTCTACCCACTTAGTAACGTAATCAACAGCAACTAAAATATGTGTGTATCCATTAGAGGCAGGAAAAGGTCCCATATAATCAAAGCCCCAAACATCAAACGGTTCAATAACAAGTGAATAATTCATAGGCATTTCTTGACGTCTACTAATATTACCAATTCTTTGACATTCATCACAAGACAAGACAAACTTATGGGCATCCTTGAAGAGAGTAGGCCAATAAAAACCAGATTGCAATACCTTATGGGCAGTTCTATCTCCAGCGTGGTGTCCTCCATAAGACTCAGAATGACACTTGCGTAGGATCTGTTCCTGTTCATGCTCAGGTACACAACGCCTAATAACACCATCTACTCCTTCTTTATAAAGATGTGGGTCATCCCAAAAGTAATGTCCCAAGTCATAGAAAAACTTTTTCTTTTGCTGGTATGTGAAACTAGGTGGTATAAACTTAGCAACAATATAATTAGCATAATCAGCATACCATGGAGTACTACGAGAAGTACTTATAACATTTAATTGCTCATCAGGAAAGTCATCATTAATAGGTAGTGGGTCATCAAGAATATTTTCTAACCTAGACAAGTTGTCTGCAACGGGGTTCTCAGCTCCCTTTCTATCAACAATATGCAAATCAAATTCTTGTAGCAAGAGAACCCATCTAATAAGTCTAGGTTTAGCATCTTTCTTTTCCATAAGATATTTAATAGCAGCATGATCGGTTTGAATAGTAACTTTAGAATCAACAATATAAGATCTGAACTTATCACAAGCAAATACAACAGCTAAAAGTTCTTTTTCAGTAGTAGCATAATTTCTTTTAGCATTGTCTAGAGTCTTACTAGCATAATGAATAACATTTAATTTCTTATCGACTCTTTGCCCTAGAACAGCACCTACAGCATAATCACTAGCATCACACATAATTTCAAAGGATAAATTCCAATCAGGGGGCTGAACAATAGGTGCAGAGATTAATGCTTTCTTAAGTATTTCAAATGCTTCTACACAATCATCATCAAAGACAAATGGTATATCTTTTTGCAATAAATTAGTCAGAGGCCGAGAAATTTTTGAGAAGTCCTTAATGAACCTCCTATAAAACCCGGCATGACCAAGGAAACTTCTTATACCTTTGATGTCCTTGGGACATGGCATCTTTTCAATAGCATCAACCTTGGCTTTATCAACTTCAATACCTCTTTCAGAAACTTTGTGCCCCAAAACAATACCTTCATTAACCATAAAGTGGCACTTTTCCCAATTCAAGACAAGATTAGTTTCTTCACATCTCTGCAAAACTCGATCAAGATTGCTCAAGCAATCGTCAAAAGAGGAACCATAGACGGAAAAGTCGTCCATGAAAACCTCACAAATCTTTTCACAAAACTCAGAGAATATAGCCATCATGCATCTTTGAAACGTAGTAGGTGCATTACATAAACTAAAAGGCATACGTCTATAAGCAAAAGTACCAAAAGGGCATGTAAAAGTAGTCTTTGATTGATCTTTATCCGACACAGGTATTTGAGAGAAACCAGAATAACCATCTAGAAAGCAATAGTGTGTGTGTTTGCATAATCTTTCTAGCATTTGATCAATAAAAGGTAAGGGGTAATGATCTTTCTTAGTAGCTTTATTTAATTTGCGGAAATCAATTACCATCCTATAACCTGTGATAATTCTTTGTGGAATCAATTCATCTTTATCATTAGGAACAATAGTAATACCTCCCTTCTTAGGGACACAATGGACATGACTTACCCACTCACTATCAGCAATGGGATAAATTATACCTGCCTCCAGAAGCTTGAGTATTTATTTTCTTACCACTTCTTTCATTTTAGGATTCAGACGTCGTTGAGGATCACGAACTGGTTTGGCATCTGCTTCCAAATTTATTTTATGTTGACATAGAGTGGGACTAATGCCTTTAAGATCATCAAGAGTATATCCAATAGCAGCACGATGCTTCTTCAGAGTTTTCAATAATCTTTCTTCTTCATGCTCTGAAAGGTTAGCACTAATAATAACAGGATATATCTTCTTTTCATCAAGATAAGCATATTTAAGATTATCAAGCAAAGGTTTAAGCTCAAACACAGGATCACCCTTGGGTGGAGGAGGATCCCCTAGGATTTCAACAGGAAAATTGTGTTTCAGAATAGGTTCCTGTTTAAAGAATAGTTCATCTATTTCCCTTCTTTCATTCATGAACATATCATTTTCATGGTCTAGCAAATAGTGTTCTAAAGGATCACTAGGAGGTACTGCAATGGAAGCAAGACCAATAATTTAATCCTTACTAGGTAATTCTTCTTCACGATGTTGTTTACTAAATTTAGAGAATTTAGAGAAATTAAACTCATGAACCATATCATCCAAGCCAACAGTAACAACATTCTTTGTGCAATCTATGGTAGCATTGACAGTATTTAAGAAGGGTCTACCAAATATAATGGGACAAAAACTATCTTGTGGGGAACCAAGAACAAGAAAATCAGCAGGATATTTATTTTTCCCACACAAGACTTCAACATCTCTGACAATTCCCATTGCTGAAATAGTATCTATATTGGCAAGTTTAATTGTGACGTCAATATCTTCTAACTCAGCAGATGCAATTTCATTCTTAATTTCTTCATATAAAGTATGCGGTATAACACTAGCACTAGGACCCATATCACATAAGCCATGATAACAATGATCCCCTATTTTAACATAAATAATAGGCACGCCTACCACGGGTCTATGTTTATCTTTAGCACAAGGTTTAGCAATTCTAGCAGTTTCACCTTCGAACTGAATAACATGCCCATCAATATTATTAGACAAGGGATCTTTAACAATAGCAATATTAGGTTCTACTTTAACTTGTTCAGGAGGTGTATAAGTTCTAATATTGCTTTTACAAACAACAGTTGAAGCTTTAGCATGATCCTTTATTCTAACAGGGAAAGGTGGTTTCTCAATATAAGAAGTAGGAACAATAGGATCATTATAAGTGACAGTCTTTTCTTCAACTTTAATAGGTGCAGCTACTTTTACTTCTATGGGAGGATGATATTTAAACCACTTCTCCTTAGGGAGATCAACATAAGTATCAAAAGATTCACAGAAAGAAGCTACTATCTCAGAGTCAAGTCCATATTTAGTGCTAAACTTACGGAAAATATCGGTATCCATGAAAGATTTAACACAATCAAACTTAGGTGTCATACCTAACTCCTTACCTTCGTCGAGGTCCCAATCTTCAGAATTGCGTTTAATTCTATCCAATAAATTCCATCTGAATTCAATAGTCTTCATCATAAAAGAGCCAGCACAAGAAGTATCGAGCATGTTGCGATTGTTTTTAGAAAGCCGAGCATAAAAACTTTGCATAATTATTTCTCCCGGGAGCTCATGATTGGGGCATGAATATAACATTGATTTAAGCCTCCCCCAAGCTTGAGCGATGCTTTCTCCTTCGCGAGGCCAGAAATTATATATGTAATTGCGATCACGATGAACAAGATGCATAGGGTAATACTTTTGATGAAATTCCAACTTCAATCTTTTATAGTCCCAGAATCTCATATCATCACATAGCCTATACCATATCAATGCGTCTCCCTTCAAAGATAAAGGGAAGACCTTCTTCTTAGCAACATCATCGGGTATACCTGCAAGCTTAAATAATCCACAAACTTCATCCACATATATTAAGTGCTCATTAGGATGCTTTGTTCCATCTCCTGTAAAAGGGTTAGCTAGCAGTTTTTCCATCATAGCCGCAGGAAATTCAAAAGGAGTTTCATTTTCAATACGTTCAGTAGGTTGAGGAGCAACTCTTTGCTCTACTGGACGGGGTGAAGATACCCCGAACAAGCCCCTCAGAGAATTACTTTCCATAGTAACAAGTGACAGTAAATTTCAGCACACTATATAAATTTTTCCTTACCAAATTCCACTTACCAAAGGCGCTACACTCCCCGGAAACGGCGCCAGAAAAGAGTCTTGATGACCCACAAGTATAGGGGGTCTATCATAGTTCTTTCGATAAGTAAGAGTGTCGAACCCAACGAGGAGCAGAAGGAAATGATAAGCGGTTTTCAGCAAGGTATTCTCTGCAAGTACTGAAATAAGTGGTAATGGATAGTTTTGTGATATGATAAATTGTAACGAGCAACAGGTAACAAAAGTAAATAAAGTGCAGCAAGGTGGCCCAATCCTTTTGTAGCAAAGGACAAGCCAGAACAAACTCTTATAATAGGAAAAGCGCTCCCGAGGACACATGGGAATATCGCCAAGCTAGTTTTCATCACGTTCATATGATTCGCGTTCGATACTTTGATAATTTGATATGTGGGTGGACCGGTGCTTGGGTGCTGTTCTTACTTGAACAAGCATCTCACTTATGATTAACCTCTATTGCAAGCATTCGCAACTACAACAAAAGTATTAAGGTAAACCTAACCATAGCATGAAACATATGGATCCAAATCAGCCCCTTACAAAGCAACGCATAAACTAGGGTTTAAGCTTCTGTCACTCTAGCAACCCATCATCTACTTATTACTTCCCAATGCCTTCCTCTAGGCCCAAATAATGGTGAAGTGTTATGTAGTCGACGTTCACATAACACCACTAGAGGCTAGACAACATACATCGTATCAAAATGTCAAACGAATACCAAATTCACATGACTACTCACAGCAAGACTTCTCCCTTGTCCTCAGGAACGAACGTAATTACTCACAAAACATATTCATGTTCATAATCAGAGGGGTAATAATATGCATATAGGATCTGAACATATGATCTTCCACCAATTAAACCAACTAGCATCAACTACAAGGAGTAATCAACACTACTAGCAACCTACTAGCACCAATCCCGGACTTTGAGACAAGAATTGGATACAAGAGATGAACTAGGGTTTGGAGATGAGATGGTGCTGGTGAAGATGTTGATGGAGATTGCCCTCTCCCGATGAGAGGAGCGTTGGTGATGACGATGGTGATGATTTCCCCCTCTGGGAAGGAAGTATCCCCGGCAGAACAGCTCTGCCGGAGCTCTAGATTGGATCCGCCAAGGTTCCGCCTCGTGGCGGCGGAGTCTCGTCCCGAAAAGTTCCTTTTTATTTTTTTCTCATAGAAAGACCTCATATAGGAGAAGATGGGCATCGGAGAGCCACCAGGGGGCCCACGAGGTAGGGGGCGCGCCCTAGGGGGGGGCGCCCCCACCCTCGTGAGCAGGGTGTGGGCCCCCTGGCCTTCATCTTTGGCGTGGATTTTTCTTTATTTCTTCTAAGACGTTCCGTGGAGTTTCGGGACTTTTGGAGTTGCGCAGAATAGGTCTCTAATATTTGCTCCTTATCCAGACCAGAATTCCAGCTGCCGGCAATCTCCCTCTTTATGTAAACCTTGTAAAATAAAAGAGAATAGCCATAAGTATTTGTGATATAAAGTGAAATAACAGTCCATAATGCGATAAATATCGATATAAAAGCATGATGCAAAATGGACGTATCATGGAGCGTGGTGGTGACTGGTGGTCGGAATGGGCGGAGGCATGGGGATGGACGGCGCCGGCAGGCGGCAGGCGGCCACCATGCATGCTAGATTGTTCCAGGGACTTATTCCTTTTTTAATTGCTGAGCAACATGAGGTTGCGGGAGATAATGATGTGGAGAGAGGTGCGGGTATCTTTTGTAAAATTATCATAGTTTGCTTTCTATCCTCAGATATAGATCATACGGTCTGTATTACAAGATGGCAGGCACACCATCACCGCCAACTCGTTTTTTTATAAGGGTACAGATGATAAGTTTGCTGACTACTAAAGTAAAGTGGGATTTGTCCATGTTATGCAAGTAAATAAAGGTGATTGTTTATCATACGGGTAAGGTTGGATGAAGGGTGGTAGGAACAAATGCTTCGCCTAGAGCATGTGTGTGTGAGATGGAGTCTTAGTGTGTGTGTGTGAGAGAGAGAGAGAGGAGAGAGAGAGATGGAGTCTTAGTTTGTGTGTGTGAGAGAGAGAGAGATGGAGTCTTAGTGTGTGTGGGGGGGTGCGTGCATGCGTGCGTGCGTGTGTGTGTGTGAGAGAGAGAGAGAGAGATATGGAGTCTTAGTGTGTGTGGGGGGTGCGCGCGCGTGTGTGTGTGTGCGTGTGTGTGTGTGTCATGGGGTCCTCTGTGGCGGATTTAATTTAAGTGTGCATGGCTTCATCATAGAGAGGTGATGTGTATGGCAGAGGCCACAAACGATGGGGTGCGAGAGAGAAAATTCCCGTAGAGAGGGAAGAGAAGGTGTGTGCGCGTGAGAGGAATCGACATTGAGAGAACGTGTTTGTTCGAGAGACACCGAGGAAGACTACTATATATCGATGGTGCATGTAGGCGGGAATTAAACAAAGGGATGGTCTTATTGGTTTCGGGGATATAGGGGAAGAGTGAGAGACGGGGGGTAGCTAGAAGGAGATTGTTAAGTGTGAGTGTGTGTTTTACCCATCCAGGCGGAAGTTATGTGCACAAAAGAGGAGAACGATTCGATGTGGCGTTAGGATTGAGGGTAATTAACTACGTATGGAGACATAGAGACCTTGAACGTGCATGTGTGAGAGGTATACATGTATACATGGGATGTGTGTGTGTGCGCGCGCATGATCGAGATAAAAGAAAGAAGACATAAGTCATAAGATCAACGACATGGGAGAGACGGATCGGTATGACAATATGCATGCATGTGAGAATGCAGGGAAGAAGGCCTGACAATTGAGCATGTGTTTTTGTCTTTAAGAGATAGTGGCGTGGGCTGGAGCATGCATCTATGGCGAGTAGAGGGAGTGAGGCGCAACGATTGTGCGAAAGAGACCAACCTATAAATGCATATGTATGGAGAGACATATATAGTGTGGGTGATAGGAAGCAAGACTCCGTGCGAGAAAGAAATGTTAACGGAGAAACTACAGATAGATACAGAGATGGAGATGCTAGCTAGAGGGACATCCGCTAGTTTGGGTGTTGGAGATGACCGTCGGGTGGTTCAAAGGGTGAAGTTATATATGTGTGTGAGAGGGCACTTGACTGCATGTAGAGAGAAACATATGTAGTGTGCGTGATAGGAATCAAGAGTGAGGGCGAGAAAGAAGGTTGATGGAGAAACAGATAAATAGAAAGATAAAGATGCTAGCTAGTGTGTGTTAGAGATAGGAGTCGAGTGGATCAGAAGGTTGGGTTATGTGTGTGGGTGTGAGAGAGATAGAGAGAGTGTGCATGTGAGTAACATACAAACAGATATCAGAGAGAAATGAGATCCAGAGAGACGGAGTTTTGTGTCTGCGAGAGAGAAAGATATTTCACAATGAGAGTGATAGCTAGAGAGACATACGAGGGAACGCAAGATATCTCTAGGGAGAGAGGGTGTGTGTGAGCGACATACAAGAGAACAATGGAGAAATATGAGACCCTAGGAGACAGAGTTTGTGTTTGTGTGTGAGAAAGAGATATTGAAGAGGAAGAGTCATAGGTTCTCATATCTAAGGAGCGAAAGACATCTCTGTATGAGGGGTGTGCGAGTGGCACGCATGGGAATAGTAGAGAGAAATGAGACCCCGGGAGACAAAGTTTTGTGGTTGTGTGAGAGAAAGAGATTCCACAGGGAGAATCATAGTTAGAGACACATAGCATGGAGCGAGATATACTTAGAGAGAGATAGAGTGATGAAGGTCGAGGGAGAGAGTACCGTCAGTGTGTTACGAAGATAAAAGATCATTGTCGACATACAGGTAGCACGAGAGATACCTGAGAGACGATGAACGTGTATAGGTCCAGAGAGATAGTCCTATATAAGCATGAGTGATAGCTATATGAGACGAATATCTGGATTAAAGGGGATTCAAATATTTAAACTGGACATCACGACATCGATAATATCATAACGCAAATTGGTGTATCAAACATGCATATTCATTTGAATTTGGGCACACGTGTAATGTTATATAGTTTATCAATATTGGTGATCCATAGATTCTTCAATTACAAACAATGCATGGTTTATATGCAATTAATGTCTAGACGGGATTACACTATATGTTGCGTCTGTGAAACACATTATACATGTGTGAGAAGTAAAAAAAACCGCATGGAACACACATTAATTGGAGACAGTTAGTGAGGAATGCATACATTGGATTTCAACATAAAGTGGTTTCAAATATTTGAACCAAATTGATGGATACAACCTTATGAATCTGAGATCATGCCATTTGTAAACCATATTTATGTATAAATGGTGTTGTGCTTTTGAAAGTATATATAAAAAATGATGTATATAGAATGTAATTCCAATTGAAAATGGATCACGCCCGGAAAAAAAATAGAATACAAACGGGATTCGAATTGAGTTGGCACGGTAAACGTGCACTCTGCAAAATTTGAACGAAGCGGGGAAAGTCGCAGTAACCGCCCGAAACCAAAATCTGCGAGATGGAAATCACTACTGCCTATCCCTGCCACGCAAAGCCTATCAGCTGGATTTCTATAGGTTTCGATAGGGGTAGGTCTGTAATTTCACCCAAACATGACGTAACCGCCTCTCACCCGGATTCATACACGGTGGGCGCCAAAACACAGTGTGTCCTCAGCCGAAATCGACTCCCTCCTCGATTCATATTCATACACAGTGGGCGCCAAAAACAAACTCTCGTCGGCAAATATTCGGTGTATGCGAGATTACCGTCCTATCCCCAACCGACTAATGTTGCTGTGATGTAGTAAAAATTTGAAACGGGGGCTAAGTTTGAAAATTTCCTCGCATTTGAGACAAGCGCGCCCTGAATACATGGTTCCCCCCTTCCTCTCTACCTCCCTTTTCCCCATTCGTACTCCGTGGGCGCCAAAACACCCTCTCCACCCCACCCTCCTCCGTCTGCCGCCGTCCTCCTCCACCATGCCGGAGCTGATACCCCGACGCCGCCGTCCATTACAAGAGATCGACCTCTCTCATTCACGGCTTCGAAACGGGATCCTTGCATCCCGTCATCTCGCTTCATCCCCGCTGTCGTCCGGCGCCGCTCCTACGACCGTCTCGTCCACCGCGCCCCGCCGCCACCGTCTACCCTCCTAGATCTGCTTCCACGCTGCCGACAGCCATCGCTACTGCAGCACCGTCAAATTCTCAGCAGATGCGTACACGGCGCCGCACCAGAGGCGGTACTCTTCCGTATCTGCTCAACTTATTTATCGCAGCAAGAAAATAGATCGCCACTGCTTTACTCTGATTTCTTGTCTTGGTTGCAAAGTTGCCTTTTTCCGATTTGCACCTTCAGATCCGCCATGGCATGCTCAACACTATACTCCCAATGCTTATGGTTTTCCCCTTTTATATTCCACACCAGTTAAATCACAGTAGACTAAATTTCAAAATTGGGTCAGTCGATTTTTCAGAGCTCGCCGGAGTTCGCCGGTGCGATCGAAGGGGCTCGGGTGGTTGTGGGGCCTCGCCGAACAAAGAAAACTCGACGCGGGTGGGGGTTGGGGCGGGGGTGGGGGTGGGGTGGCGGAGTAACACAAGCGATGGGGGCCGGTGGTCCGGCCGGCGGCCCGTGCGGTGTTCTGTATGGGAGGAATCAGAGACGAGGAAGAAGAAGGGTTAGGAGACGTAGGATCTTCATCCAACTGCCTGAAATGGTCGAGAGACAGATGGGAGTTGCATTCTTAATGCGCTCTGGTTCATCATGTGTGGGCACTGCGCAACCAACATTTTATTATCCAAAATCTGCTTGCTCTTCTTTACCATGTTCCTCTTCCATTCTTCTTTAATATGTACTCTCTCCGTTCTAATACAAGTCTTTGTCTAGATTCCACCATTGACTACATATGGAGCAAAATGAGTGAATCTACACTCTAAAATGTATCTGGATACATCTGTATGTGATCCATAGTGGAAATCTCTACCAAGACTTATATTTTGGAATGGAGGGAGTATGATAGTAGTACAGTATGTTCCTTGTACTGAAGATGAGCAGGGACATTTGAAGTGTAGAGGTCTATACGGTTGGTTGTGATGGACACTTTGAGCCTCTTTGATTCGTAGGATCTTGTAAACATAGGAATAGGATTTGTAGTGGCCTGCCCACTTGAATCCTATAAGAATAGCAAGGAAATGCGGGGAGCTGTGTCGCCTTTGAGAGTTACACTGATATTAACAGTACCTCACCTTCACTTGAAGAGAGCTGGTATCCGAAGCCTTTCTAGCTGTACCAGCAATACTAGCACATATATTCCAGCAAGTTCCACTTTGCTGATTTTACTCTGATGCTTAAGGTTTTCCCGTTATATCTACACTATGATATGTGTAGCTGCTTTTCGCACTAGCAGCAGTCCACTCTTGAAGCTAGACACTGCAATGATTTATAAAATTGGCATCAAGGCATTGAGTGCCATTCTAGATGCAATGAAACTCATACGCTCCCCACTTGTTGATTCTTGTTCAGAATATGATCCTAATGACTATTCTAACCTCGAGGAGTCAAAGGCAGATGGCCTGTCCTGTTCACCCATCAAGGTGCATGTTCTAATTTGGCAATGTTTTATTGATTGCGGGTATCTTTCATATGTTGTCTTGCATTTCTTCTACTTTGTTGCACCGCCATCTGTTTAGTTTACTCATCATATATGTCGAGATGCCATGCCCATCCATTATCAATACATATTCCATCTGTCATCATACCATATTTTTTCACTCAAATGTTGTTCTTGTGCATCAGACATCAAAAAGGAAGAGGATGATTGCCGAACCTGAAGGAGCACCAGCAAAGTCCTTGAAAAACGTGGTGGTGCCGGAGAAATCAAACAGCACCCCACTTATATTGGCTGTACAACCAGTGACACAAAATATAGGACCGACTCCAGCAGACTGTACCCATACTTCACTGGCCACACCACTAGCCCCACCACACAGGACCTGCACTCCAGCAAAAGGTATATCGATTTCATTTGCCATAGCACTAGTTGTACCACCAAAAAATCCTACTCCAGCAAAAAGTACAGCAAGTCCACCGGCCGAAGACCTATCCCAACTGCAGAGACGGCCAATTCCTACAGATTGGAACCCCATTCCATTTATTCCCAGTTTAAAAGACAATGCTTTCAATGTTGTTAGGGACTACGTGCATATATTCCCATCATGGGAAGATTATTGTGAAGCAAACACCATTTTCACATCTTCCTGTCCAACTTACTTGTAAGTGCTATTATTCATGATTATTATTTTCCTGTTTTCTGCTGATTGAACACATCAATGATTTACATTACATTGTTTTAACTAGGCGAGGGTCAATCTGGATAGTCATGATGAGCAAAGCTCGCTTGTGCTTTTCAAGGAAGCATTGCAGCAGTATCAGTGTTACCTGAGGAAATCACACTTTGATAGCAAGTCTATAAACGAATTTCTGGTGAAGTCTCCTGTGCTAAATTTAGAAGACATTGAATGGGAAAACCTTGTTATGCACTGGTCTCGTTCCCAGGATGAGGTACTGTCTATGAAATCACATGACAATTTGAACTTCTACTTTTCCGCATGTGCCTTACGGATCTTTTTTGCAGGAAATCTGCTCGGAGAAGAATTACGATTTGACAAGAACAACAGGATATCACAAATATGCTGCCCGATGCTTTGCTCTTATTAGTACCTGTTGTCCTGTATCATTGTACTTGCATACATACCTGGTTCATTATGTGACAGCAGTATGCATGATAGCTTGCTTATCAATTGTTCGCTCCAAATTATCTGATCTGCATGAATGGTTACATTAGTGTAGAATATATCCAATGCCAATGTTTCTTTAGCTCTGCATTGTTCTCGTAAGTACATGATGTCCTTTATCAGTGTACTTATAATGACAGGTAGTTGTTCATGTACCATCACTCTGCAGCTTATTTTCCTTTGCCCTCCATTTTCTACACATCAGATCTATATTTACTCTTACCATAAGGTTGGTACTGAAGAAGTTTAGCTGTGCATTGCTCTTGGCTGTACCTTTTGCCTGTATCACTGCACTTACATTTATAGCTACTTGGTTATGTAGCATCACTCTTCATCTTATCTTAAATATTCTCCATTTTTCGTATATTATCACATCTATATTTACTCTTAACAAAATGTAGAATAAAGGCAATGCTTTTGAAGAAGATTCTGTGGTAAACTTCTTGAATTGCCCCCCATCAGCATGGACAAGGCCTTTATAGAGCCTGTCTTCACCAATAATGTAAGTTGTCCATCTCAAGCCTTCAAACTTTGTTGTATATATTTGGTTAGGCATGACTGCAACAGCTGTTTATTTTTGGTGTTTGCATCAAACTGCTTGTTTAAAGTTTATTATGTAGTTCATAAACAAAAGTTTGTCCTTTCTCAATTTAAGTTTTCAGTTGTACGACCAAGTTCCTTCTTCATACCATGTAAATTAAACTATACAGAGCAAGTGATCTTCTTTTGCACTGCATGTATGCTTCTGTTCTTCATCCATAATCCAGTGGTGTGGTGAACCTACCCACTACAGCACAATGTCATATTTTGCAATGTCTTAACTATGAACAATGTCATATCATTCTACTATTATTTAAACCGTCTCTTTATTTGCCAATCTGAAATGGTATAAATTGACAGCACACTAACCATTGATACTTATGAGTTCTTAATCTATAATCCAGTGGTATCGTGAAGCTGCCTACTCCATCACAATGTCATTTCCTGCCATGTCTTGACCTGAACAATACCATATTGTGTTAATGCAATTTTAAACTGTGTCACTTTATTTGTCAGTAAGAAATGTGATGAATTGTTAGCACTGATACTTTTATGTGCAAAACATGTCATCTGTCTGCTTGTTTATCTTTCAGAGTGAGGAATATATAAGTGTTGAACAAGCGCAGTCTCATCATCTTCCTCAGCTGCTTGCACTGCAGCTCCCCAGCAGGGCTAACCTTTCTTGAACTCTATTGAAGTGTTGTCGATTTTGTATATTATTTTGTCGGCGTGTTTATTTGCACTGGTGGTGATCCTTGATGCCCAGTGTATGTAATCTGCTGTCTGCTTGTGCTTTATTATCATAGTGGCGAACTTTGATGCTCAGTGGAGGTAATATGTCGTAATTTATTTATTATATAGTCTAGGTTTTTTCTTATTCATGATGCTGCAGTTATTTTACTGTATATATATCTTGTCTTCGCAGTAAACCGGCCAAACTGTAAAATTACGGTACATAATCGGGCCGTCATGCAATCACGATGTAGGTTGGGCCTGAAACGTGCCGAATAGCTCATGGGCCGGCGGCAGCCCGAAATGAACCCCGGCCCATGATTGTGCAAATCAAATCACGGGCTTTTAACAGGCCAAAATTGTCTCGGTCCTTGTTTGGCCCAATCAGATATCGGCTGCGAGCAGGCCGGATGCAAACCGGGCCATAGTTAGGCCCAACTATATGACGGGCTTTTAACAGGCCGAAATTAATATAGGGCCGAAATGTTAAACGGGCCCTTAACAGGACAAAACTAATATGAGGTCGAATTACTAAGTGGGCCTTTAGCAAGTGGGCCCAAAAGCATAGTGTCCAGTTGACGGGCCGAATCTGATATGGGCCATAATTGAGTCCAAAGCCTCTTAAAGGGCCGGACCTAATCTGGGCCGTAATTTGGCCCAGAACGTGGTAGGCTTTTAATGGGCCGGATCTCATATGGGTCACTATTAGGCCCGGAGTGTGGCAGGCCATTAATGGACCGGATCAAATATGGGCCGGCATTTGGCCCAAAACATGGCAGCCAGTTAATGGGCCGGCCTAAAAGGGTCCTCAAAATCTTGTGGGCCTATAGCTGGGCCGGCCCATTAATGTCGGCGAAATCTCGTGGGCCTTTAGCTGGTCCGGCCCATTATGATCCACAAGAATCTTGTGGGCCTTTACCTAGGCTGGCCCATTATGGCACACAAAAATCTTGTGGGCCTTTACCTGGGTCGGCCCATTATGGCCCGCAAAATCTTGTGGGCCTTTAGCTGGGCCAGCCCATTATGGTCCGCAAAATCTCGTGGGCCTTAAGCTGGGCCGGCCCATTATGGTCCGCAAAATCTTGTGGGCCTTCAGTTGGGCCGGCCCATTTAAAATTGATGGGCCGCTCCACGTGTCAACATATCATAGGCGTGTCTCGCCCATTGGATGAGTGACACATGTGCCAACACGGACCTGACACGTGTCTCCTCCAGCCAATGATGATTTTACACGCGGAAAATCCCCATTGGTCGGGGCTATTAACGGGTTATGGGATCCAAAACCCGACCCGATAGCTTAACGGCGTTCCGTTACGGTGGATGCCATGTGTCGGTCACCCTTGACGAAAGCACTTCTGTGACGCGCGATTTATCGTCATGGAAGTGGACACTTCCATGATGATAATTTTGGTAATGTCATGGAACACTTCTACGACAGCACATGTATGACTATCTTGATTCTGTCATAAAATCGTCATGGATGTACATCCATGACAAAAACACGACCTACTATGACAAACACGTTTCATCACGGAAGTGTATTTTTTCTGTAGTGATAGTAACTAAGAAATCATGTCTTCTCAAAATAACATGGCCAAAGAAAGTTATCCCTACAAAATCATATAGTCTGGCTATGCTCTATCTTCACCACACAAAATATTTAAATCATGCACAACCCCAATGACAAGCCAAGCAATTGTTTCATACTTTTGATGTTCTGAAACTTTTTCAATCTTCACGCAATATATGAGCGTGAGCCATGGATATAGCACTATATGTGGAATAGAATGGTGGTTGTGGAGAAGAAAAAAAGGAGAAGATAGTCTCACATCAACTAGGCGTATCAACGGGCTATGGAGATGCCCACCAATAGATATCAATGTGAGAGAGTAGGGATTGCCATGCAACGGATGCACTAGATCTATAAGTGTATGAAAGCTCAACAAAAGAACTAAGTGGGTGTGCATCCAACTTGCTTGCTCATGAAGACCTAGGGCAATTTTGAGGAAGCCCATCATTGGAATATACAAGCCAAGTTCTATAATGTAAAATTCCCACTAGTATATAAAAGTGATAAGATAGGAGACTCTCTATCATGAAGATCAAGGTGCTACTTTTAAGCACAAGTGTGGAAAAAGGATAGTAACATTGTCCCTTCTCTCTTTTCTCTCATTTTTTTCTTTTTTTTATTTGGCCTTCCTTTTCTTTCTTTTTGGCCTTTCTTTGTTTTCTTTTTTTGTCCGGAGTCTCATCCCGACTTGTGGGGGAATCATAGTCTCCATCATCCTTTGCTCACTGGGACAATGCTCTAATAATGATGATCATCACAATTTAATTTACTTACAACTCAAGAATTACAACTCAATACTTAGAACAAAATATGACTCTATGTGAATGCCTCCGACGGTGTACCGGGATGTGCAATGATGCATGAGTGACATGTATGAAATTATGAATGGTGGCTTTGCCACAAATACGATGTCAACTACATGATCATGCAAGCAATATGACAATGATGAAGCGTGCCATAATAACGGAACGATGGAAAGCTGCATGGCAATATATCTCCGAATGGCTATGGAAATGCCATAATAGGTAGGTATGGTGGCTGTTTTGAGGAAGGTATATGGTGGGTTTACGGTACCGGTGAAAGTTGCGCGATACTAGAGAGGCTAGCAATGGTGGAAGGGTGAGAGTGCGTATAATCCATGGACTCAACATTAGTCATAAAGAACTCACATACTTATTGCAAAAATCTATTAGTTATAGAAACAAAGTATTACGCACATGCTCCCAGGGGGATAGATTGGTAGGAAAAGACCATCGCTCGTCCCCGACCGCCACTCATAAGGAAGACAATCAATAAATAAATCATGCTCCGACTTCGTCACATAACGGTTCACCATATGTGCATGCTACGGGAATCACAAACTTCAACACAAGTATTTCTCAAATTCACAACTACTCAACTAGCATGACTCTAATATCACCATCTCCATATCTCAAAACAATTATCAAGTATCAAACTTCTCATAGTATTCAATGCACTTCTATGAAAGTTTTTATATTATTCCTAAAAGCAAATTTCCATGTTGTTCCAAAGGACTCTCAAAATAATATAAGTGAAGCATGAGAGATCAATTATTTCTATTAAATAAAACCACCGTCGTGCTCTAAAAGATATAAGTGAAGCACTAGAGCAAAAACTATATAGCTCAAAAGATATAAGTGAAGCACATAGAGTATTCTAATAAATATCAAATCATGTGAGTCTCTCTCAAAAGGTGTGTAAAGCAAGGATGATTGTGGTAAACTAAAAATCAAATACTCAAATCATACAAGACGCTCCAAGCAAAACACATATCATGTGGTGAATAAAAATATAGCTCCAAGTAAAGTTACCGATAGACGAAGACAAAAGAGGGGATGCCTTCCGGGGCATCCCCAAGCTTAGGCTTTTTGGTGTCCTTGAATTTTACCGTGGGGTGCCATGGGCATCCCCCTTAGGCTCTTGAAACTCATTGTTCCATAATCCATCAAATCTTTACCCAAAACTTGAAAACTTCACAACAACTCAAAATAGAAAATCTCGTGAGCTCCGTTAGCGAAAGAAAACAAAACACCACTTCAAGGTACTGTAATGAACTCATTATTTATTTATATTGGTGTTAAACCTACTGTATTCCAACTTCTCTATGGTTTATAAACTCTTTTACTAGCCATAGATTCATCAAAATAAGCAAACAACACACGAAAACAGAATCTTTCAAAAACAGAAGAGTCTGTAGTAATCTGTAGCTAACACAAGTTATGGAACCCCAAATATTCTAAAATAAATTGCTGGATGTGAGTAATTTATCTATTAATCATTTTAAAAAAATAATTAACTAAATGGCACTTTCCAAATAAAATGGAAGCAATTCTCGTGAGTGCTAAAGTTTCTGTTTTTTACAGCAAGATCAAAAAGACTTTCCCCAAGTCTTCCCAACGGTTCTACTTGGCACAAACACTAATTAAACACAAAAACACAACCAAAACAGAGGCGAGATAAATTATTTATTACTAAACAGGAGCAAAAAGCAAGGAATAAAAATAAAATTGGGTTGCCTCCCAACAAGCGCTATCGTTTAACGCCCCTAGCTAGGCATAAAAGCGAAGATAGATCTAGGTGTTGCCATCTTTGGTAGGCAATCCATAAGTGGCTCTCATAATAGATTCTTATGGTAATTTAACTTTCTTTCTAGGGAAGTGTTCCACGCCTTTCCTTAATGGAAATTGGAATTTAATATTCCCTTCCTTCATATCAATAATTGCACCAATCGTTCTAAGAAAAGGTCTACCAAGAATAATAGGACATGAAGGATTGCAATCTATATCAAGAACAATGAAATCTACGGGCACATAGTTCCTATTTGCAACAATAAGAACATCATTAATTCTTCCCATAGGTTTCTTAATGGTGGAATCTGCAAGATGCAAGTTTAAAGAACAATCATCAAAATCACGGAAACCTAGCAAATCACACAAAGTTTTTGTAATCGTGGAAACACTAGCACCCAAATCACACAAAGCATAACACTCATGATCTATAATTTTAATTTTTATTGTAGGTTCCCACTCATCATAAAGTTTTCTAGGGATAGAAACTTCCAACTCAAGTTTTTCTTCATAAGATTGCATCAAAGCATCAACGATATGTTTAGTAAAAGCTTTATTTTGACTATAAGCATGAGGAGAATTTAGCATGGATTGCAACAAGGAAATACAATCTATCAAAGAGCAATTATCATAATTAAATTCCTTGAAATCCAAGATTGTGGGTTCATTGCTATTTAAAGTTTTAACCTCTTCAATCCCACTTTTAATAATTTTTGCATCAAGATCTAAAAACTCCGAATCATTGGAACGCCTTTTAAATAAAGTTGACTCATCTGTAGTCCCATAATTATCAAGATTCATATTGCAAAAAAAAGATTTAATAGGGGACACATCAATCACTTTTAGATCTTCATCCTTATTATCATGAAAACTAGAAGAACACACTTTTACAAAGCAATCTTTCTTAGCACGCATCCTAGCGGTTCTTTCCTTGCACTTATCAATGGAAATTCTCATAGCTTTGAGAGACTCATTGATATCATGGTTAGGTGGAATAGATCTAAGTTTCAAAGAATCAACATCAAGAGAAATTCTATCCACGTTCCTAGCCAACTCATCAATCTTAAGCAATTTTTCTTCAATCAAAGCATTGAAACTCTTTTGCGAAGTAATAAATTCTTTAATACTAGATTCCAAATCAGAGGGCATCTTATTATAATTTCCATAAGAATTGTTGTAGGAATTACCATAATTATTATAGGAATTACTAGGAAACAGCCTAGGATTAAAATTACCCCTATACACGTTATTACCAAAATTGTTCCTACCAACAAAATTCACATCCATAGATTCATTATTATTCTCAATCAAAGTAGACAAAGGCATATCATTAGGATCAGTAGGAGCACTCTTATTAGCAAACAATTTCATAAGTTCATCCATCTTTCCCCTCAAAACATTAATCTCTTCAATTGCATGCACTTTTTTACTAGTAGATCTTTCAGTGTGCCATTGAGAATAATTAACCATAATATTATCTAGGAGTTTGGTAGCTTCTCCTAAAGTGATTTCCATAAAAGTGCCTCCCGTGGCCGAATCTAAAAGATTTCTAGAAGCAAAATTCAATCCGGCATAAAAATTCTGTATAATCATCCATAAATTCAAACCATGTATAGGGAATTATGTATCATTAATTTCATCCTCTCCCAAGATTGTGCAACATGTCCATGATCAGGTTGCTTAAAATTCATAATATCGTTTCTAAGAGAGATGATCTTAGCGGGAGGAAAATACTTAGAGATAAAAGCATATTTGCACTTATTCCATGAATCAATACTATTTTTAGGCAAAGACGAAAACCAAGCTTTAGCACGATCTCTAAGCAAAAATGGAAATAGCTTAAGTTTAACAATATCATTATCCACATCTTTATTATTTTGCATATCACACAAATCAAGAAAGTTGTTTAGATGGGTAGCGGCATCTTCACTAGGAAGGCCAGAAAACGGATCTTTCATGAAAAGATTCAGCAAAGCAGTATTGATTTCACAAGATTCAGCATCGGTAAGAGGGGCAATCAGAGTGCTAATAAAATCATTATTGTTGGTATTGGCAAAGTCACACAATTTAGTATTATCTTGAGCCATCGTGACAAGCAAGCAATCCAACACACAAGCAAACAAGAAACAGGCAAAAAAGCAAAGAGAAAAAGAGAAGGGGAACAGAAAAATAGGGCGAATAAAACGGCAACGATGAAGTGGGGGGAGAGGAAAACGAGAGGCAAATGGCAAATAATGTAATGCGGAGGATAAGAGTTGTGATGGGTACTTGGTATGTCTTGACTTGGCGTAGATCTCCCCGGCAACGGCGCCAGAAATCCTTCTTGCTACCTCTTGAGCACTGCGTTGGTTTTCCCTTGAAGGGGAAAGGGTGATGTAGTAAAGCAGCGTAAGTATTTCCCTCAATTTTTGAGAACCAAGGTATCAATGCAGTAGGAGACCACGCGCGAGTCACCTCGTACCTACACAAAAAAATAAGAACCTCGCAACCAACGCGATAAAGGGGTTGTAAATCCCTTCACGGCCACTTGCAAGAGTGAGATCTGATAGAGATAATAATAATAAGATAAATATTTTTGGTATTTTTATGGTATAGATTGAAAGTAAAGATTGCAAAATAAAATAGATTGGAAACTTGTATGATGGAAAATAGACCCGGGGGCCATAGGTTTCATTAGTGGCTTCTCTCAAGATAGCATAAGTATTATGGTGGGTGAACAAATTACTGTCGAGCAATTGATAGAAAAGCGAATAATTATGGGAATATCTAGGCATGATCGTGTATATAGGCATCACGTCCGTGACAAGTAGACCGACTCCTGCCTGCATCTACTACTATTACTCAACACATCGACTGCTATCCAGCATGCATCTAGAGTATTAAGTTCATAAGAACAGAGTAACGCCTTAAGCAAGATGACATGATGTAGAGGGATAAACTCATGCAATATGATATAAACCCCATATTTTATCCTCGATGGCAATAATACAATACGTGTCGTTTCCCCTACTGTCACTAGGATCGAGCACCGCAAGATTGAACCCAAAGCTAAGCACTTCTCCCATTGCAAGAAAGATCAATCTAGTAGGCCAAACCAAACCGATAATTCGAAGAGACTTGCAAAGATAAACCAATCATACATAAAAGAATTCAGAGAAGAATCAAATACTATTCATAGATAATATGGATCATAAACCCACAATTCATCGGATCTCGACAAACACACCGCAAAAGAAGATTACATCGAATAGATCTCCAAGAGAATCGAGGAGAACTTTGTATTGAGATCCAAAGAGAGAGAAGAAGCCATCTAGCTACTAGCTATGGACCCGAAGGTCTGAAGTAAACTACTCACACATCACCGGAGAGGCCATGGAGTTGATGTAGAGGCCCTCTGTGATCAATGCCCCCTCCGGTGAAGCTCCGGAAAAGGCCCCAAGATGGGATCTCTTGGGTACAGAAGGTTGCGGCGATGGAATTAGGTTTTTGTGGTGCTCCTAGATGTTTGCGGGGTACGTGGACTTATATAGGAGGAAGAAGTAGGTCAGTGGAGCAATGAGGGGCCCACGAGGGTGGAGGGTGCGCCCAGGGGGGTAGGCGCGCCCCCTGCCTCATGGCCTCCTTGATTGTTTCCTGACGCCCACTCCAAGTCTCCTGGATCACGTTTGTTGAGAAAATCACATTCCCGAAGGTTTCATTCCATTTGGACTTCGTTTGATATTCTTTTTCTGCGGAACACTGGAATAGGCAAAAAAACATCAATTTGGGCTGGGCCTCTGGTTAATAGGATAGTCCCAAAAATGATATAAAAGTGTAAAATAAAGCCCATTAACATCCAAAACAGATAATATAATAGCATGGAGCAATCAAAAATTATAGATACGTTGGAGACGTATCAGTCCTCTTCTTCTTCCTCGTCTCCCTCGTGAGAGGAGAGGGCTTCGATTTCTCCGGACATGGCGTCCGAAGGACCTTTGTGGCGAGGGCCGCCCTTGGCCTCTTTTCCCTTTTTCTTGGCCTTCTTCTCCGGGGCCGGAACCATCATCTCTGTCAGCTTGGGAGTGGCCGGATTCTCCGGCAGTGGCGCCGGGCAGTCGATCTGCTCCGCTTTCTTCGTCCAGCCCTGTGTAAAAAGGGGAAAATATAATTTTTATCACATCCGAAGTGTTAATCAAATAAGTCTTTGAAAGGGTCGTGCTTATAGTTGTGGCCGGGTTCTCGATGTCGAGCCCTATGTCCTCGATCTCCATGGGCCAATTCTTTTGGGCCTTGAAAAGCTGCTTCCATATATCTTTGTGTGTGGTGCCAAAGAAGCGCTTCAAGGTCCAAGGCATATCCAGATTGAACTCCCACGTAGGGGAGGCCCGGAGTTGACTGGGGAGAACACGACAGAAGAGCATCACCTGGATCCCGGTGTTTTTGCCCAACAAATTGGAGATGCGTTTTTGCGGCATCATCACCTCCGGCTGGGACCCCCAATCTAGGCCCTTTGGGGTCCACGAGGTGAGCCTCGTTGGGGGTCTGGATATGTAGTCAGGTACGGCCTCCCACTTGGCATCGCGGGGTTCGGTGATGTAGAACCACTCCTGCTGCCACACCTTGACTATCTCCACAAAAGCCCCTTTGGGCCAGACAGCGTTGGGAAGCTTTCTCACCATAGCGCCGCCACAATCTGCGTGCTTCCCGTCGACTACCTTCAGCTTCACGTTGAAGACTTTAAGCCACAACCCGAAGTGTGGGGGGATGCGGAGTAGAGCCTCACACACGACGATGAATGCCGAGATGTGAAGGAAAGAATTTGGGGCTAGATCATGGAAATCTAGCCCGTAGTAGAACATGAGGCCCCGGACAAAGGGATGAAGGGGAAACCTAGACCTCGGAGGAAATGGGGGATGAACACTACCCTCTCGCCGGGCTCCAGAGTGGGGATGATCTGATCCTTGTTGGGAAACCGGTGTGTGATATTCGCGGGCAAGTAGCCCGCACCTCGGAGCTCCTTGATGTCCTTCTCCATGACACAAGAGGCCTCCCACTTGTCCTTAGAACCGAATCCAGACATGGCTGGAGGGGTTTGTGGCGGTGGGAAAGGCTGAAGTTTGGGCGTTGGAGCTTGAAGATGGGAAGGCAGGAGGGAGAAGAAGGCATGGGTGAAAAAGGAGGATTATTTACCCTCTTATGAGCAGTGAAATACCAAACGCCCCCCTCTCGAGACTTAAAACTCGCTTGTTCCCGAAGAGATCATGCGAGTGGCACAGTTGTTTCACCCAAAACCGTATTAATGGGAATCCAGTAATGGGCGGGCACGATCTCTGCTTTGACAAGACGTGCCAATGGAGGCTATGCCTCGAAACGTGAAATGCGGGTATGAACGGTTCGAAATGTTAAAGAACCGGATGTGACGCCTCGCTGAAAGGTTGTCATTAAAAGATAGTGTTTCATTTTGATACTCTGCCTTCGTGGCTAAGGGTTATATTTACAATACAGAGCCGGATACAGTTCTTTTGTTTAGAAAATTGCTTTGGAGTATTCAGGAGGAGGAACCCGCCTTGCAATGCTGAAGACAATCCGCATGCCGAACATATCGTCATTGAAGACTGGTTCAGGGGCTACTGAGGGAGTCCGGGATTAGGGAGTCCTCGGGTGTCTAGGCTATTCGATATGGGCCAGACTAATGGGCCGTGAAAATACAAGGCGGAAGACCTTCCCCCGTGTCCGGGTAGGACTCCCCTATGCGTGGATGTCAAGCCAGATATGTAATTTCCTTCCTCTATAAACCAACTCTGTACAACCCTAGGGCCCTCCGGTGTGTATATAAACCGGAGGGTTTAGTCCGTAGGGACGATCAGAATTCACATTGGCTAAACATCTAGGATTTAGCCATTACGATCTCGAGGTAGATCAACTCTTGTAACCCCTATACTCGTCAAATACAATCAAGCAAGACGTAGGGTTTTACCTCCATTAAGAGGGCCCGAACCTGGGTAAACATTGTGTCCCACTTGTCCATTGTTACCTTTGATCCTCAGACGGACAGTTCGGGACCCCCTACCCAAGATCGACCGGTTTTGACACCGACAGTGTGCACCAGCACGGAGAACGCCCTGGTTGGCTTTTCTGGAGCTTCCTGCTTCAGGTAGTGCGCGATCGTTCAACCCTATGCCTGGGTTCGTTTCCTGGAGGTTTCTGCTTCAGGTGGTGTGCGATCGTTCAACCCTACACTACACGAAGAGATCCAACGCAACCACGACACCCAGGTCATCGTCTTTTGCAACGCAACCTATATGGAGGCCAAAGCAACACATGAATTTAGAACGGTGTTGTTTTCTGTTGTCGAGACTGTTGAGCTATAGATTGTCAATCGTGCGGTCGCCAGAGTCACTTACCGCTTCGCACACTTGAGCCCTCTCTCAACTATTGATCTTATGATGGGTGGGCTGGTGAATGATACGTTGTAGTTCAAATTTACTGCGACCACTGTAGCTCGCAGTACCTGTAGATGTCTTTCTTTTTCCCTTTTGTAGCATTTTACTTTTGACTATTTAGTGGGCGCTCTCCAGCGAGGGAGCCATCTATCTTGTAATTGGGTTGTGCCCTAAGTTGTCATGTTCTAGCTGGCCAAACCCTATTTCCAGGTTCCTCCGGTCTAAATCGAAATCCCCAACCAAATTCGCAAGTTGATCGAGTTCTTGTTAGAATTTCTATGATGAACACTGACAGCCATGAGTAGGACTTGTCAATTGGTATTAGAGCCAGGTTTTTAGTCCTTGCAGGCATAGGATCCAACGTCTAGATTGGATCTAGGCTCCGATCTATCGCGGCGGCGGAGGCAGTGCGAAGATCGGCGACGGTAGACCATTCGGAACCAAGATCGGCTGAGATAGTGGTTTTTGAAGTACTTCGCTTCAGTGTTAAATCCCACCCACCCACCCTTCTAGTGCTTCTTGTTTCGGTGTTGGAGTTGGCGAGGCGGCGGCAGATTTGGTCGAGAGGTGTAGTTACTAGTTCATCATAAAATCCCTCCCTCTACCACCCAATTGCTCCACGGATAGGGGTGTCCAAATCAAGACTAGATGGCGTAGCCTGGTGACGCAGTGGACATGGGGTCGTTGGAGCTCGAATCCCTACAGCTGAACATCAAAACTTTATGACAAGAGCGTGAAGATGATAAGAAGGACTTTTATTATTTTGCGGAGAAAGTCAACAAGAACTTTGCAAGAATCGATAGAAATTTCAAGAAGCTTCAAGCAATTATGTAGAAGCTAATTGTAGAAGAGAAGACATAGGAACTGCAAGAGCCGGCATCAAGATAGGGAAGTACTAAAGTTGCTCCTAGTCGATCAAAACAGTTGCACACAAACCAACAATCTGCAGAAAAACAATGCTCCCCAACAACTGGGTCTGCAGTCTTAATTGACAAAACTTCTAGAAAGGAGTTGAATTTGGATGGCAT
The DNA here is from genome assembly GCF_056163025.1 of Triticum urartu. NCBI lineage: Eukaryota > Viridiplantae > Streptophyta > Magnoliopsida > Poales > Poaceae > Triticum > Triticum urartu. The sequence continues at coordinate 430,542,543 of NC_141877.1, read as the reverse complement.
GCCCAAGGGCCCCTACAAACATCCAAATCACACGGCAAACATAACAAAGTTTGCAACTCCACAAAACAATGTGGTCTCAAATCCTGGAGTAATTGTCCCTATGGAAGATTTACCCGAGGAACACCACAAACAAGTTATGCCTCGAACCAGACCACCAGCTCAAGATGTGAGTAGGAACATCTTAAGTGTGAAACCTACCAAACTGAACATTTCCGAATTTTAAGGAACTGATGCGGATTCATGGATACAAAACATAGAGCAATTCTTTGAGGCAGCCAGAACTCCCCTTGAACAAAGGACTAAAATTGTTGTCTCTTATCTAAAAGGAGAGACCAGCCAATGGTGGAGAGTACTAGATTTCTGGCATATAACAAGCACTGGCATAGATTTTTTTTCTTACCTCACAGAGAGATTTGCCCTTACGTCTATTTGTGAAAATGTGAGAACTTTTCACAGCTTGACACAAACTGGAACAGTAGCATAGTATACCTCATCTTTTGAGCAGCAAATGAATTTAATGAGAAGATACAATCCAGCTATCCTCGATGACTATTATATGAACAACTTCATATCTGGATTAAACCCGTACATACAAAGCCACTTGGAGTGTCTACAACCAGCTAATATAACCAAGGCCATGTGGTTTGCAAGATGAATGGAGAGGTCTTGTCTCCCTGCTCCGAGCCCAAGAACAGTTCCTTCCTACTACAAGAAGCAAGGGCCCACTGAAGCTACTAAAGCACCTACTTATACAACACCTGCTGCCACTTTAATTTAGCAAGCCAGAGAAAACTGGATTTGCTATAAGTGCAGAGAACCTTGGTTCCCAGGACATAAACAAGTGTGCAAAATGTCTCAAAACGCACAAATTCAAGCACTCCAAGAGCAACATGAGGACAACCCTGAGGTCATTTACATAGTAGATGCAGAGGATGACACATCTGGTCTTGAAGATGAGCCCCCTAACACCCAAAAGTTGAAAATATCTATGCATGTTGCTACTGGAGTTCCTTAGGACAGTTCCAAACATACCTTCACACTTCTGGTCCAACTAGGCAACACTCATGTTGTAGCACTGATAGATAGTGGAAGCACTACCACATTTGTCTCTCCTGAAATTGCTTTACAAGCTGTAATCCAGCTCACACCAATAAAAAGAGTATCTATCACTATAGCAAATGGAGATAAGTTGATGAGTGTTTTTCTTGTCATAACACCAAGTACTCCATCCAGGGAGAACTGTTCAACTCCAACTTCAGAATCTTGAAATTGACTGGCTATGATGTCGTTTTAGGAGCTGACTAGATGTATGCTCATAGCCCTGTGACTTTTGTTCTTCCACAAATGACACTAATTGTTAAAAAACGGAGAGGAAAAATTATGCACATTTAAAGATGAAAGTCTTCTAGACAGCCCTTGCTCTCCACTCTTGCAAGAAATGGGCCAGATTCTGGATGACATAGTTTATAGTGCACTCATGTGGATGCGGCCCATCCAACATAAACAATAAGAGCCATAGGAACATAAACCAGAAATGAACAAGCTCTTGGAACAATTTTAGGGGCGTATTTCAAGAGCCTACTGGACTGCCACCAAAGAGAAGTTGTGACCATGCTATCAACTTGGAACCTAGAGCTCCTGTCACAAACAAGAGGGGCTACAGAATGCCACATAATCACAAGAATTCTCTGGAAAATATCATAAAAGAACTAGTTGAAAAAGGAATTATCAGACTCAGTCAGAGCCCATATTCTTCACCTGCTATCTTAGTCAGGAAGAAAGATCTCACTTGGAGACTATGTGTGGACTACAGTAAACTAAATTGTCATATTATCAAAACAAATCCTATTCTAATGATGGAAGACCTACTGGATGAACTCCATGGTGCTACAATGCTCACAAAAATAGATTTGAGAAGTGGATATCATCAAATCGGGATGAGGGAAGAAGATATTGCAAAAACTGCTTTTAGCACACATGTGGAACTGTATGAGTCTTTGGATATGCCCTTTGGAGTTACTAATGGTCCTCCTACATTCCAGCAACTAATGCACACTGTCTTGAAACATCTTCTCAGACACTGTATACTCATGTTCTTTGATGACATCTTGGTCTTCAGCAAAACCTACAAAGAACATCTAGAACATTTAGCACTGGTTTTCAAAACCCTCAGAGAACACACACTATATGCAAAACTTTCCAAATGCACTTTTGCACAATCAAAGGTGGAATACCTGGGTTATGTGATCATAGCAAAGGAAGTGTCTATAGACCCTACAAAGGTTGAGGCCATCACCAAGTGGCCCACACCAAGAAACACAACTCAGCTCAGAAGTTTTTTGGGCTTTGCTGGATATTACACAAGATTTGCTAAAAACTATGGAATGATCTGCAAACCCTTGTTTGATGCATTGAAGAAATAAGGATTTACTTGGTCTAACAGACAAGAACAAGCTTTCTAGTTTTTGAAAACTAGTATGACACAAGCACCCCGTTTTGGCCATGCCCTACTTTTCCTTACCATTTGTACTTGAAGCAGATGCATCTGGCTTTGCAAAAGGGGTTAGTACTAATGCAAAACGGTCAACCAATTGCTTTCCTAAGTAAGGCAATTGGACCTAGAGAAGCAGGCTGGTCACTTATGATAAATAAGCTCTTGCAATTATAGAAGAGACAAAAAAGTGGAACACTATTTTGCTCCTTCTTCCAGAACAGAAACTCACTGACGGAATTCAGCACAAACTCTTGATCAAATTATTGGGCTACAAGTTTAAATTAGAGTACAAGGTTTGATGCCCTATCAAGAGTGAAATATGCTATACAAGGTTTGGGCTCTACAACTACAATTCCTGCTTGGATTAAGGAGGTGGTTAACAGTTATGAGAAAGACAACAAGTGCTCTGACCTAGTTGCCCAACTTGTTATTACACCTACTAGTCATCCTCCTTACACTCTCACAAGTGGTGTACTCAGGTACAAAGGAAAAATACTGATTGGCAACAGTACCGACCTTAGAAAGTCCCTTTTACAATATTTTCACACCTTTGAATTAGGGGGACATTCTGGAGAAAGGGCCACTTACCATTGGCTAAAAATCCTGTTTGTTTGGCCTGTAATGAGACAAGCAGTAAAAGATTCTGTACAACAATGCCCTATTTGCCAACTCAACAAAGCACATCATCTCCGTTATCCTAGTTTAATACAGCCCCTACCAATTCCTGATTTTGTTTAGACTCATATCTCCATGGACTTTGTAGAGGGCTTGCCTATGTCTGACAACAATGATCTGTACTAGTAGTGGTAGACAGGTTCACCAAGTATGCACATTTTGTTGCTCTCAATCATCTCATCATTGTCCAAAGTGTGGCTCAGGTTTTCACTGGTAATGTGTTCAAATTACATGGACTACCAACTGTGATAGTTACTGATAGAGACAGGATATTTACAAGCCACTTATGGCAGAAGCTCTTTAGTAAAATGGGAGTGAAATTACACATGAGCACATCTTATCACCCTCAGTCTGATGGACAGACTGAAAGGGTCAACCAATGCCTGGAAAATTATTTAAGATGCATGGCATGTGCACAACCAAAGAAATGGCACAAGTATCTCTGTAACGCCCCGAGAGCGACGCTCCAGGCGCCTTCCATGTTTCTCCTTGCCGCCGTGTGTTTTTATCGATTGGTGCATCATCTTGCTTATGTCATATTTTCTTTTCCCTTGTGCATTTCTTCTTGTATGTTGCTGTGTGTGTTGCAATCTTTATAATGTGTTGTGCTTCATGTATGTTCAACTCCTGCTTTGTCTCTCTCTCAACTTCATCTTCTTCTCCACCCATGACCATTTGCATGACCATCTTCTTCCCTTTCTTCTCTTCTTTATTTATTTGGGGTATTTATTTCCCTCTTTCTGTTAATGCTCATTCTTTCCCTATATCTATTTCACCATGCCTACTTGTTCTCTATCAAATTTCTTCCCTTTTGAAGTTGTTTTGGTTGGGTTCAAAATTGCATCAAGTTTGAAGTTAATTCAAACTTGGTTTAATTTTCTACCTTTAAAAATGCCCTAAGCAATTTATTCAAATATTACATAAATCTTGGACCCCATAGCATTTTTCCTCTTTGTCAGAAACCTCCCTTAGATCCCTGCACATTTTTTTTATTTGCTATGTGAGGAGATTAAATAAAGAAGAGAAGAGGGAGGGAGAAGGGAGCCCAGCCAGGCCTCTGGCCACTTGGGCCTCCTATGCAGACTGGCCCACCTAAACCCTATCTAACCCTAGCCCGGTCCCTCACTCTCCTCGATCTTTCTCTCGCGCCGCCAGACCCTCTTGCTCGATCCCCCGCGCTCCTCCTTCCCATCGCTTGCCTCCACCACCAGAACAGACGCCTCCGCCGCCAGCGCCCGATCCCCTCGCGCATCTCTCCCCTTCGTCCTCCTCTGGCGCCACCCCTCTCCCTCACTCACTCATCTCCCTCGACAGCGCCCTTCCTTCTTCCCCGCGCCGCCATCGCCTCCCTCTGCCATTGTGCCACTTCGCCGTCCTTCAGCTCATCGTCGCACACTTGCCGTCTCCGCCGCCGCACGGGTGAGCGCCACTGCCAAGGCTGCTCCTTCTGTCGCGCGCTACCCCGGAGCCGCGCCGGTCCTCCTGTCCCGCAGCAGAGCACCCCGGCGCCCATCTCTTGCGCCTCCCCGAGCAGGAACTCCGCCTTCCCTGCGCCCGTGTTTCGCTGACCGGAGGTGTCGTCCTCGACCGTCGCCAGCACTGCTGCCCCGCCTGTGTCCTTTGCTCCGCCCGTCTCGCGCGCTCCCTTCGTCTGCGTGCCCAGGGCCGCGTCAGAGCCGTCTCTCGGGCCAGGCTGCTGCCATGCTCTGGCACCGCCCTCTGCTTCCGTCGAGCCGTGCCACTCCGCTACACCCCCTCTCCTGCCTTGACTCCACCGCCTGGACGTGCTCTGTCGTCTGCCATCTCCAGATTGCTCCCGCCTACAGCTCCTTCATGCCCCGGCCACAAACCTCCAAGGCCATCGTTCAACGTTGAGACCTCTGCCCCGGAGTACCTCAAGTTCGTCTATACAAAACTGCAAAGTACCTCTACGCTCGGATACGCCAAGACTGTCCAGGATTTGCCAAGTACCGGTTCGAGTATGACTACCGCCGAAACCCCAAGGACATCGAGTACGACTACACAGGATGATGCATCAAGTTCCGCGGCTGTCTACATGGAAGTACCACTACCGTCGCCGTGGATTCGTCAAGACCCGTATACAACTACCGCCTCCGAAGAACCGTGTAACGATACGTCAAGTTCGACTACGACTCATGAACGACCACGCGGGATTCCTCGGACGCCAAGTTCAACGATGCGTCAAGTTCCTCGTTGTGACCCCGAACATCTACGGACAAACTTGTGCGTCTAAGAACGTGAACGCCTACCGATGACCCTCCAAGTTCGTCCATGATTGCTATGTACCACTACCATCGACGAGAACCACTACTTCCACTACGGCATGTACAACTGCCGTCGCGAGAACGTCTACTTCCACCACTTCCACTACGAACTCGTTCCACTCCGTAAATGCACCTTTGGAAGGTATAACCGCCGGAACGACGCCCGTGAACGAATGAATGCATGTTGTATGAGAGGCACCCTTGTTCGCCTTGAGTCCGAATTGTTGGTGCACGTTGCCCCTCTTTTGCCTTGTCATCGACATGCGGGAACCCAGTTACCGGGATCACCCAACCATTTTGCTTGACACGCTCACATCATTTTTCCTTTTGCATCGGTATTTCCATGAGCTACCGGAATCGTTATCGTTGCCGTGGCACCCCTTTCTTTCCACCACGGTGACAAATGCTTCATTTTGCTGTTGTCAACTTTAATAAAAATTGCATAAAACTTGTCCATGTCATCCGCATCATGATAACAACATTTAAAAATGTTTAAATTGTTGTTGCAATAAATTACTAAGGCATATGGGGATTTACCGGATTCGTTATTTGTTATATCCGTCCCCATTTAAATTGTTTAGATAGTATAGTTTTGTTATGCTTCACCTCTTGCCATGTTAACCAACATGTAAAATTGTTGAGTACCTAACCGGGAGAGAACTAAATAATTAATGTGGTGTTCCGTCAATATGCAACTCGTTGCATATTGAGCTACATTTAACTTGTAGTTTTGTTTGTGCCCTTTGCCATGTCATGCATATTTAAACCGGACATGCATCATAATTGTTTGCGCATCATGCCATGTTATGTGTTGGTTGTTCACTATGTTGTTTGCTTCTTTCTGGTGTTGCTTCTTCGGGTTAGTTCCGATAACGTCACGTTGTGAGGATTCGTTCGACTATGTCTGTTTGTCTTCTTCATGGACTCGTTCTTCTTCCTTGCGGGATCTCAGACAAGATGACCATACCCTCGAAATCACTTCTATCTTTGCTTGCTAGTTGCTCGCTCTTTTTCTATGCCTATGCTGCGATACCTACCACTTGCTTATCATGCCTCCCATATTGTTAAGCCAAGCCTCTAACCCACCTTGTCCTAGCAAACCGTTGTTTGGCTATGTTACCGCTTTGCTCAGCCCCTCTTATAGCATTGTTAGTTGCAGGTGAAGATTGGAGCTTGTTCCATGTTTGGAACATGGTTATTTTGTTGGGATATCACAATATATCTTATTTACTTAACACATCTATATACTTGGTAAAGGGTGGAAGGCTCGGCCTTATGCCTGATGTTTTGTTCCACTCTTGCCGCCCTAGTTTCCGTCATATCGGTGTTATGTTCCCAGATTTTGCGTTCCTTACACGGTTGGGTTATAATAGGAACACTTTGACAGTTCGCCTTGAATAAAACTCCTCCAGCAAGGCCCAACATTGGTTTTACCATTCGCCACCTAGCCTTTTCTTTCGCTTGGGTAGGCCTGCCCAAGGGTCATCTTTATTTAACCCCCCCCCCCCCGGGCCAGTGCTCCTCTGAGTGTTGGTCCAAACTGAGGTGCCTGCGGGGCCACCTCGGGGAAACTTGAGGGTTGGTTTTACTCGTAGCTAGTCTCATCTGAGTGTGCCCTGAGAACGAGATATGTGCAGCTCCTATCGGGATTTGTCGGCACATTCGGGCGGCTTTGCTGGTCTTGTTTTACCATTGTCGAAATGCCTTGTAACCGGGATGCCGAGTTTGATCGGATTGTCTTGGGAGAAGAAATATTCTTCGTTGACCGTGAGAGCTTGTGATGGGCTAAGTTGGGACACCCCTGCAGGGATTTGAACTTTCGAAAGTCGTGACCGCGGTTATGGGCAGATGGGAATTTGTTAATGTCCGGTTGTAGAAAACCTAAATATTATCTTAATTAAAATGCATCAACCGCGTGTGTAGCCGTGATGGTCTCTTCTCGGCGGCGGCCGGAAAGTGAACACGGTGTTGGAGTTATGCTTGACGTAGGTTGCTCTAGGATCACTTCTTGATCATAAATTCTCGACCGTGCTTTTGCCTTCTCTTCTCGCTCGCATTTGCGTATGTTAGCCACCATATAAGCTAGTCGCTTGCTGCAGCTCCACCTCATACTTTTACCCTTCCTATAAGTTTAAATAGTCTTGATCGCGAGGGTGTGAGATTGCTGAGTCCCCGTGGCTCATAGATACTTCCAAAACCAGTTTGCAAGTGCCGATGATGCCATGCAGGTGGCGTAACCAAGCTCAAGGAGGAGCTCGATGAAGACCTTGTTCGTAGTGTTGTTTCGTTTCAGTTGATCAGTAGTGGAGTCCAGTTGGGACGATCGGGGATCTGTGTAGCATGTGGGGTAGTCTTCTTTTATTTTGGTTCCGTAGTCGGACCTTGTTTGTATCTGGATGATGTAATGTTATATTCATGTATTGTGTGAAGTGGCGATTGTAAGCCAACTATGTATCTTTTCCCTTATGTATTACATGGGTTGTGTGAAGATTACCTCACTTGCGACATTGCTTTCAATGCGGTTATGCCTCTAAGTCGTGCTTCGACACGTGGGAGATATAGCCGCATCAAGGGCGTTACAGGCTCTCTATGGAAGAATGGTGGTACAATAAAAGCTTTCACACTTCACTAAAAATGACACATTTCCAATCTCTATATGCCAAACCGCCCCCTCTCATTGTTGAACTGATGTTACCCCCACCAGAGGGAGGGCATACTCAAGATGAGCTAGACAAGAACAACATTGCACAGTAGATCAAGGACAATTTGCTGAAAGCACAGGAAAGAATGAAACACTTTGCTGACAGGAAGAGGTCTGGTAGGAAACGGGAAGTGGGAGATATGGTGCATGTCAAGCTTCAACCCTACAGGCATACCAGCCTGAGCATACACAGACATCTCAAACTCCATTCTAAATACCATGGACCCTTCAGAGTGTTGGAAAAGATTGGCCAGATTGTATACATATTGCTGCTTCCTGCTGGCTGTTAGTTACACCCAATGTTCCACATCAGCCAGCTAAAGAAGCATATAGGACCTGATGCGGTTCCTAACCCAAAATTACCACTCCTTGATGCAGATGGCCACATTCTGATACAACCTGAAGCATTGCTCGAGAGAAAACTTATATCCAGAGTGCAAGGAGATATCAGCATTCCGATGGTACAATGGCGCATCAAATGGTTGAATTTACCAGTGGAAAATGCTACTTGGAAAGACGCCGCATTCATGCAGAAGATCTTCCCTTGAGGACAAGTCTGTTCTCAACTGGGGGGGGGGGGGGGGGGGAGTTGTTAGGATTGTAGCTGCATTTAGAACAATGTTGTTTTCTGTTGTCAAGTCTGTTGAGCCGTGATTCATCAATCGTGCGGTCGCCAGAGTCACTTACCGCTTCACACACTAGCGCCCTCTCTCAACCTTTGATCTTATGATGGGCGGTCCTGGTGAATGCTACGTTGTAGTTCAAATTTACCGCAAGCACTGTAGCTCGATGTGCCTGTCCATGTCTTTCTTTTTCCCTTCTGTCGCATTTTACTTTTGACTATTTAGTGGGCACTCTCCACCGAGGGAGCCATCTATCTTGTAATCGGGTTGTGCCCTAAGCCGTCTTGTTCCGGCTGGAGACCCTAGTTCCGGGTTCCTCCGATCTAAATCGAAATCCCCAACCAAATTCGCAAGCTGATTGAGTTCTTCTCTGAATTTCTATGATGAACACTGACAGCCACGAGTAGGACCTGTCAACTTCTTTGACCCCTCTCCCATCGCCGGTGCGGCGCACCGGTAGTATCGCTAAACTCTTGCCTGGGTATTAGAGTTTGCCAGTCTCCGATCAAAGACTGGTCTGTTCTTATTTTGTTTAACTATGTAAGCAATTGATCAGGATAGCCTGGCGTACTAGATAGGAGTAATTGGGAGGCTCGATTTGCTTATTTTGTGTAGTGACATGTTTACCATCCTATCGAATGCTTCTCCCTATAATGGTTGTATCCGTGGGTTAACTTTCATAAACCCCCAGTCTGTTGCAGCTACTTTTGGTTGCTACGAGAGCTGTGAAATGTTCTTTGCCTTGACTTAATAAAGTAGGGGCGGGGGAAATAGAAATCCAACTCGATGCCCAGGCTCATCTGCTTCCCCTTGGGAAAAAAAATCAAAACAAATACTAGAAACAAATTAAAAATCCAATTTTTTAGTAGATAATTTGATGCGAGAGGTCCGCTTCAAATTTCAACTCATTTGGACATCTGAGCAGATCTGAGCAGCTCTCGTCAAAAAAGACAAAATCAGAGTCTGTAAAAAAGTTTGCTGTTCACGCACTGTTCTGACCCTGCTTTTGTCTTTTTTGCCGAGAGCTGCTCAGATATTCAAATGAATTAAAATTTGGAGCGGACCTCACGCATCAAATTATCTACCACACAAAAAATAGACTTTTTGAATTTTTCTAGTATTTTGATTTATTTTTTCTGAGCACGGGTGCATATGAGCCCGGGAGCAGAAACTCCGCGTCCTAGGGGGAAACCCCTTTTGTTTTAAAAAAGAACTGATTATAGATACTTACACTTGAATACATCGTCATCCCGCTTTTGTTCATGGTGTGACTTCTGAGAGTCATCAGTGAATTAAAGAACAGAGTGAAAGTGTTTAGCTTCAGCACAAAAGAAAACGAATCATTCATAGAAATCGATCGCGGAACGCAGAAGGCATTTCGGTACCCATCATTTCTGAAGCAAATAGCTTCGTTTTAGAATTATGGATGGTCAATGTTTGGACAGTGCATTACAGATTATTCGGGACAACTTGAGCTTTGTACAGCTCTGTTGTCATGGACAAAAATGGGGCTGATGTGAAACAAGTCGATCGAGTTCATTCTCAGTATTACATTATTGTTAACATGTTGGTAGCTTGCACCGTGACTAATCTTTCAGCTGTGACTAGTCTGTGGGTAAGCAAAAATATGTTAATTCATTACGAGTTTAGCCTGTGCAGAGAAGTAAACGCTCAACGCGAGTCAGTGGAAGTCCGGTTGGCCAGTGGACGTGAGACATCGGTGCCACATCCTGCTATTTGGGTTCACATGCTTCGGTGTTGTGATGACTTCTGTGATCGGGAGGAAGGCATAATGTGTGTTACAAATACCTGATGTGATGCCGCTGAACCCGGCAAATGCTCCATGGACCTAGAGGAGTTTATATTCGTCAAATGCAAACTAGATATGATGGATGCATGCTACCAATACATATGTGAAATACAGGACATAAGCTTACAGCATTTTGTCCAAGCACAGTGCACAAGATGGCATCAGATGCATTTGCACGACACGCCCGGACCATATATGTTGGGTCGATGTACTTCACATCAGCTAGAACACCAATGTCCTTGAAATGTTTCTTGATCTGGGGAGTGATACCAGTGACATCAAATCATTTAGTTGCTATGTACAACTTGACAAAATATCAAAAGGGCGGAGGAATAGGAAGGTTATAACAGATAGAACATGTCAATACGGGAACAGTATCTAATTACTAAGCTTTAAATTCAACATTATATGGTCTCCTATCATGAAATAGGCATGTTAATGACTTGCATGTACAGAAAACGAGGTTCATAAGTTATACACTGGCAGCTAAAAATAACATGTGCAGCACTGAGGTCCCTAACTAGGGTTTGCAAAACTGATGTTAGACTCGGACCAATCCTGACTAGGATGAATAACGTTAACCAGTTACATTTGTGCCAGAACACTACTGCAACTAAGCTTAGGCAAGCAGCTCAACAAAGAACTGACCAGAAGTTCTACTTCCGTTAAAACGGATTTTCGGTGCACGGGGGCAACGGGGCACGTTATTTTGAACTGCTCAAAAGAGGTGTTTAAATTATTTGAATTTTGTTACATGAATACGCATGCATGTGGTCTAAGTATCTGTGAAATTTCGTTCAATAATACGTTGTATTATGTGCTGCACAAAAAAGACAAAAAATCGGCCAAAAACAACAACAAAAAAGCCCCTGATTTGCATGGATTTTGTCTTTTTTGTATCTTTTACATGCGAGCACTTATATTGCTGAAAATTTGGCCTGTTACACTGCACTGCTATACGCGTGTGCACGCAAAAATTTGAAAATTTCAAACATTAAAAATCTGGTTTTCTGAACTTCAAAAAAACAGGCACTATGTGCCCGTGCTCAGATGTCGATTTTTTCTCTCTTTCCAGCAAAACACAATAGAATAGACAAGATTCTCATAGTTGTTCGACTTTCCAGTAGATTGTGAATTGGCACGCTTACCTGCAATAACTAACTACACTCCTGTACGAGCATGCATGTTTTGCCCTACTATAAAACTGGTGACAGCCAGCATAAATCATTCATACACATTCTCGAAAAAAAATCATTCATACAAAATCCAATAAAAAAGGCCCTTGATTTTCTAGCACGTATAGCAGGTACTGCCCCTCGCAAAAGCAAAAAAAAGTAAAGTAGGTACTGGCTTCAGTAGAGTTGACTGGTTACCAGATGATTTCAAACACCTATCATCATCTAGGATACTTACTAACAAAAATCCATTTGTATGGGGTTTAAAACGAGCATATACCTTTTGTTGCATGTGGACACCAAAATCACTAAGTATCACATTTCCTGAAGCATCTGTTGCATTTGATTTTTGCAGTAAATCCTGCAACAACAAATCCAAGAATCACAACCTAAATTTCATCCATTTAACTGAAGTTACTAGAGCTTTTGGACGAGTCAAAACACCATGCGCCACATCATACCTGTCCTGCACCTTCAGCCACACAAACCACACAAAATCCCTTGGTTTCCAGTAAATGCTCAAGATGTGACAAGACACCATGTTCTCCATCAAGTGTAAAAGATACCTTCACTCAGATTGTGCGCTTGTGTTAGTAAATGTGAAGCAAAGACAGATTTGAAGCTCCATCAGCAGTGTTTTCAGTTACATACCTCAGGTATTAGGCAGACATCAATCTGTCCGCTAGAAAGAGAAGCATGCATGGCTATGAACCCAGTGCTTCTTCCCATTAATTTGACCAACCCAACTCCATGATATGCACTACGTGCCTGAAGATAGAAGGAATTATCTAAAGCAAGAGTAACCATATACCAAATTCACTCCACTTAAGTTTCCATAGTAAAAGAACACGAACAGCAGCAACGTAACCAACCTCTATATAGGCAGAATTGATTGCACGTTGAGCTTCTTCAACAGCTGTGTCAAAACCAAATGTCTTATCCATGAAAAGTATATCATTATCAATGGTCTTTGGAACAGCTACAACTGAAACTTTCAGTTTTCTCTTACGGCACTGCAAACCAGAACAAAGAATTAAACTAAGCATGTACAGTCACATCCCATGAAACACATACGTGTTTTTTCAGTAGAAGATCTGCCAGAATACAAAGATTTAACATAGCAAATGTAATGCACAACGTTGTAACAGTATGTACTTCTATGAAAAGTTTATCATTAAGAATCACGCGTATTGGGTGTACTTTGGGCACAACCACAGAAGTAACATGTGCTGATTAGGGAAAAGGCATCCCTATGTTTTCTCAATACTGTGTCATTTTTGTGCAAACAATGGGCTTTGTATTCTCAGGTAATTGATATAACCTCTACCATTAGGTTGTATAAGAGTCAGATTACTGCGCTATACTTGACATAGAAATAGAACTAAATGCTCCTTTATCCAATCATGTCCAAAAGTACATCAATGACACCTATGATAAAAATAAAGAAAGGAACTCCAATAGAGACGTAATAACCTCCTCGTGGATAGCATTAGCTCCAGCATGGCTACCATTTCCTCCTATTACAAATAGCATATCGATTCTTCTGGCCTACAAACACAGGATGATCATGTAAAATAATAATGAAGCATCAATACAGAACATCACAATCTTTTATTCACATTGCTTACCTGTATGCTATCTACAATTTCACTAGTTTTAGCTCCTCCACGTGAGACACCTAGGAAGCTTCCACCAGCAAGATTTATGTTCTCCACCACATCACGTGAAAGCTGAAGGTTGAAACCAAAATGTAATTCCATGGCATAATGAACATCAACTTCCTTACAACATCAGGCGAATGGGGGATGCATCCTTACTGGCATTTCTTTTAAGCCTTTTTCAAAAAATCCACGATAACCAAACTGAATTCCGACAATATTCTTCACCCCATAGATCTCCAGGGTAAATACTATCTGGAAATACGATTTACATTTGATCAATATTGTCAAGAGGTTGTGGAACCAAGATTTAGACACAAGAAATATATTTTTAATAAGGCACACCACTTATTTAAACTTCAGGCATGTAAAGAAAAAGCCAATTTCTTGCACGATACTGAAAGGACAATACCTGTCTAATGACATCATTTAAACCGGGGCAGAGCCCTCCACAGGTAACAATGGCTGCTTTTACTTCCTCTGGCTCATAGTATATTTCCTTACGAGGCCCTGCACGATGCACCCTATAAAAAGCAAATACCACTGTCTCATCAATTCCCCCTTCTTGAAAGATAGAATCACGAGAATATAGCAATTGAAGACATTCTAGTAACAATCAAATGACAAATGCAAAAACTCACATAAGCTAGCAATTTTTCATATAATCTGATGATAAAAGGTAACGTATGTCACAGAAAAGACAAACCAACTGCATCAGAGCGTACCAATGTTCCACCCAGCTACAATCAGGATCAATGCACTCAGCTCCAGCAGAAGTATTAGAGGCATAGTTAATCACCTGGAGAAACATACTGTGTAATTATAAATACAAACAGTAAGGAAAAAGATAAGGCTTCTTTAGTCGAAGGTTCAAAAAGCAAAGTCTTTGCGTTTTCTGGAAAAAAAAAACATTTTAACTGAAGCACATAATTGGTATTATCTAAAGTAATGTTCGGCAGTTTACAAAGAGAATTAGTAGTTTGCACGAAGTCGGCACATTCAACCTTACAAAATACATTAATGAATTCATGAATAAGCAAATGATACATGGTACCACTAACTGTCTCGTGACATAATTAATTCTTCCTTAGTTTCCCTGAGGTACATCTCGAGACTAGGCTTTCTTCATGTATTATCTTACAAATCCTACGGAAAACAATTAGTTCACGTCATATGAAGCGTGGAGCATCATATGTTATCTCATTACTGACCTTCAGAAGTGCTCTATCATCCTTATTCACATAGCCATTCCACTTGTCAGGTGATGAAGCATCGCTAGCGCCCAGGGGACTTCTGTCAGTAACATATGTTCTTTGTAAAATAAGAGAGATAGATACAGCTTTATGTTTTCAGAATACATAACAAACCAGTTATAGATGAAGTGAATAGGAAGGAACCTGTTTTTCTTCAGAGAAAATGTAGTGAGCCTTGGCTCTAAATCAAATACATCTGTAATATGTGGCAAACTAAAGCGCCTATCCCAGTCTTCCTGATACTTTTGCTTCCAAGAAGGATCACCGAAATCCAGGTCCAACTTCCCTGAAACAGCTCTGGCATGCAGTGCAGCAGAGCCTTTTCTGCTCTTTCGTTCATTTAAGTGAGTGAAACCATACTGACACTGATCCCTGGTTGGATGCCCCCACAGCTGTTGTGCAGTACAAGCACTCGTGCTTGCTTTGAAAGCAATGGCCATCCCAGATAAGGGCATGAAAATAACAGTGGGCCCCTAATCTGCAGTAGGAATTTATGTAGGCTGAGTACTTCGTCCCTCCTCAAGCAAAAGTGAAAAGGAGAGGTAAAAACAGCCTGAAGGATCAACTGGTATCGAAATACTGAGACGATTCCATAGAAAAACAATCACAGATCCATAAAATCATTTAAAAGTGAATTCAACATTACAGGGCCAGTTGGGCCAGTTCCAACTCTAGGAACAAGCAAACTCTAGTCAGCCAGCTCACAGAGACTGAGCCAGAAAATCCTACAGAACACATTATAAGACAAGAGCATCTGTGTAGTCTACTCATGATCATCGACTCCAACAACACAAGCACGGCACATTAAAACCGAACCAGGCAGCAGCAAGAAGGTAAACATTTCTCAAGATGCCCTACCCACAACAAATTAATTTACACGGACATCAACATGCAACATTCCAACCAACTACACACGTGCCTTTGCCGATCACAACCCACACATGTGACGAAGGTACATTGAGTCAGATGCTACGGTACCACCGAACACCATCAAAAGTTCAGAACGCCTATGAACAACACGAACGAGACACCGTCCTAACATATCACACCCGCTCTGCGTGCATTCCGCGCTCGAAACTCGCAGAGTAGACAGCGAAATACGAACCAAATCGGATAGATTCCGGATGGCCAAACCAACTGGCCTTCCAATTGAAACCCCAAGCTCCCTTCCCCTTCAAACTCTGGTACCCTCCCAAACATTTCTAGCCGGCCGAGCCATGCAGCGCACACGCCGATGGCGGGACCGAGTTGCCACCACGGATGGCAAGACGAGACCGCCGCGTTTGTCTCCTCACGAGCGGAGCTGGGGCCTGCCTGGGGATCCACCGGGCGGAGGCGCGCGGGGTGGGGATTTGGGGATGAGCGGCGGCTTACCTGCGGCCACGGGTTGAGACGGCGAGATGAATCGGGGGTGAGCTCCTCTGGCGCCTCTCCTCCGGCCTCCGGGCTTTGGATTTTTCGAGCCGCTCCACGCTTCACCGAGGGATTGATTCGGGCACGGCGGAGAATCGGAGGGGAGCGGACGGCGGGGGAGGGGGGCGGTCTGCCAGGTGGCGTAGAGGTGCCTCGTGGGCTCGGTGTATTGACCGCTACACGTGTTCGGGCACTGGATTGGTGGCGTTTTTCTCGGGGACCGGTCCACGAGATGTCGAGGCATTTTTGTTTTTTCCTCCTTTTATTTTGCGAGGTAGTTTTCTTTTAGGGGATCCCTCATTTGCCGGGTAGTTCTTTTTTAGGGGTAAAAACGATTTTCATTCAAACTAGTAAGTGTGCACGTGCATTAAATTATTGGTTGCATTTTAAGTAGATGTCAACATGTGGTAGATAAAAGGTTGCTTTGCGTCTCGTGGCGTATAGGAAAGCTTGACAACGCATGAAACGATGTATGTTCATGTCTGGTACACACAGTCACAAACATACATAAAAATGGAGAGTATAAATCAACCCATACAACTCGTTATTTCATGCCTCCGTTTACTCTTTATATGCATCAAGATGCTCTTGACATGTAAGGCCTCCTTTGGTTTGGAGGAATTTTATAGAATTTTAGAGGATAGGATTCTTATAGGATTTTTTTCCTTTAGAGCCCTTTGGTTTATAGGAATAGATTCTTATTCCTACATAGGATTGGTTCCTATCCTCCATATTTCATAGGAAAATAAAAATGAGCCTAGACTCAATGAAAAAATTCCTTTGGTGTCAACCAAATGACATCTCATTTCCTATTCCTACTCATAGGATTTGAGATACATGCCATCTCATTTCCTACAAAATTCCTATTCCTATGATAATCCTATCCTATGAACCAAAAGAGGCCTAAATGTTTAGGGCCTCTTTGATTCATAGGATTGCAAAAACACAGGAATAGAAAAAACGTAGGATTGGAATAGTATGTCCATTGGATCCCTATAGGATTTGAGTTCGTTTGATTGTGTCGTGGGAAAAACAAAGGATTTCTTCCAAGAGGTTGGAGTGGATGTTAGAATTCCTGTGAAATGTAGTACAAATGAATCCTTTGGAAAAAAATCCTACAGGATTCAATCCTACGAATCAAACGGCCAACATAGGAAAAATTCTTAAGAATTCTAATCCATCAAAGATCCTATGAAAATTCTTTGAATCAAAGAGACCCTTAGTTCATTCTGCACGAAGTGTCAAAGCACTAAAAATCCAAAGCTAAACTCGGCAGGCAACATACACAATTCTATAATGTTTCCCCTCTTTCATCTGTGTTCATCCTCCTCCAAGCCAGCAAGCTTTCATGCCAAAATGCGAAGAGAACAATGCGCTGAATAAATACAAGGGTAGACATAGGAAAAAAATAGTACAAAATAACATCCCGGAACACAATGGGGACATATGGAGAAGCACCAGTTGTAGAAAATAAGAAGAAAAAAATGCAAGTCATGACCATTTTTGATAGTTTTTCTTTACACCCACTTGTGTGTAATACTATCAAACAATAAAAATAATTTGATGGTCATTAGTTCCAAACCATTAATCAAATGAACAGCGAAAGGACCTCAAAGTATTTATACGTAGAAGAATAGTAAAAAAAATTATTTATAGATGGTTCATGTGAGAAGAAAATCACATCTTGCAATTTAGATCATCCAGCCCCTTTATGAAGTGAAAGGAGTTCCAAATGTAACAACTTAAAATAAACCAACTCCAGCAGTACAAGTGTTACAAATTAAGAAAAAACAAAAAATGTGTTGATGACACATGTAAACGACATCTGCTAAGAAACACCGAAGATATAAAGATAGCACACTCTGGTTAGTAATGCATAGAAACCTTATTTTGAAATATACAAGTCAGCATAGGCACGCCGTGTAAGTTCACAAGAAACCATAAATGTTGGTTGGGCAGTTGTCTTACAAGCAATATAAATTACCGGCACTCCAGCGGCATCCCCTGAGAAGATGCGACCGGTGCGGCACCCTCGGCGGTTCACGAATTACCGGCACTCCGACGGCGTCCCCTGAGAAGGAGTTGTTGGTCCTCAGCTCCTTGTCGCCATGCCAAGTGGAGGCCGGTTGTGGTGGTTTTTCTTGGGAGAGATAGGATCGTGATCCAGGAGGTCGAGGTGATGGACGTGTCAATGTGTGCAAATACCCGATTAGTTTCCTAATAAAATGCGATCATGATCAGTTTCCTAATAAAACATGATCATGGTTAGTTTCCTAATAAAACACGATCATGATTAGTTTCCTAAGAAGATGTGATCGTGATTAGTTTCCTAAGAAGACGCGATCATGATTATAGTTTCCTAATTGATCGGACATGGAGTTTCATATAGTGAAGCACGGTCAGTCAATGTAAATTGTTAAGTGCACGCAGAGAATGGATTAGGTTAAGGCTAGCCGTTAGATTACGTTTAGTGGGCTTAATCATGCGGTCATAATGAATCCATGTACGTTTTACGGGGTGCACATAAGAAAGTTCTTGTTTGATTGTTTAATAGTGGTGGAGATAAGTTCACCGGAATCATTGCAATATCATGTGGTTGAGCAAACCAAACATGTCTACCTATATCCAAAGAAAAGGAAAATTTAGCTAAAGCATCCGCTTCATGGTTTCTGCTTCTTCTCTCATGAATGAAAATACAACTCTCAAACTCCTTTGATCTTTCATTGATTTCTTTAATGATAGCAGCACAACGTCCTGCCTCTCCTGCCTTCACCTCCTTGACGGCTGTAGAACAGTTTGAGGACACGGAGACTTTCCGGATTTGAAGATCCAAAGCAAGTGCTAGTGCCTCTCCACATGCAAGTATCTCCAACGTAGGTGCATCCAGAATTTCAGGAAAAGTAATTGACGACGATCCCATATAAATTCCTTGATCATCTCGACACACCACAGTCGTTGTCCCTCTGTTACCTCTCTTTGATACAACACCATCAACATTGAACTTGCATATACCTTGTGGTGGCCTAACCCATGGCTCTTTCACCAAAATTCTGTTTTGCACTGTTTGTGTGGGCTTCAACTTCTGTTCTATGTTTCCGAGATCAAGAATATACCTCCTAATGAAGTGATGTGTTGCCAAGGGTGCCTGAAAATCATGCTCATAAACAGCTTTTCTTCTGAAATACCACACTGCCCAAAGTGTCACAACCATCTTAGTGTATTCCACATGAGATAATAGGTCCTACATAGCTGAAATCCATTGCTTTGCGTGTGTGTCTGTGACTTCAGTCATCTTCTGCACCATCGTCTCATTGTCCAATGCCCATACACATCTTGCTGGAGAGCAGTCCAGAAAAGCATGGCGCCATGAATTAGGAGCCCCGCAAAGAGGGCAGCATGCAGAGTCGGCCATGTTTCTATGCTCCGGTACGTCAAAGGTGGGTATCGAATGTTTAGCCAAGCGCCAAAGAAATACTTTGAGCTTTGAAGGAATCTGTGAGCCCCATAGATTAGTCCATTGCTTTGTTGGGTCCACTGTATTCGAGCTACCAGCATCATGAAACAACCAACCTTCGCGACTGTACTTGGTGTTGACGAGCATCTTATAGGCCGACCGAACTATAAAGTTATCATTGTTCTCATGTGCCCATGACCAAAAGTCTGTCACGTTCCTTGTACATAAGGGTATGCCCAGAATCACTTTCTGAATCCATGGGTAAGAAACTATGTCAAACTAGGTCCTCTCTCCATCTAGAGGATGTCTCATCAATCAGTTCTGAGACAAGGAAAATATTACCATTTGCAGTCGTAATGGGTCTCACTGAGCTCTCCCTGGGAAGCCAGTTGTGGTTCCAAATCTCCGTGGATGTCCCATCACCAATACGCCGAATCAATCCCTGAACCAGGACGTCCCTTCCTTCCAGTATGGCCCTCCAAACTTGCGATGGCTGTGATCCTAGTTGTGCGTGTAGAATACATGTTCCCGGTAAATATACCGCCTTCAGTAGTTTTGCACTCAAGGAATTTGGATTCTCTAACAATCTCCATGCTTGACGAGCTAGAAGCGCTAAATTAAACAATTCAAGGTCTCTGAACCCCATGCCTCCCAAATATTTCGGTTTGGTCATCACATCCCAAGACACCCACGCAACTTTCCTCTTCCCTTCTTTTGCTCCCCACCAAAATTTCCTTATCATCATATTCAAGTGTTCACATAGCCCCAGTGGAAGTTTAAAACATCCCATGGCATAAACCGGGATGGCCTGCACAATAGACTTTATAAGCACTTCTTTTCCTCCCATAGAAAGTAATTTCTCAAGCCAACCCTGGATCTTCTTCCAAACTCTATCTTTCAAATATTTGGAAGTGCCATTTTTTGATCTTCCCACATCAGAGGGCATACCCAAATATTTCTCACTAAGAGATTCATTCTGAACATTAAGTAGCATCTCTACTTCCTCCTTCACATTCTGGGGACAACCTTTACTAAAAAATATTGAAGATTTGTCTCTGTTTACCCTTTGACCGGATGCATTACAATAAACATCTAGTAGGTTTGATACTTCCTCCGCCCCTTCTCGACTTGCTTTGAAAAACATCAGGTTGTCATCTGCAAAAAGAAGGTGGTTAACCGACGGTGCCGACTGTGCCACCTGGATGCCCCTGAGCTGCGATGACTGGTTGTTGGATTTTAAAAGGCACGAAAGTCCCTCTGCCGCCAACAAGAAAAGGTAGGGTGAAAGAGGGTCTCCTTGCCGGATACCTCTTGATGGTTTGAAACTCTGCAATCTGTTCCCATTAAATAAAACTGAAAAAGATATTGTGCTCACCATGTTCATTATAACCGAGATCGAATGATGATCAAAACCCAGTTTCTCCATTATTGCCTGAAGGTAGGCCCACTCAACCCTGTCATAGGATTTCATCATATCGAGCTCGAGAGCACATGATCTATGTTTCTGCGCCTTATTCCTCTTCATGAAATGTAAACATTCATAGGCTGATATAATATTGTTAGTTATCAAACGCCCGTGAATAAAAGAATATTGCTCTTCAGAAATTATGTCAGGCAATATCTCCCTCAAACAATTTGCCAGGACTTTTGAGGCAATCTTATATAGCACATTACATAAACTTATAGGCCGGAATTGAGACAAATTTAATGGAGTTTGTACCTTGGGAATTAATACCAGGAGTGTGTCATTGATAGCCTCTGCAGATTCCATACCCTCGACAATACGGAGAACAACCCTAGTCACCTCCTCTCCACATGTATCCCAATGGTGCTGAAAAAACTTTGCAGGGAATCCATCTGGGCCTGGCGATTTGAGGGGGTACATCTGAAAAACTGCCTTCTTTACCTCTTCCTCTATATAAGGATTGGTGAGAGAGTCATTCATAGCTTGTGTGATTTTGCAAGGTACCGTATCTAGTACTCCTTCCATGTTCTGCGCACTTCTGAGTTGAACAAATTTTGATAAAACTCCGATGTCATGGTTTCCAACTCCTCCTGATCAGAGACTTCGTGTCCATCAGCAGCCATCAACTTTTTAATTTTGTTACGCCTCCTTCTCATACTTGCTCTCTGATGATAAAAATGTGTGTTGTGATCCCCTTCAGAGAGCCACTGGATGCAGGAGCGCTGTCTCCACATTGTTTCCTCACTATGATAAAAGTTCAACCAAGTTTTCTGTGATTTTAAGCTCTAAATGATCTGGACCCAGCCTCCCTGTTCTCCTTCTTCAGTACAAAAAAATACACTTCCATGATGATACGTGTTTGTCACAGTAGGTCACTTTTTTTGTCATGCATGTACATCCATGACAAATTTATGACAGAATCAAGATAGTCATACTTGTGCTGTTGTAGAAATGTTTCATGACATTACCAAAATTATCATCACGGAAGTGTCCACTTCCATGACGATAAATCGCGCGTCACAGAAGTGCTTTCGTCAAGGGTGACCGACGCGTGGCATCCACCGTAACGGAACGCCGTTAAGCTATCGGGTCGGGTTTTGGATTCGATAAACCGTTAACAGCCCCGACCAATGGGGATTTTCCACGTGTAAAATCATCATTGGCTAGAGGAAACACGTGTCGGCTCATCGTCGGGACAGATGTCATCCACTCACTGGACAGAAGGCGCCTATGATACGTCGACACGTGGCACGACCCAACAAGTTTAAATGGGTCGGCCCAACTAAAGGCCCACAAGATTTTGCGGACCATAATGGGCCGGCCCAGCTAAAGGCCCACGAGATTTTGCGGACCATAATGGGCTGGCCCAGCTAAAGGCCCACAAGATTTCGCGGGCCATAATGGGTCGGCCCAGGTACATGCCCACAAGATTTTTGTGTGCCATAATAGGCCAGCCCAGGTAAAGGACCACAACATTCTTGCGGATCATAATGGGCTGGCCCAGCTAAAGGCCCACGAGATTTCGCCGACATTAATGGGCCGGCCCAGCTGTAGGCCCACAAGATTTTGAGGACCCTAGTAGGCCGGCCCGTTAACTGGCTGCCATGTTTTGGGCCAAATGTCGGCCCATATTGGATACGGTCTATTAATGGCCTGCCACGCTCTGGGCCTAATAGTGGCCCATATGAGATCCGGCCCGTTAAAAGCCTACCACGTTCTGGGCCAAATTACGGCCCAGATCAGGTCCGGCCCTTTAAGAGGTTTCGGGCCTAATTATGGCCCATATCAGATTCGGCCCGTCAACTGGACACTATGCTTTTGGGCCCACTTGCTAAAGGCCCACTTAGTAATTCGCCTGATATTAGTTTTGGCCTGTTAAGGGCTCATTTAACATTTCGATCCTATATTAATTTTCAGCCTGTTAAAAGCCCGTCATATAGTTGGGCCTAACTATGGCTCGGTTTGCATCCGGCCTGCTCGCAGCCGATATCTGATTGGGCCAAACAAGGACCGAGACAATTTTTCGGCCTGTTAAAAGCCCGTGATTTGATTCGCACAATCATGGGCCAGGGTTCATTTCGGGCTACTGCCGGTCCGTGAGCTGATCGGCATGTTTCAGGCCCAACCTACATCGTGATTGCATGACGGCCCGATTATGTACCGTAATTTTATGGTTTGGCCGGTTTACTGCGAAGACAGGATATATATATATATATAGTAAAATAACTGCAGCATCGTGAATAAGAAAAAACATATACTATACAATAAAGAAATTATGGCATATTACATCCACTGGGCATCAAAGTTCGCCACTATGATAATAAAGCACAAGCAGACAACAGATTACATACACTGGTCATGAAAGGTCACCACCAGTGCAAATAAACACGCCGACAAAATAATATACAAAACCGACAGCACTTCAATAGAGTTCAAGAAAGGTTAGCCTGCCGGGGAGCTGCAGTGCAAGCAGCTGAGCAAGATGATGAGACTGCGCTTGTTCAACACTTATATCTTCCTCACTCTGAAAGATAAACAAGCAAACAGATGACAGGTTTTGCACATAAAAGTATCAGTGCTGACAATTCATCACATTTCTTACTGACGAATAAAGTGACACAGTTTAAGTTTACATTAACACAATATGGTATTGTTCAGGTTAAGACATGGCAGGAAATGACATTGTGAAGGAGTTGGCAGCTTCACGACACCACTGGATTACAGATCAACAACTCATAAGTATCAATGGTTAGTGTGCTGTCAATTTATACCATTTCAGATTGGCAAATAAAGAGACGGTTTAAATAATAGTAGAATGATATGACATTTTTCATAGTTAAGACATTGCAGAATATGACATTGTGCTGTAGTGGGTAGGTTCACCACACCACTGGATTACAGATGAAGAACAGAAGCATACATGCAGTGCAAAAGAAGATCACTTGCTCTGTATAGTTTAATTTACATGGTATGAAGAAGGAACTTGGTTGTACAACTAAAAACTTAAATTGAGAAAGGACGAATTTTTGTTTATGAACTACATATAATAAACTTTAAATAAGCAATTTGATGCAAACACCAAAAATAAATAGCTGTTGCAGTCATGCCTAACCAAATATATACAACAAAGTTTGAAGGCTTGAGATGGACAAACTTACATTATTGGTGAAGACAGGCTCTATAAAGGTCTAGCCCATGCTGATGGGGGGGGGGCAATTCAAGAAGTTTACCACAGAATCTTCTTCAAAAGCATTGCCTTTATTCTACATTTTGTTAAGAGTAAATATAGATGTGATAATATACGAAAAAATGGAGAATATTTAAGATAAGATGAAGAGTGATGCTACATGACCAAGTAGCTATAAATGTAAGTGCAGCGATACAGGCAAAAGGTACAACCAAGAGCAATGCATAACTAAACTTCTTCAGTACCAATCTTATGGTAAGAGTAAATATAGATCTGATATGTAGAAAATGGAGGGCAAAGGAAAATAAGCTGTAGAGTGATGGTACATGAACAACTACCTGTCATTATAAGTACACTGATAAAGGACAGCATGTACTTACAAGAACAATGCAGAGCTAAAAAAACATTGGCATTGGATATATTCTACACTAATGTAACCATTCATACAGATTAGATAATTTGGAGCGAACAATTGATAAGCAAGCTATCATGCATACTGCTGTCACATAATGAACTAGGTATGTATGCAAGTACAGTGATACGGGACAACAGGTACTAACAAGAGCAAAGCAGCGGACAACATATTTGTGATATCCTGTCGTTCTTGTCAAACCGGAATTCTTCTTCGAGCAGATTTCCTGCAAAAAAGATCTGTAAGGCACATGCGGAAAAGTAGAAGTTCAAATTGTCATGTGATTTCATAGACAGTACCTCATCCTGGGAACGAGACCAATGCATAACAAGGTTTTTCCATTCAATGTCTTCTAAATTTAGCACATGAGACTTCACCGGAAATTCGTTTATAGACTTGCCATCAAAGTGTGATTTCCTCAGGTAACACCGATATTGCTGCAATGCTTCCTTGAAAAGCACAAGCAAGCTTTGCTCGCCATGACTATCCAGATTGACCCTCGCCTAGTTACAACAATGTAATGTAAATCATTGATGTGTTCAATCAGCAGAAAAACAGGAAAATAATAGCCATGAATAATAGCACTTACACGTAAGTTGGACAGGAAGATGTGAAAATGGTGTTTGTCTTCACAATAATCTTCCCATGATGGGAATATATGCACGTAGTCCCTAACAACATTGAAAGCATTGTCTTTTAAACTTGGAATAAATGGAATGGGGTTCCAATCTGCAGGAATTGGCCGTCTCTGCAGTTGGGATAGGTCTTCGGCCAGTGGACTTGCTGTACTTTTTGCTGGAGTGGGATTTTTCTGTGGTACAGCTGGTGCTATGGCAAATTAAATCGGTATACCTTTTGCTGGAGTGCAGGTCCTGTGTGGTGGGGCTAGTGGTGTGGCCAGTGAAGTATGGGTACAGTCTCCTGGAGTCGGTCATACGTTTTGTGTCACTGGTTGTAGAGCCAATATAAGTGGGGTGCTGTCTGATTTGTCCGGCACCACCATGTTTTTCAAGGACTTTGCTGGTGCTCCTTCAGGTTCGGCAATCACCCTCTTCCTTTTTGATGTCTGATACACAAGAACAGCATTTGAGTGGAAAAACATGGTATGATGACAGATGGAATATGTATTGATAATGGATGGGCATGGCATCTTGACATATATGATGAGTAAACTAAGCAGATGGCGGTGCAACAAAGTATAAGAAATGCAAGACAACATATGCAAGATACCCACAATCAATAAAACATTGCCAAATTAGAACAGGCACCTTGATGGGTGAACAGGACAGGCCATCTGCCTTTGACTCCTCGAGATTAGAATAGTCATTAGGATCATATTCTGAACAAGAATCAACAGGTGGGGAGCGTATGAGTTTCATTGCATCCAGAATGGCACTCAATGCCTTGGTGCCAATTTTGTAAGTCATTGAAGTGTTTAGCTTCAAGAGTGGACTGCTGCTAGTGCGACACAAAGCAGCTACACAGATCATAGTGTAGATATAACGGGAAAACCTTAAGCATCAGAGTAAAATCAGCAAAGTGGAACTTGCTGGAATATATGTGCTAGTATTGCCGGTACGGCTAGAAAGGCTTCGGATACCAGCTCTCTTCAAGTGAAGGTGTGGTACTGTTAATATCAATGTAACTCTCAAAGGCGACACAGCTCCCCGCATTTCCTTGCTATTCTTATAGGATTCAAGTGGGCAGGCCACTACAAATCCTATTCCTATGTTTACAAGATCCTACGAATCAAAGAGGCTCAAAGTGTCCATCACAACCAACCGTATAGACCTCTACACTGCAAATGTCCCTGCTCATCTTCAGTACAAGGAACATACTATACTACTATCATACTCCCTCCATTCCAAAATATAAGTCTTGGTAGAGATTTCCACTATGGATCACATACTGATGTATCCAGGTACATTTTAGAGTGTAGATTCACTCATTTTACTCCATATGTAGTCCATGGTGGAATCTATACAAAGACTTGTATTTAGGAACAGAGAGAGTACATATTAAAGAAGAACGGAAGAGGAACATGGTAAAGAAGAGCAAGTAGATTTTGGATAATAAAATGTTGGTTGTGTAGTGCCCACACATGATGAACCAGAGCGCATTAAGAATGCAACTCCTAGCTGTCTCTCGACCATTTCAGGCGGTTGGATGAAGATCCTACGTCTCCTAACCCTTCTTCTTCCTCGTCTCTGATTCTTCCCATACAGAACACCGCACGGGCCGCCGGCCCCCACCGCCTGTGTTCCTCCGCCACCCCCACCCCAACCCCCACCCGCGTCAAGTTTTCTTCGTTCGGCGAGGCCCCACAACCACCCGAGCCCCGTCGATCGCACCGGAGAACTCTGGCGAGCTCTGAAAAATCGACTGACCCAATTTTGAAATTTAGTCTACTGTGATTTAACTAGTGTGGAATATAAAAGGGGAAATCCATAAGCATTGCGAGTATGGTGTTGAGCATGCCATGGCGGATCTGAAGGTGCAAACTGGACAAAGGCAACTTCACAACCAAGAGAAGAAATCAGAGTAAAGCAGTGGCGATCTATTTTCTTGTTGCGATAAATAAGTTGAGAAGATACGAAAGAGTACCGCCTCTGGTGCGGCGTCGTGTACGCATCTACTGAGAATTTGACGGTGCTGCGATAGCGATGGCTGTCGGCGGCGTGGAAGCAGATCTAGGAGGGTAGACGGTGGCGGTGGGGCGCGGTGAACGAGACGGTCGTAGGAGTGGCGCCGGCAAGGTGGACGACGGTGGGGATGAAGCGAGAGGACAGGATGCAAGGATCCTGGTCCGAAGCCGTGGATGAGAGAGATCGATCTCTTGTAATGGACAGCGGCGTCGGGGTATCAGCTCCGGCATGGTGGAGGAGGACGGCGGTGGATGGGGTGGCGGACGGCGGCAGACGGAGGAGGGTGGGGTGGAGAGGGTGTTTTGGTGCCCACGGAGTACG
The DNA here is from genome assembly GCF_056163025.1 of Triticum urartu. Lineage (NCBI taxonomy): Eukaryota > Viridiplantae > Streptophyta > Magnoliopsida > Poales > Poaceae > Triticum > Triticum urartu. The sequence goes on along the minus strand of NC_141877.1, from coordinate 430,514,972 downwards.
AATGGGGAAAAAGGAGGTAGAGAGGAAGGGGGGAACCATGTATTCAGGGCGCGCTTGTCTCAAATGCGAGGAAATTTACAAACTTAGCCCCTGTTTCAAATTTCTACTGCATCACAACAACACTAGTCGGTTGGGGATAGGATGGTAATCTCGCATACACCGAATATTTGCCGACGAGAGTTTGTTTTTGGCACCCACCGTGTATGAATATGAATCGGGGAGGGAGTCGATTTTGGCCACACTGTGTTTTGGCGCCCACCGTGTATGAATCCGGGTGATAGGCGGTTATGTCACGTTTGGGTGAAATTACAAACCTACCCCTATCGAAACCTATAGAAATCCAGCATATAGGCTTTGCGTGGCAGGGATAGGCAGCAGTGATTTCCATCTCGCAGATTTTGGTTTCGGGCGGTTACTGCGACTTTCCCCGCTTCGTTCAAATTTTGCAGAGTGCACGTTTACCGTGCCAACTCAATTCGAATCCCATTTGTATTCTATTTTTTTGGGCGGGATCCATTTTCAATTGGAATTACATTCTATATACATCATTTTTTTATATATATACTTTCAAAAGCACAACAAAGAATTCTGCTCCTTTATATGTATAATATGATTTACAAATACAACGATCTCGAAATCTTAAGGTTGAATTCGAAAAAATTTAACCAAATTATGTTCTACTAAAATGTATGGATCAGTAATATCTACATATTAAATAACATAGATGTGCGTGAATTCATATGAGTATGCATGTTTGATAGATCAATTTTGGTTCAAGTATGGATTACATGTATCATCATCTCGAATTCAAATATTTGAATCCCTTTTTTGTTCACTCCTTTCACGCCCATCTCTCTCGCATGCATGCTCCTTCAGGTGGCTATCACTCTCTTTTCTCCAGCTCACCCGCACGCTCACTTCATGTTGCTCCTATCCTCGCAAACATGGTCTCTCGACGTCTCCCTTGAGAAGTGTCACACTCTCCCTATCATTTAAATTACACGATTTTCATTATCTCTCACGTCTCTACTGTTCTCTGGTATCACTCGGTACCTAAGCTTTCTTTTTCACCTCCAAATACACAGTCTCCACTCGTCTTTTACTTTGTCTTTCTCTCTATGGGATTCTCTCACACACCCTATATGTCTCTACATATGACTCATACCACTAAAATTACTCTCTCTATCTCTCCTGTAGACACAACATTTGTTGCGGTCTCCTTTTCGTCTCCATCCCAGACTGACATTATTCATTTGTTTACCGATCAGACAACCCCGACTACCGTCTCCTCTCTCTCTCTCACAGACACACACGCACAACTCCTACCACTAAAATGTGAATGGAAAACGAGATTTTGTTATACCCAAACAAAAAAGGACTAGAGGGAGTGATTGCTCTGACACGGACGCGACCTCTCATAGTGCAGGCATTGAACTGGAGCGCCGGCCAAGAGGACCGCACTCGCTGCAGGCCCGGCTGAGCACGCCTCCTCACCGCGTGCAACCAGCTTAAGACTGCCCCGCCTGCCTTCATTGAATCCGTGCGTGTGCCAGCAACACGTCCTTCCGCGAGCCGGCATGCATTTTAGAACACAAAAAATGATTAAAATATAATTAATTTACGCATGGTCTTGACTTGTTGTGCTCGCACTGGTAGCAGGAACTAGTAGAGGATTTTCTTTATTTATAACTCTCCTCACATTTTTTTGGCTTTAAAGTGAATCATGGTTGTGGATATTATGTATGAATGTGCAGATATCTGTGAACATGAGTTTGATGTGGAAGTTGAACTTGGAATGTCGGGCTTGCGCGTGAACTATACCATGTCCAATGCTTCGTCTGTTATTGTTTGGAAAGTAATTGTTGTTATTACATGACCCAAAAAAACATTTTGTGCCACATCAGTAGATGCACGGACATCACAACAGGCATGCTGACCGGATAAACATTTGAACCTAGCTATTATGAAGGAAATTTTGTATTGACAACAGTTTTAGATAGCAGGAGACGCCTAGCCTGCTCTGCCTCTGCTATATTATTTCTGGCTTCTTCCATCTCTTCTTTGGCTTGGGTGAAGAGAGCATCTGATTGCTCTTTTCGCTTCTTCAGGAACTCAGCTACATTCTCAAGGGCTGCTGCACGCTTTCTTTCAGCCTTTACTAATGCCACGAGGACACGAACAGCTGACGACTCCACCTGGCTTGTGTGTAATCCAGCATCATCTGGGAATTTGCACCTTGTGTCTAATCCAGCATCATTAGGGAACTGGCACCTTGTGTGTAATCCAGCCTCATTTTGGAAACATGATCTCGAGGTTGACCATACTTCCCTCCTCGCAGGAACTGCATCCTGACATGAAGTTACTTCTTTTTTAGATCAATACTCGGAGCAACCTAGATCCATTTAGTAGATCTTTAGTAGAAGCCAGATAAACAGAACTCGGAGAAGTGAATTCAAAAGGAATAAATAAATAAAAACAGACTACAAGGTGAGAACACCCACTTCCTACATCAAGCTAAAAACGAAAGCATTAGGAAGATTAAGACTCTTCTTATTACACATCAAAGGACACCACGCTTAAGAGAAACAGAAACTACAACATATACACATCGAAGAACACGAGGCTACACGAAAGTAATTGAAAGGGTATTACTTACCAAAGCTCGTTTTACAGGTTCGGTGCAGCTCCTCTTTAACTTGCCACGCTCCTTGAAGATGTCCCGAATATCCCGTGTTTGATCTTCATTGCTCCTCTGCATGTTCGCACTCGTGGTTTTAAAATCTCAACATGGCAAGAAAAATATACTACTAGTAATACTCGCGCATCTTGTGGGCAACATTAAAGCACTCGTCTGCCATGTTAGACCATCTCCAACAAGATAAACTACTCATACAAATGCATCTTGATGCATGCAACGCATGGGAATTTTGCTAGTTCTAAAAACCTTTCCATCATTTGCCAGACTACTGGTTGCAGATGAAAAACCTACCCAAGCACAGCATGATACAGGAGCGACGCACAATTATAAGCTGATATTCTGTTGGACAATGGAGGCTATAACCAATTACTTTTACGGGAACAATAGCACCTAGAAAATTTGAAGGGTAGGTATGAACAAAATTGGAACTGCACATGTACTGCTAAGTGATTCAATACACACATTACCAATCGAGGAGGAGAACGATGGTCGCAGCGGCCTCTGTGAGTCATGGTCGGCAACGGGAGTCAGTTCATTGTCCATGACGGTGGTACTTCTGCACTTGGCATCGGCTTCCGGGAAGCAGATACGAGACCGAGGAAGACAATGTCGGGGAAGAGGCTCCGTGTACGACGACGACGGTGGACCGGCTCCAGTGCGGCGTACGAGGTCATCGATTAGGCAGATGCGCTGCGGTGGACGAGTGCGCTGATGTAAAGGGGAGGAGCACGAAGGCTGCAGTGCCGTGGAGAAGTCTATTTTGCGGTGGGGATAGAAATTGGGGAGTCTTCAGGTGTACTACTCTGGGTGCCGAGGTGGGGTTGGCTGGGTAGGGTGAACCTGAAGTTATGAAAACAGCCCCCTATACCAAGCGTCATCCGTAGGCCTGTTCCGAAGGCTATGATGATAACTACCCATTGCTCGAATCAGGGTCGCGGGAGATTTTCCCGCCGACCTCAAAATTTTGTGACACTGGACTCCCCGTGTGGCGTGTTGAGTGATTCGGCTAAGCAACTAGCGAGTAGTAGTAGTAAAATCTGCATATTATGTTTGACCGAAGTCAAACTTCCTAAAGTTTGACCAAGTTTATAGAAAAATATAAACATTTACCATAACAAATATGTATGATGTAAAAGTACATTCAATAATGAATCTAATAGTATTTATTTGTTATTGTATATGTTAATATTTTTTGTTATAAGCTTTCTGAGAGTTTACAAAACTTGACTTTGACCAATGCTAATACGCGGACTTAAATAAAAACGGAGGGAGTACACATTTGTTTTCTTAGTTTGTAGTGAACTAATCATTTGTTGAAATTGTGAAATAAATATATTAGGCTATTGACTTCGAATGTAATGGTCTATACAATTCAATAGTTACAATCATTGTCGAATCCCAAGATGTATACAAGGTCTATAGTACTTCACAACATGCTCAAACTCACATAATCCCAGTCAAATGAGAATCTAAATGCATTTCATAGTTATTACTTTGTAGGATGCAACAAGAACAACCATAACTCTACATCAGCCATTATAGAAGCAACATTTTAACATATCCCAATGTGTGAATGAAACGTGCAGAGAGAGCTTTTGAAGATGGAGCAGATAGGGCGGGAAAGATTGTATGTATGTGGACGAGAGAGTAGGAGACAAACCTAACGAGACAGAGACTCAGAGAGAGAGAGAGGGAGGAAGAAGTTAGGTCTGTGAGAAAGATGCATACATGTAATATACATGAGATGCGTGTGCATCTGGATTCTGTATACGTGGAAGGAGAAGAGACAACATGTTTGATGAGAGAGAAGGAAAAACATGGACGAGAGGGGAAGGATCTCGTGGGTTGAGGGATTGACAATTTTGTGCGGGGGGAGAGGGATTGGTAATTTTGTGCAAGAGAGAGAGGGGGGGAGTCAGTCAGCCGTCGTCACATCACCCCGCTTCCAAATGACCCCGCATTCTCTAGCGCGGTGTGGTCGTCGTCTTCGATCTGCTTGTTGCCCTCTTTGAAGATTGAGGTGTTGTGCATGTTGGGGTGCAAAGAAGCACAAACGAGAGTGGTCGCCGTATAACCTTGGATGGGGATGAATTGTGTGCTCGGGGGAGTGTGTGTGTGTGTGTGTGTTGTGCTGCGTGTGTCTGTGTGTGTGTGTGCGTGCGTGTGTGTGTGTCAGATATTGAGAGAAAACAAACCTAAGGAGAGAAATGGGTATTCACGAAGAGATTGTGCGGGCCTTGAGGTGGGCAGGGGCCGGATGAGGGTGTCAAAATGTGCGCGTTGATGCGTGTGTTGCATGCGACTGTGCGAGGGACGGACGGATCGAGAGAGATGGTTGTTGTGTTACGGGTGCTCCTCTCTCTGTCTCTCTCTCTCCCTCTCTCTCTCACACACACATACACACACACACAAGTAAACTAGAAGAACGTTCTCTCATGTATACACAACGTATCGGTATCTGTCTATGTCTCACTCATGCACGATCATTTGCATATTCACACCTCTCTATGTCTGTATCACATGCACACTGTCTCCACATTGCTCTTCCGCCACAACACACATATGGACACATACACACGCTCTCTCTCAGTCACACACACAAAATCAGTATTAAAAAAAACTAGAGCGCACCTAAAACGTCCAAATCCAAATAAACACGAACTGGAGCTAAATTCAAATATATGGAAATATTGCAGCGTCAAGAACTTTCACAGAAAAAAAAGTTGAGTAATATTTGAGGATTGTTTTCACACACACAAAAAGGTTCGGTGTATGTCCTTCGAGCGCGACACGGTGACGCACCGTTCGATCGATCGCGTGGCCGCAGTTCACACGCTTGCACAGGATTCCGTATCGTGGCCGTGGTACTAAGGCTGCTCACAATGGGCAAGAACATAAACTAGTAACTAATAAAAGCGCTGCCTAAGTCTAATGTTTACGTGTACTAGTACGGTTTTCTTTTAAGTTTGACCAACCTTATATATAAAACTAAAGTAAGCTCCCACACGCGCACTCATCAATATGTCGTCGCCGCCGTTGCGCATGCCGGCGCCTGCCTGCTCTGGCCAACAATTTCTCGCCCATCACCGCCGTGTCGCCGCCATCCCTGTGCCATGAAGCTGAAGGCTCGCCCGCTCACGTCGTCTGCAGTCCCTCCTCGCGATGCCGCCGCGCTGCCAAGCACGCGAGCAGCTGGTGGAGCCGTGTCTATGCACGCAGCGTATGAAGAGGAGGACGAGCGCGTGCTCCAGCACGCCGGCGAGGAGGAACTAGTGTGTCATTATCGTCTCCGCCCGCGCGGAGGAGGCGCGCATGATGGCTGTTGCGGCGGAAGCCGGTCGCGCGCGCGTCGAGCCCGCAAACCGGGTGCGGACGTGGAATCTACCTTCGAGACCTTGAGTGCCACGTGGATCCTGCAATCTGAAGGAGCAATTTGGGTCAGTCGACTCATATGAGCCGTTTGATGCAACATGGATGGCTAGAAGGGCTTCTTCCACCTCTTCTGCCGTCTTCTTCCATCGCTCCGTCGAACTGTTGGGGAACATTGCAGAAAACAAAAAAAATTCTACGGTTTCACCAAGATCCATCTATGAGTTCATCTAGCAACGAGTGATCGGATTGCATCTATATACCTTTGTAGATCACGCGCGGAAGTGTTCAAAGAACGGGGATGAGGAAGTCGTACTCGACGTGATCCAAATCACCGGAGATCCTAGCGCCGAACGGACGGCACCTCCGCGTTCAACACACGTACGGTCAGCGTGACGTCTCCTCCTTGATCCAGCAAGGGGGAAGGAGAGGTTGATGAAGATCCAGTAGCACGACGGCGTGGTGGTGGATGCAGGGGTCACTGCAGCAGGGCTTCACCGTTCTACTACGAGAGGGAGAGGTGTTGCAGGGGAGAGGGAGGCGCCCAGACTCAAGGGTGCGGCTGCCCCCTCCCTCCCCCCTTTATATAGGCCCCCTAGGGGGTGCGCCGATCTCCTAGGGGGGCGGCGGCCAAGGGGTGGAGTGCCCCCCAAACCAGGTGGGGCGCCCCCCCACCCTAGGGTTCCCAACCTTAGGTGCATGGGGTGGGCCAAGGGGGGCGCACCAGCCCACTATGGGCTGGTTCCCCTCCCCACTTTGGCCCATGGGGCCCTCTGGGATGGGTGGCCCCACCCGATGGACCCCCCGGACCCTTCCGGTGGTCCCGGTACAATATCGGTGACCCCCGAAACTCTCCCGATGGCCGAAACTGCACTTCCTATATATAATTCTTCACCTCCGGACCATTCCGGAACTCCTCGTGACGTCCAGGATCTCATCCCCGAGTCCGAACAACTTTCGGTTACTGCATATTCATATCTCTACAACCCTAGCATCACCGAACCTTAAGTGTGTAGACCCTACGGGTTCGGGAGACATGTAGACATGACCGAGATGGCTCTTCGGTCAATAACCAACAGCGGGATCTGGATACCCATGTTGGCTCCCACATGCTCCTTGATGATCTCATCGGATGAACCACGATGTCAAGGATTCAAGCAACCCCGTATACAATTCCCTTTGTCAATCGGTACGTTACTTGCTCGAGATTCGATCGTCGGTATCCCAATACCTCGTTCAATCTCGTTACCGGCAAGTCACTTTACTCGTACCGTAATGCATGATCCCGTGACCAGACACTTGGTCACTTTGAGCTCATTGTGATGATGCATTACCGAGTGGGCCCAGAGATACCTCTCCGTCATACGGAGTGACAAATCCCAGTCTTGATCCGTGTCAACCCAACAGACACTTTCGGAGATACCCGCAGTATACCTTTATAGTCACCCAGTTACGTTGTGACGTTTGGTACACCCAAAGCACTCCTACGGTATCCGGGAGTTACACGATCTCATGGTCTAAGGAAAAGATACTTGACATTCGAAAAACTCTAGCAAACGAACTATACGATCTTGTGCTATGTTTAGGATTGGGTCTTGTCCATCACATCATTCTCCTAATGATGTGATCCCGTTATCAATGACATCCCCATGTCCATAGCCAGGAAACCATGACTATCTGTTGATCAACGAGCTAGTCAACTAGAGGCTCACTAGGGACACATTGTGGTCTATGTATTCACACATGTATTACGATTTCCGGATAATAAAATTATAGCATGAATAATAGACAATTATCATGAACAAGGAAATATAATAATAATCCTTTTATTATTGCCTCTAGGGCATATTTCCAACAGTCTCCCACTTGCACTAGAGTCAATAATCTAGTTACATTGTGATGAATCGAACATCCATGGAATTCTGGTGTTGATCATGTTTTGCTCTAGGGAGAGGTTTAGTCAACGGATCTGCTACATTCAGGTCCGTATGTACTTTACAAATCTCTATGTCTCCATTTTGAACACTTTCATGAATGGAGTTGAAGCGACGCTTGATATGCCTGGTCTTCCTGTGAAACCTGGGCTCCTTGGCAAGGGCAATAGCTCCAGTGTTGTCACAGAAGAGAGTCATTGGGCCCGACGCATTGGGTATGACTCCTAGGTCAGTAATGAACTCCTTCACCCAGACTGCTTCGTGTGCTGCCTCCGAGGCTGCCATGTACTCCGCTTCACATGTAGATCCCGCCACAACGCTTTGCTTGCAACTGCACCAGCTTACTGCCCCACCATTCAAAATATACACGTATCCAGTTTGTGACTTAGAGTCATCCAGATCTGTGTCGAAGCTAGCATCGACGTAACCCTTTACGACGAGCTCTTCGTCACCTCCATAAACGAGAAACATTTCCTTAGTCCTTTTCAGGTACTTCAGGATATTCTTGACCGCTGTCCAGTGTTCCTTGCCGGGATTACTTTGGTACCTGCCTACCAAACTTATGGCAAGGTTTACATCAGGTCTGGTACACAGCATGGCATACATAATAGAACCTATGGCTGAGGCATAGGGGATGACACTCATCTCTTCTATATCTTCTACCGTGGTCGGACATTGAGCTGAGCTCAATTTCACACCTTGCAACACAGGCAAGAACCCCTTCTTAGACTGATCCATATTGAACTTCTTCAATATCTTATCAAGGTATGTGCTTTGTGAAAGACCTATGAGGCGTCTTGATCTATCTCTATAGATCTTGATGCCTAATATATAAGCAGCTTCTCCAAGGTCCTTCATTGAAAAACTCTTATTCAAGTAGGCCTTAATGCTGTCCAAAAGTTCTATATCATTTCCCATCAAAAGTATGTCATCTACATATAATATGAGAAATGCTACAGAGCTCCCACTCACTTTCTTGTAAACGCAGGCTTCTCCATAAGTCTGCATAAACCCAAACGCTTTGATCATCTCATCAAAGCGAATGTTCCAACTCCGAGATGCTTGCACCAGCCCACAAATCGAGCGTTGGAGCTTGCACACCTTGTCAGCATTCTTAGGATCGACAAAACCTTCCGGCTGCATCATATACAGTTCTTCCTTAAGATAACCGTAAGGAATGCCGTTTTGACGTCCATTTGCCATATCTCATAATCATAGTATGCGGCAATTGCTAACATGATTTGGACGGACTTCAGCTTTGCCACGGGAGAGAATGTCTCATCGTAGTCAACCCCTTGAACTTGTCGATAACCCTTAGCGACAAGCCTAGCTTTATAGATGGTCACATTACCATCCGCGTCTGTCTTCTTCTTAAAGATCCATTTATTTTCTATGGCTCGCCGATCATCGGGCAAGTCAGTCAAAGTCCATACTTCATTTTCATACATGGATCCTATCTCGGATTTCATGGCTTCCAGCCATTTGTCGGAATCCGGGCCCGCCATCGCTTCTTCATAGTTCGAAGGTTCACCATTGTCTAACAACATGATTTCCAAGACAGGGTTGCCGTACCACTCTGGTGCGGAACGTGTCCTTGTGGACCTTCGAAGTTCAGTAGGAGCTTGATCAGAAATATCTTGATCATCATCATTAACTTCCTCTCTAATTGGTGCAGGCACCACAGGAACATTTTCCTGAGCTGCGCTACTCTCTGCTTCAAGAGGCAGTACTTCATCAAGCTCTACTTTCCTCCCACTTACTTCTTTCGAGAGAAACTCTTTCTCTAGAAAGGATCCATTCTTGGCAACAAAGATCTTGCCTTCGGATCTGAGGTAGAAGGTATACCCAATAGTTTCTTTAGGGTATCCTATGAAGACGCATTTTTCCGACTTGGGTTCGAGCTTTTCAGGTTGAAGTTTCTTGACATAAGCATCGCATCCCCAAACTTTTAGAAACGACAGCTTAGGCTTCTTCCCAAACCATAATTCATACGCTGTCGTCTCAACGGATTTCGACGGATCCCTATTTAAAGTGAATGCGGCAGTCTCTAAAGCATAGCCCCAAAATGACAGCGGTAAATCGGTAAGAGACATCATAGATCGCACTATATCCAATAGAGTGCGATTACGATGTTCGGACACACCATTACGCTGAGGTGTTCCAGGCGGCGTGAGTTGTGAAACTATTCCACATTTTCTTAACTGTGTGCCAAATTCGTGACTCAAGTATTCTCCTCCATGATCTGATCGCAAAAACTTGATTTTTCTGTCACGTTGATTTTCAACCTCACTCTGAAATTCCTTGAACTTTTCAAAGGTTTCAGACTTGTGTTTCATTAAGTAGACATACCCATATCTACTCAAGTCATCAGTGAGGGTGAAAACATAACGATAGCCACCACGAGCCTCAACACTCATTGGACCGCACACATCGGTATGTATGATTTCCAATAGGTTGGTTGCTCGCTCCATTGTTCCTGAGAACGGAGTCTTGGTCATCTTACCCATGAGGCATGGTTCGCACGTGTCAAATGATTCGTAATCAAGAGACTCTAAAAGTCCATCTGCATGGAGCTTCTTCATGCGTTTGACACCTATGTGACCAAGGCGGCAGTGCCACAAGTATGTGGGACTATCATTATCAACCTTACATCTTTTGGTATTCACACTATGAATATGTGTAGCATTACGCTCGAGATTCATTAAGAATAAACCATTCACCATAGGAGCGTGACCATAAAACATATCTCTCATATAAATAGAACAACCATTATTCCCGGATTTAAATGAGTAGCCATCTCGAATTAAACGAGATCCTGATACAATGTTCATGCTCAAAGCTGGTACTAAATAACAATTATTGAGGTTTAAAACTAATCCTGTGGGTAAATGTAGAGGTAGCGTGCCGACGGCGATCACATCGACCTTGGAACCATTCCCGATGCGCATTGTCACCTCGTTCTTCGCCAGTCTCCATTTATTCCGCAGCTCCTGCTTTGAGTTACAAATGTGAGCAACCGCACCGGTATCAAATACCCAGGAGCTACTACGAATACTGGTAAGGTACACATCAATTACATGTATATCACATATACCTTTTGTGTTGCCGGCCTTCTTGTCCGCTAAGTATTTGGGGCAGTTCCACTTCCAGTGACCACTTCCCTTGCAATAAAAGCACTCAGTCTCGGGCTTGGGTCCATTCTTTGGGTTCTTCCCAGCAGCTTGCTTACCGGGCGCGGCAACTCCCTTGCCGTCCTTCTTGAAGTTCTTTTTACCCTTGCCTTTCTTGAACTTGGTGGTTTTATTGACCATGAACACTTGATGTTCCTTTTTGACTTCTACCTCTGCTGATTTCAGCATTGAAAATACCTCAGGAATGGTCTTTTCCATCCCCTGCATATAGAAGTTCATCACAAAGCTCTTGTAGCTCGGTGGAAGCGACTGAAGGATTCTGTCAATGACCACGTCATCCGGGAGATTAACTCCCAGCTGAGTTAAGCGGTTATGTAATCCAGACATAGTGAGTATGTGCTCACTGACAGAACTATTTTCCTCCATCTTACAGCTGAAGAACTTGTCGGAGACTTCATATCTCTCGACCCGGGCATGAGCTTGAAAAACCATTTTCAGCTCTTCGAACATCTCATATGCTCCGTGTCTCTCAAAACGCTTTTGGAGCCCCGGTTCTAAGATGTAAAGCATGCCACACTGAACGAGGGAGTAGTCATCAGCACGTGTCTGCCAAGCGTTCATAACGTCTTGGTTCTGTGGGATGGGTGCGTCACCTAGCGGTGCTTCTAGGACATAATATTTCTTGGCAGCTATGAGGATGATCCTCAGGTTCCGGACCCAGTCCGTATAATTGCTGCCATCGTCTTTCAGCTTGGTTTTCTCTAGGAACGCGTTGATGTTGAGGACAACGTGGGCCATTTGATCTACAAGACATATTGTAAAGATTTTAGACTAAGTTCATGATAATTAAGTTCATCTAATCAAATTATATAATGAACTCCCACTCAGATAGACATCCCTCCCGTCATCTAAGTATAACATGATCCGAATTAACTAGGCTGTGTCCGATCATCACGTGAGACGGACTAGTCAACATCGATGAACATCTTCATGTTGACCGTATCTTCTATACGACTCATGCTCGACCTTTCGGTCTTCTGTGTTCCGAGGCCATGTCTGTACATGCTAGGCTCGTCAAGTCAACCTAAGTGTTTGCATGTGTAAATCTGTCTTACACCCGTTGTATGTGAACGTTGGAATCTATCACACCCGATCATCACGTGGTGCTTCGAAACAACGAACTGTCGCAACGGTGCACAGTTAGGGGAAACACTTTGTTGAAATTATTATGAGGGATAATCTTATTTACTACCATCGTTCTAAGTAAACAAGATGCAAAGACATGATAAACATCACATGCAATCAAATAATAATAGTGACATGATATGGCCAATATCACATAGCTCCTTTGATCTCCATCTTGGGGCTCCATGATCATCTTGTCACCGGCATGACACCATGATCTCCATCATCGTGTCTCCATGAAGTTGCTCGCCAACTATTACTTCTACTACTATGGCTAACACGTTTAGCAATAAAGTAAAGTAATTTACATGGCGTTTCTCAATGACACGCAGGTCATACAAAAAATAAAGACAACTCCTATGGCTCCTGCCGGTTGTCATACTCATCGACATGCAAGTCGTGATTCCTATTACAAGAACACGATCTCATACATCACATATATATCATTCATCATTCATCACAACTTTGGCCATATCACATCACAAAGCACTTGCTGCAAAAACAAGTTAGACGTCCTCTAATTGTTGTTGCAAGTTTTACATGGCTGCAAAAGGGTTCTAGCAAGAACGTTTTCTTACCTACGTGAAAGCCACAACGTGATTTGTCAACTTCTATTTACCCTTCATAAGGACCCTTTTCATCGAATCCGCTCCAACTAAAGTGGGAGAGACAGACACCCGCTAGCCACCTTATGCAACTAGTGCATGTCAGTCAGTGGAACCAGTCTCACGTAAGCGTACGTGTAAGGTCGGTCCGGGCCGCTTCATCCCACAATACCGCTGAAGCAAAATAATACTAGTAGCGGCAAGAAAGTTGACAACATCTACACCCACAACAAATTGTGTTCTACTCGTGCAAAGAGAACTACGCATAGACCTAGCTCTGATACCACTGTTGGGGAACGTTGCAGAAAACAAAAAAAATTCTACGGTTTCACCAAGATCCATCTATGAGTTCATCTAGCAACGAGTGATCGGATTGCATCTACATACCTTTATAGATCACGCGCGGAAGCGTTCAAAGAACGGGGATGAGGAAGTCGTACTCGACGTGATCCAAATCACCGGAGATCCTAGCGCCGAACGGACGGCACCTCCGCGTTCAACACACGTACGGTCAGCGTGACGTCTCCTCCTTCTTGATCCAGCAAGGGGGAAGGAGAGGTTGATGAAGACCCAGCAGCATGACGGCGTGGTGGTGGATGCAGGGGTCATTGCAGCAGGGCTTCGCCGTTCTACTACGAGAGGGAGAGGTGTTGCAGGGGAGAGGGAGGCGCCAAGACTCAATGGTGCGGCTGCCCCCTCCCTCCCCCCTTTATATAGGCCCCCTAGGGGGTGCGCCGGCCCTAGGAGATGGGATCTCCTAGGGGAGGTGGCGGCCAAGGGGTGGAGTGCCCCCCAAGCCAGGTGGGGCGCCCCCCCACCCTAGGGTTCCCGACCCTAGGCGCATGGGGTGGGCCAAGGGGGGCGCACCAGCCCACTATGGGTTGGTTCCCCTTCCCACTTTGGCCCATGGGGCCCTCCGGGATGGGTGTCCCCACCCGGTGGACCCCCGGGACCCTTCCAGTGGTCCCGGTATAATACCGGTGACCCCCGAAACTCTCCCGTTGGCCGAAACTGCACTTCCTATATATAATTCTTCACCTCCGGACCATTCCGGAACTCCTCGTGACGTCCAGGATCTCATCCGGGACTCCGAACAACTTTCGGGTTACTGCATATTCATATCTCTACAACCCTAGCGTCACCGAACCTTAAGTGTGTAGACCCTACTGGTTCGGGAGACATGTAAACATGACCGAGATGGCTCTCCGGTCAATAACCAACAGCGGGATCTGGATACCCATTTTGGCTCCCACATGCTCCTCGATGATCTCATCAGATGAACCACGATGTCGAGGATTCAAGCAACCCCGTATATAATTCCCTTTGTCAATCGGTATGTTACTTGCCCGAGATTCGATCGTCGGTATCCCAATACCTCGTTCAATCTTGTTACCGGCAAGTCACTTTACTCGTACTGTAATGCATGATCCCGTGACCAGACACTTGGTCACTTTGAGCTCATTGTGATGATGCATTACCGAGTGGTCCCAAAGATATCTCTCCGTCATACGGAGTGACAAATCCCAGTCTTGATCCGTGTCAACCCAACAGACACTTTCGGAGATACCCGCAGTATACCTTTATAGTCACCTAGTTACGTTGTGACGTTTGGTACACCCAAAGCACTCCTACGGTATCCGGGAGTTACACGATCTCATGGTCTAAGGAAAAGATACTTGACATTGGAAAAACTCTAGCAAACGAACTATATGATCTTGTGCTATGTTTAGGATTGGGTCTTGTCCATCACATCATTCTCCTGATGATGTGATCCCGTTATCAATGACATCCCCATGTCCATAGCCAGGAAACCATGACTATCCGTTGATCAACGAGCTAGTCAACTAGAGGCTCACTAGGGACACATTGTGGTCTATGTATTCACACATGTATTACGATTTCCGGATAATAAAATTATAGCATGAATAATAGACAATTATCATGAACAAGGAAATATAATAATAATCCTTTTATTATTGCCTCTAGGGCATATTTCCAACATGAACTTCGTTCACAAATCGACTGACCCAAATTATACTACTAGTACAAACGTATTAAGTACAGTAGGAACATGAAGATACGAGGAGTAGTACCAACTGCAAGAAGAACAGTAGTAAGACATAGTACTAGTACTACTGTACGTACTAAAGAGTTCAAATAACGAGAAAGAACATAAACATAGTTCTGCTGGGGCCTCAGCACAACCCACCCTTGTAAATAAACTAATAAGCAACTAGTCCACTTGACACTGCAGTAGAACCAGCTTGAGCGACGGCACTGCCACCTACTTGGAGTCCAAGTCCACGTCCTCGACTTCGTCCTCGTCCCTCTTCCTCTTCGCCGACGCTTCTTTGCTTGAACCGGACACTGGGCTCTGCTTCTTCATCCAACCCTTGTAGATATTTAAACAAAGGTAGGCATCCATTGCTGCGTACAAGATGTGATCTTCATCTAATGTCTTCGACTCCCATGCATAATGAAACTCGTGATGAGGTTTCTTCAGTTTAGCGTACGAAGGATCAATCATGGCTGCTGCCAGGGTTAGCATTGAAGGTTGAGAGGAGGACACTAGGCTTGCCTTCTGAAGATCGAAGGGCTGGCCTACAACAAGACCTATCCGACGCAGGACGTCACTGTCGTTCTTAAAGCCTACAGTAACGAATTTCACTCTTTTGTCCTTAAGGAAGTTCTTAAAATCCTGGCACTCAACGTCGGCATGGCATATGTGGTAGACCAAGCAAACGTTATGTATGCAAACCTGGATCATGGCGGGCTTCTTCCTCTGTTCGTCCTTTAGATCCTTCTCTCGTCCTAGGACTGTGGTGTACTCAACATCTAGCCCAATGACCCACTCATCCGTTGAACTGTTGAACATGCGTAGGAAGCGAGCAAGTCATGCTTTCACCATCTCAGATCCATGTGTGTAGATGACGATGAACTGATCGCCGGTGATGGCTCTAACCTGGTACTCAGCGGCGACCATGGAGATTTGGGAGGCCATGGATTTTGGAGGAGGGTTAGGAGAAGTTGAACTGTTGTACGCCGCAAAAAAAACTGGGAGCGAACTAATGTGAAAGGACGGGACGACTGGGAGCGAACTGTTGTAAGGTAGAAGACGGGGACGAGTAGGGCGTGCGAATGGCGTGGGGTTGCTGGCTTGCCTGGTGGATAAACGGCTGCAAGCCCCCAAAGAGTTCTCGAGAACTATGCGGGACCCACTAGATGTCATGTCTACTAGACCCATATCGTAGGCCTGGCGGTATAGCTTCTGCCTGTTCGCACGCCATGCCGACGCGTAGATATAACTTCACTTAATTTCGTCAAACGTCGCGCCTCCCACGACCTTCGCCTCCCTCGCGCGGTCGCGCTCTTTGAGACTTCGACCGGCTATAAATGAGCAATTTTTTTGCCTTTTTTAGACAAGCAATTTTTTGCCTACTCCGCATGCATGATACTCCCTCTGGTCCTTTTTACTCCCGTCAACCGTTTGCAAAGTGTTTGACCAAATTTATACTTTTTTTAACACCACCTTATATTAATTAACCAGCCACACCAGTACACTCATTCGATACAATATTCACCACACAGGGCGGTACATTATTTACAAGAATACCATCTAATCTATTGTCAAAGCTATACTTAGCGATTAAGTGTGCCACCTTATTGGCCGAACGGCTAATCTTTGACAATTGAAGATTGTTGATCAACTTCGAGATGCTCAACGCTTTCATCTTCAGGCCACGCATAGCAGACCTGTCAACGCTTTGACAGGCATCAATGAAATCCCACGACCAAATTTATACTAAAAATATCAATATCTACAATACTCCCAAAACACTTACGCTGGTTGTAGTGGGAGTATCATAAGTAGTATCATGCATGCCAACTAGACGTTTTGGATGATGTGGCACATAATTAAATGAGAAAAGAGAGGATGTAGTATCATATCATGATACCGTATCATATTAAATGCTCCGCTAGTTTGTGTCATGCATGCCAATTAATAAGGCAACCTAAGATACTAGCTTATGATACTATGCGTTACGGAGTTAGTATCACACAATAGTATCATATGCATGATACTAGTATATGATACTACCCATTACAACCAGCCTTAGGCACAGTGCATTAACTTCTACCTCGTTTCTTGTTTCTTGACATATCAACCAATAGGAGATGTGGGTGTGCATGCTTTTAATGACTTGAGACTACCAAACACGACATGCGGTGGTTAGTTCATTGCATGCAATGCTATTAATTAGCAAATAAACATTAAGATCTCTCGTTTTCCCCTCCTCCTTGGTCACAGTGCACAATCTAAGATGACTTGCTCACCTAAACGGAGGGAGTACTGATTATAATGAGTACTCCCTCCTTCCATCTATATAGGGCCTAATGCGTTTTTCAAGACCGCCTTTGACTATTGATAAAATTAATACTACATGACATGAATAATGTGAAAATTATATCATTGAAAGCTCCTTTCACATGCGAATTTGATGATGTGCTTTGTGTAAGTTGCATGTCATATATTATTGCTCTAACATTTGGTCAAAGTTAGCGTCGAAAAACGCATTAGGCCCTATATAGATGGAAGGAGGGAGTATAAGAACTACGTTTTATAATGAGTGTAAAAATATTGATTTGACATTGTGAATGTTGACACATTGTGGAATAGTTTTTGAAGTCTGCAAAAGTACTCAACTAGTGCTGTCATTCTCCACAAAAAAATGTGTTTACCAATGCATGCATGAACTCTAGTTACTCTAACCCCCCTCTCTTCTTTAATTCTTTGCCACATCAGTATGTTTGCTATTCTCGTGTGCATGATACCAGCTAAGATACCACCATTATGGCCAGCCTTAATCATCGCATGCAATAATTTAGTGCACCTTGAAATATGAACATGTGTGGGGCGTGTTTGTTTTTAATGACTTGAGACTATACCTAGCCCGGCATGCAAGATGACTTATTATGCACCGTTCCCCATACCTGCAGGAAGCCCGTTCGTCTCCAAATTTTTTCCTCTCCATGTGTGGAAACAATATGCCTGCCAAACTCTCCTTCTCCCTCCGGCGGTCCCACCACTCCAGCCCGTGTGAAAAAATCTGCATGCATGACTCTCCTCCCCCCACGCTTGTCCAATCCGTTGTGACCAGCAATATTTCCACCCCTTCGCTCCCCGTAATTTACTCCAACAAATATGCCCACGTAGCTGTTACTTAACTGCAGGTGCATTCGGTCACTGACATATGGGCCCAACAGGGGTCTGGCCCACATGTCAGTGACGCAACTAGACCGGCAGTTAAGTCAGTGCAGCTCAGTCCATATCTTACGTAGGTGTCCCATTGCTCGCTATAAATACTGCGCCTCCCACGACATCGCTATCTCCTCCCCCTCACGTTCACGTTCATCGCTATCTCCTCCCCCTCCCTCTCACGTCGACCACCAAGCCCTAGGAGCCCCTCGCTGCATCGCGCGGACGGTCACGCGTCGCCGTTCCGTTCCTCGCCGCCACTAGTCGAGGAGGACGCGTCGGTGTTCCGCTCCTCGCCGCTACGCGACGCGTCGCCGTTCCGTTCCTCGCCGCCACTAGTCAAGGAGGACGCGTCAGTGTTCCGCTCCTCGCCGCGACGCGTCGAGGTGGACGCATCGGCGTTCCCAATCTCGCCAGCACGCGCGCTGGAGGATGCATCGGCTCCCCGCTACGAGGAGAACGCCGCGTCGCCCGCCGAGCCCCCCAGCATTGAGGAGTTTTGGAAAGAAATGGATGTCGCCTTGTGGGAGACTTTTCCTCCAGCAGAGCGCGCCAAAATAGAGGCGGAGAAGAAGGCCGAGGAAGAGAAGCGCACCGCGGAACAAGCTGTCTGGGAGGCCTATGTCGCGTCCGAGAGAGTCAGGCAATTGGCTCTTTGGCAGAAGGCTCGTGCGAGGGCCGTGAGGGTGGTGGAGGACGCCTGTGCCGACGCCCTGAGTGCAGTCGGGCCCAAGCGCCTCATCTACGCTTGGCGCTACGTGGACCGGGTGCACGCTTCCAGCGAGGAGGAGTACCTGTTGGCGTCGGATCACCACACCGGTGAGATCGCGCTCGCCCGCCGGAAGCCGCCAATCAGCACCTCGCGAGTTGCGAGACTGAGGAAGAGGCGTTGTGTTGGCGCGCTGGGAAACGGCCGCGCACCAGGGCACTCGTGGCGCGCCGCAAGCTCTCCTGCGAGCACCGTGGCTTTTAGGAGGAGTATAATTTTTGTTTCGTAAGGCGATCTCATTAGTTTTGTGACGCAAATGATAAATCCCGAACGTTCAGGAATTTTTAGCATCCTTAATTAAGTATGTAAAAGGGAAAGTTTGGAAACCTTGTGTATTCGTACGCATTTTGCAAGTACGTGCATATAGCACAAACTTTACTATATACTATCGCAGGAAAAGAATTCTATGAGACCAGGTCTCACGCGAGACTCATCCTGATGGATGACACGTGGCATTCACAAATCACAAAGCATCCCCCACCCCCATTTAAAAGCCACGTGTCATCCATCAGGACGGGTCTCATCTGCTAACCGTGAGACCTGGTCTCACATGTAATTTTTCTCCACTATCGCACTACACGTCTCTCTCGATATATGCTTGCAGACTGTGCTACTCCCTCCGTCCAGGTCAATAAGTCATCTTCGGTTGTGCACCGTGACCAAGAAGGAGGAAAGACTTATACACCTAGACGGAGGGAGTACTACTATTACTTATGTACGTGCAAATGCACGTTTTAACATTACGATGCGGTTTTTGTAAAAGTAGAAAAACAACACTAGTCAAGCTTGTGAAACGATTCAATGCAAAACAAATGCAAAAATGCTCGTTTGATTGTTTACTTTTAGCTTCCTTCTCTGTGGTTATTTCTCTATCGTACTTTGTACGGAGTATCTCACTGGTTGGAAAGGCATGCAAATTCCCAAACTGCTCCCTACACCCTGTATCTCACTAGTTGCCGGCGTTGACGTTGTCGCCCATGTCGTCGAGGATGAGGTTGCCGAGGTCGGGGAAGAAGTCGTTGTTCGCAACTAATCATGTAGAGTAGCGTAGTAGTAGGATACAAAGTAGAAACATGAATTTTACCATGATTTCGAACAGGAAGGATAGAAACACATACGGTGCAACGGGAGCAGCACCGTTGGCGTTGAGATTGTCGCCCATGTCCAAACACCACGTAGACACGGCCTTTGAGCACGGTTCGTAGTCGTTCCACGCTCGGGCATTGAAATTTGTAACTATTTTAGATTAGAATATACTACCCCTCCGGTGCTAGTAGTAGAGCAGAGTCCTACTCTACTACTCTACTCAAGCAAGTTAGGGCATAGCATTGTAGGGAGTACCAGTACTGTGATCACTCAAGCAAGTTGTCTGGCATCGACATGACCCTACGCTGCTGGTATGTGTCTCGTAAGTCAAGCGGCATGCTGTAGTCATCATCATCTGTCCACTTCCCGCAGCACATATTCGCTTCTCCATCTTTGTCCGCACATAATCTCGTACAATCTTCCATCCCCGCTAAGGCGCCTCCCCCCTCGTCCGAAACCCAAGCACTAACAATGGCAGAACCGAGCAGCGTCCGCCGAAAGAGTGGCTGGAATTCGCTCCCCATAGAGGTAATCAAGCTCATTGTTTCACGTGTGGACAATCTCAGTACCATGCCGCTCGCCGTATGCTCATCGGGGCTGTACCATTTACTCAAAGCCCTCAGGCCGGAGCTTTTTAAGCCAGCTCCTTGCTTGCTGATGCCGCCTGATCTTCAGAAACGGCGTGTCATGCAGCATAACGATCATAGGGTGGCGAGCATCAACCCCCTTGACTGCGATCCGATCCCCGTCAACCTCAACTACATTAACGTTATGTACTGGGTCGGCATGAACACGTCTTGGATGGTGCTCGACGACGGTCGCGGCAGCTGGATGCTCGCGGAGGTCTACACCCGGCGATTGATCCCCCTTCCTTCGATTAACACTGCACTGCTTTGGCACCGTGGCCCAGAATACTCGAAATCTTATAGTAGCCAACATGATACCAAGTTTGATTTGCTCAAGGTTGTAATCTGCCAAGTGCCCACAAGATCTGCAAATTATAAAGACTTCAGGCTAATTGCGTTCTTCAACCGCGGTCTCGCCTATCTGATAAGTCACTGCGGTAAGTGGATAAATTTGCGCGTCCATCGCAGGACCATACATCCTCCATGGTTCTCTGATGCCATTGAACACAAGGGCTTCATTTACGCTGTCGACTCCTTCTATGGCTGGACGTATTGCTGGCCTACTCCAGTCATCGCTACAAACGGCTGTTACAGCAGTATGTTACTTTCCTATGATATCATGATGGCTTGCTTATATTACTGTCAACATTTGCTGAAAAAATATTCATGCTCATAACATGCTGTTCTTAAGATTGACTAAACCAAGAGCCCTTTTTTATTTGACTCCAACTTGGTATGATGTTGTAGGTCGCCTGGTGTCCCTACCCTTCCTAATCCCAGAACCTTTCAAAGAAAAGCGGCATGGCAGTTGCAGGTGGTTCCTGGCTCGATCAGACGACGGCGAAAGATTGATGATCGTTCGCACGTACCGGACGTATTGTTTCGCGGAATACAATCACAGTCACTGCAAGGTCTTTGAGCAGGATCCCAGCTTCTCTGGGCCTTCAGGAATTTTTGACTGGAGGCTGGTAAGTAGCTTTGGTACACGCTCTCTGTTTGTCGGACTAAATTATCTGATTAACCAGGAGATAACCGACGATAAGGATCATGATGGCAGCGCGGTTTCGTTCATCAGGCAAAACTGTGTGTACACAGCGTACCATGCGTCTCTGCATGCACCATACCCTGATATGTGCCGCCACGCTCTGCAGCCCAAAGTAGGAGAGAGGGTCGCAAGTATCAGACTTTGATCTGCTGGCTGGAGTTCCCCTGTCAGGCACCCATCTGGTTCAAGCCGTTAGCCAATCTCCACAGCTTAATAAATAGTAACGTCTAACTGAGCCAGTTAGTTAGATGCGTACACTTGGTGTAGTAGGATCTTTATTTAGTTTGATGCATACACTTGTTCTTTTTGGTAGCCTTTTTGTAATGGTGGCTGATGTTTGGTTTGGAAGAGAGAGCTGCGTCTTCACTCTGCTGGCATGCTTACTGCTTCTGTTGCACCCCCAGCCCTGGTTGCTGCTGCTGTTTTCAATATACAATCAGTAGTATATTCCGTCTGTTGGTTGAATAAATATGTTGTTAGAACGACAAACACAATGTTTTGGAAGTCGTTGCACGGTTCGATCCTTTAGTGCCCCGTACCGTACGTAGCGCATACTATTTATCGTACGGAACACATTTTTTTTGAAATTCGGAACACATTTCCACTTGTTGATAACATGCAGCCCACTGATGAAGGCCCAATAGAGAAGCCCATAATTAACTGTAAGGGAGGCTCTCACATGAATCTGGCCCAGGTACATGCTCATGGTCCTCTAAACATAAATAAGTAAATAAATGAATAAAGCTAAATGCTCATGCACCAGTTCTTTGGGAAAATAGGTAGCCCAGTATTTATTTTTGAAGAATACCCAAGCTAGGCCTATTTGTTTTCTCCGAATTACTGGGCTGCAAATCTTTCAAGACGAGGAGGGATGCATTCCGACCTGCCTTAAGAGTATGATCAATGTCTGTTAAAAGTAATATCAAAAGGGGTTGAAAATTCCAAAAAAATTATAGCAAATGGGATATAAGTTTCTTTTTTTGTTTTTGTTCTTCACTGATATCTTATACGTATTTCATTGGATTTAACATGACATAGTACTAATTTATTTTTAAATTTGTTTTAGTATGGCTATTAATTTTTTGATTTAGAATATTTCGTTCCCTAGCAAAAATTTGCGAATTTTCAAAGTTTCGCACATATTTAGTTAATTTTTTGACCCTGGCACTGACGAGAAAATGGCCAGCAATTCTAAAAATAGAAAACAGGCTGCAATAAATTCCATATGAATTAGAAAATGAGTAAAAATTATAAAAATAATAGCAAATGGGTTGTACATACCACAGATTTCGAGGCTGACTAGTTTATGCAAGGCTTTGTCAGTGAACACATGATTCTAGCAGCAGTTAGTGTTGGATGTCTATCCAACGACCGACGTGCTTATTCAATCTCTGATCTTCCTGCTTCAGCCGCCTAAACTAGCGCCGGCGGGACTGCCTGCTCCCTCCTCTTGTGGCCCGCTGTGATGCCGCGCAGGCTTCCCCGGCTCACCCTACTCCCTCCGTTGGCCTGGCCGCACGCAATCAACTGCCTCCTTATTACGCGAAAAAAATGATTCCTCCCACTGACATCTGGGGCGCACCGGTTGGGAGGCCGACCTGTGGGCCTACTAAGTTGATGCGTACGCAGGGCTTGTCAACTTAGTCAACAAACGATTCTAGCAGCAGTAACCGTTCGATTTGAATCGAACGGTCCTGCTACTTCTTCAATCGCTGCTCTTCTTGCACCAGCCGCCCAAACCAGCGTCGGGGAGACCGCCTGCTCCTGCCTCCAGTGGCCGGTTGTGCTGCCGATGAGGCCTCATCGCCCCCTAATACACCCACTGCTAGCCAGACCCTGCGGCGACGGTAGCCTTACATCGCAGACGAACCAGTGAACCCTCGTACTCCTCTCCGCGTGGGCATCCACTGCCGCGTCTTCCCCGGCTCTACGTCGTCCTCTTCCTAGGCCTCGCCGTCGTCCACCGCCTTGGTGCTCTCGGTGCGGCGTGGTCAACGTGGTCAACGACATTCCATCGGAAGAGTACTGTACGTGGAGAGGCTGACAGCTGGGTCCACGGCCACATCCCAGTATTTTTGTGATTTGCCAAGTAAGTCGCTTTGTCAGGCCTGTTGGGCTGCAAATATTTCAAGACGAGTAGAACTTTCATTCGGCTGGCCGAGAAAATAGCCCATCAGTAATGAGAAATAGGCTGTACATTTTTAAAATACATCAAACCGGCAATTAGTTTCAAATATCTTTTCTTCATTTCGAGATTTGAAATTACATTAATTTTTATGTGTGGAGAATTTGTTGGATTTTATATTGATATACATTTATTTTTAAAATCAGTTTGAATGTGAGTCGAAATTTCGGGATTAAAAACAGTTCGGACCGCACCGAAATATGCAAAATTTCGTATAATTTTTTAACCGTGGCCACAATATGGGCTGTAATGCTAACAAAAAGAATATGGGATCCAAAAAAACCTTAATAATTAGAAAATGGGCTGTAAATTATTAGAAATAATGGCGGATTGGTTGTATGCTGTTTGCATAGATTTGAGACTTTCCTAAAAAAAGGTTGACGCACAAGCAGTGACTGTTGGATGGCCATCCAACAGCCGTCGTGCTTCTTCTGCTCTTCCTGCTCCAGCCGCTCAAACAGGCGCCGGCGGGACTGCCTGCTCCCTCCTCCCCGCGACCGGCTCTGCTGCCGCGCAGGCCTCACCGCCCCACCGTACTTCCATCGCTGGCCTAGCCATCCCTCTACTCACCCACACCTGCTGTTATTCTCCGGCGACGGCAGACGAACCAGTAAACCCTCGTACAGTCGTACTCCCCTCCACGTGGGAAACAACTACCGAGTCTTCCCTGCCTCTGTGTCGTTCCCTTCCTAGGCCTCGCCGTCGTCCACCGCCCTGGTGCTCTCGGCACGGCCTGGTCAACGTGGTCAACGACCGACATGCATCTGAAGTGGACTTTACGTGGAGAAGCCGATAGCTGGGTCCACGGCCGCACACAAGGAAATGCCTCCTTATTACGCGCAAAATAATGATTCCTCCACCTGACATCAGGGACCCACCGAAAAGGGCCTCTGTACTTCACGAAAAAACGTTACCGCCGCTGACAGCTCGGACCCACCAGCTATATCTTCGCACGCAAGGAAGTGCCTCCTTATTACGCACAAAAAAATGAATACTCCCCCTGTTAGCTGGGACCCAGTATAGTGGCAGGCTGACTTGTGGGCCTACTAAGTTGACGGGGACGGAGGGCTTTGTCAACTTAGTCAATATACACGATTCTAGCTCCAGTGACCGTACGATGTCCATCCAACGGCCGTAGTGTTTCTTCAACCTCTGGTCTTCTTGCTCCAGCTGCCCAAAGCAGCGCCGGTCGTGCCTCGTGCTCCTGCCTCCCGTGGCCGGCTGCGATGCGGCGGAGGCCTCACCGCGCCCTACTACTCCCATCGTTGGCCAGGCCATCCCTCTACTCACCCACACCCCCTGTTATTCTGCGGCGACGGCAGCCTCACACCGTAGCGAACCAGTGAACCCTTGTACTCCTCTACGCGTGGGCATCCACTGCCGCGTCTTCCCCGGCTCCGCGTCGTCCCCTTCCTAGGCCTCGCCGTCGTCCACCGCCCTAGTGCTCTCGGCGCAGCGTGGTCAACATGGTCAAGGAACGGCTTCCATCGGACGTGGACTGTACATGGAGAGGCTGACAGCTGGGTCCACGGTCGCAGCAAAGAAGTGCCTCCTTATTACGTGCAAAATAATTATTCCTCCACCTGACAGCGGGACCCACCGGACGGGCCACCGTATTTCGCGAAAAAAATGTTTCCCCCTGACTGCTGAGACCCACCAGCTACATCTTCGCACGCAAGGAAGTGCGTCCGGGCAAAAAAACGATTCGCCCCCTGACTGCAGGGACCCACCAGCTACATCTTCGCAGGCAAGGAAGTGCCTGACAGTCGGGACCCACCTGGTTGAAGCGTACGTAGCGTTGTCATTCTGGTCGCGAACGTGTACGTACATATTTACTGGTCGATGTAGAGGCGCACACGTGTCGTAGTAGAGGCGCGCACATAGCATGTACACGTATGTACAACGGCCAGGGTGCAAGAAAGAAAATACGGCCATGTATGTGTACATACGGGTGGGGTCTCGAACGCCTACTCGCGCATACGTACGGTCAGGGCTCGTGTACATGGCTGGGTCGGAACGGAGAAACAGCGTCGTCGTCGTGTTCATGGGGAGGCAACGGAATGCGTCGTGTTCATGGGGAGGCAACGGAGTGCGTCGTGTTCATCGGGAGGGATTGGACGGAACATGCGATGGAAACGAGGCCTGGCGTACCGCAGAACGGAGAAAACGGCCTTGTGTTCGACCGGCCACGTTCGAAACGGGATCATGTTCATCGGGAGGGGTCTGGCGTACCGCAAAATGGAGAAAACGGACCTCCTACGGTCGAAACGGGGGTCCTATTGATTGGGAGGGGTGTGGCGTACCGCAAAATAGACGAAACGGACTTGTGTTGGAGCGCTACGGTCGAAACGGGGGTCCTGTTCATTGGGATGCGTGTGGAGTACCGCAAAATGGGACTCCACGGGATACTGTTCATCTCCACCGTCGACCCCCTCCAGCCTCCACGAGCTACTGTTCATCCACCGTCGACCTCCTCCAGCCTCCACCTGCGACTGTTCATCCACGGGCTCCTGTTCATCCAGCCTCCACCGCGCGCTACTCCACCGGCTACTGTTCAACCAGCCCTTTTCACGGGCTCCTGTTCAACCACCCCTCCATGGGCTATTGTTCATCCTGCCCTCCACCGTCTACTGTTCATCCTGCCCTCCACGGAGTGGTCCTGTTCATCCAGCCCTCCACGGGGTCCTGTTCATCCATCCCCAACCAGCTCGATCGATCGGGGTCCTGTTCATCCAGAGGCAACACCACGGGGTCCTGTTCATCCACCCCCCCCCCCCCCCGCAACGCTCGAAGGAATCGCTCGATCGGGTTCAGTTAACAGCCATCGATCGATCGCTCGGGTTGAGTAATGCGTAGCCTGCAATCGCTCGGGTTCAGTTAGAGCCCAACGCCTCGCCCGGGTTCAGTTAGAGCCAACGCCTCACACACAAGCGCGTACGTGTATGAGAGAAACGCGCATCGCTCGGCCCCCGACCTCCCACCGTAACCGGGAACTCCCCGAAATTTTCCTCGCCCTCGCTTCTACCACGGTTTTTTCCGTCATGGACGGCCCAAAGAGTGTCATGCAGCTGCGTCTCCGGCCCGCCCAGGACGAAAAGCCCATTTTCTGTCATGATTTTTTGTCATAGAAGTAGGAGCCCACCACATCTATGATGATACCGGGGTTTGTCACAATTATCGCCATAGAAGTGTCATATGTATGACACAAAAAAATTTCGTTCGGTCCAAAATGTCACGGATGTGTCTTTTTTTAGTGCTTAGACTTTCCAGATGTCCTTTCAGCTCTCTAATTTTGCTTCATACGCTGCCAAAGGTCTCTTTCTCCCATCTACTCAGATCAGTAGTTAATATGGACAATTTTTGCTTTACATCACTGACCGATGTTGCCTGAGGGGATGCATACCAAGCATCGGTCACTACTTTACAGAGATCAGAATGATGTTCCCACATAGCTTCGTAGCGAAACTGCTTCAGTAATCTCCCTTGAGTCGAATTTGTGTTCAATTTCAGGAGTATGGGTGAGTGGTCTGAGCAAGTGCATGTGAGATGATCAACAACTGCATCTGGGAACAGAAGCTCCCAAGATGGGTCTGCCAGTGCTCGATCAAGGTGCACACGGGTATAGGAACCCCCACCACTTTTTTCTCAAAGGTCCAGATGTTGCCATTATATCCTAAATCTTTCAAACAACATATGTCAATTGCATCTCTGAATGCATCAATTTGGGCTTGACTTTTGTTACCAATTCCGTCATGCTCGCTAAGGAGCAACACTTCATTGTAATCACCCAAAGTGACCCACGGCAAAGCTGAGTGTGCTGCCAAGTCTTTCAAAGTTGTCCATGTTTTGTGCCTTTCTGCTACTTGTGCCTCACCATAGACCAAAATCATACGCCATTCACTATGCTCCAACCCTTCTACTCTTGCATCAATGTGATAACGGGAGTAGCTTAGAACCTCAACTTTTATTTCTTTATTCCAAAAAATTACAAGTCCGCCGCTCCAGTCAAAACTACCTACAGCAAACCTACATTCATAACCAATCGCCGGTGCTAGGTCTTCAGCAGCTGATTTGCTTATCTGAGTTTCTACTACGCCTAACACCGAAGGGGCAAACTTCCTCGTGAAATCATGAAGTTCCTGAACTGTCGCGGCATTGCCCGCTCCACGACAGTTCCACGCCATTAGACTCATTGATCACGGCAAACTCCCCCATCGGAGCTCGCCAAAATGTCCTTTCCATTCTTCACACTGTCCACCTGCTGCTCAAGTGATTTCCTGATCCTTTTGTTCATTTTACATGGTGATACATAGACTAGGGGTAGGGGGAGAACCCCTGTCAGACCCCCATCTTCCTTCTCATATGTGCTTGCCACATTTGCCGGGTAGTGGCACTAGCCGTTTGATCAGCCCATCACAAGAATGGTCAGTATTTCTCGGCCCTGGTGGAAACCGCTATTTGGGTTCCATTTTTATTCTTTCTGATGATTCATTTGGGCTCCTTTTCTCATACGAAAGGCTCGATCCAGCACAAGTTCAGTTGGATCTTGTAGTAGAAAAGGAAAACAATGGTAATCGGACGACCATGCTTGCTCCACGTCT